>NW_026294562.1:46594131-47084131 GCF_007827085.1 Peromyscus californicus insignis | reverse complement strand
TATGAGAGTCACAGATTCTATGACAAGATAAGGAGAATAAAAAAATCACTGAGGGATAAGATGGTCAAGCCTTGTTGAAGGAAGCAACATGTAAGCAGGTGTGTATCTGGCAATGTTGAAACAGACATGTATTTATCTGGGAGAGAGGATCGAGCAAAAACAGCAGCAAAAAGAAACACTAAAGCAACACCAAGCACAGTACAGAATGTTCACAATACATGCCCCAGACTAGCTCCACTACGAAATGTGCCTCAGTCTTTAGAGAGATTCTTGAAACTATATTTAATGTTTTGAAACTATGAAGTCTGCTTATTTATATTATGGGACTCTTAAAGTTGGACACAGGTAATAGGAAGTGGAAATAATGGGGAGGGAGTTGTAAGTGAGGAGAGGGATAGAAGGGCAGGGCAGAGGAGGGGATGGACATGGGTAACTAATTCCAAGTGTGCATGCATATGTGTGTGTGTGTGTGTGTGTGTGTGTGTGTGTGTGTGTGTGTGTGTGTGTAAAAGAGTTTAATTGGAGTTAGCCTATAGGGGGATAATTATCCCCCTTCTAGAAGCCATATGTTACCAAATAAAAATCCCAGTGCCAGGTGTGGGATACTTTCCTTCAAGTTTTTGGTCAGAACTGTACAAGAAAACCCACCCAAACAATGCTGGCTTTTGTCATTGCTCCTGGTTGCCTACCAGAACTTGATGGTCGGACTTTATTACTGATGTCACTACCTACACTGGTCACTGGACAAGGAGAAATCAAGTTGGCACTGGCTAGGAAGCTTCCTCTCTGATGGCTAGCTCTCAGTTGTGGAAGATACAATGGAGGTGCTGTTGCTGATACATACAGTGGGGGGGGGGGGGGATTGGCAGGGGTAACTCTGTGTGTGTGTGTGTGTGTGTGTGTGTGTGTGTGTGTGTGTGTGTGTGTGTGAGCCATCAACAATCTTACTCAGCTGTACACTCTGTGAACTGCGATAATGACTGGCGTGGCATGATATGCCCACGGGTGCAATCACATAAATGTTATGGGGCAGCCAATTGCCCCTGATTGGATTTGAAACCTGTTCCATAGGAGGAAACACATGCCCATTGCTGGAAATCTGGAAATCAAAACAAACAAAACCCATGACTAGGGATCTCAAAGGCCCTGGGAATGAACATACAACCATCATTTTGCTAAATGGACAGTTTCAAACTGCCTATAAACACATATCACTCTACGCTTAGATTAGTGCAGCTCTCAGATTTCATACAAGACGTTTGTGTGGTTGATGGTAGTTAACACAGAAATTCACAACTGGTCAAGGTGTAAAGATTAAGTGTGGTGAGCCACCATTGTGACACCTTTATCACACCCCTTCCCCAACGTTCAGGTCCCATGCCAGAAGAGGGGGCAGAAAGACTGTAAGAGCCAGTGGTCTGAGACGCCCAGAGAAAAATAATGTCTGAACCACTGCACTGATGAACTCACAGGAGCTGTGGTTATAGGAAGGGGTTTGCAAGTCAGTTCTACCACCTAACTGAGGAGCTATGGACAATTGATGCCGTCTGGGAAAGGAGAACCAAAGTTTTAGGGTTATGTTCCTGGTAGGTTAACTATACTCTAGTTGATGCCCCACAGCCATGTGCGTGTAGACAATACAAATTATAGTCAATAGGTTATTAAACTAAAATTTTAAAAAAGACAAAGTTGTGGGCTGGGGCCGGGTCTGGTGAAGTTAAGGAGAAAAACTGGAAGTGAATGTGATCAAAATATTTACTAGAAATTCACCATATGCAGAAGTTTTAGAAAGACAAAATTATAAAGAGATAACATTACAGAGAGAATTTCTACACATTCCAACTGTCACAATTGTCACCTTCATCTCTGTTTGCACACTGACTTCTTCACTGTTCTTGTGAATGGACTGCTTCTGGTCACACACACCAGTCACTCCACTTACATGATAATTCAATCTAGAACTCTTGCTTATTTAGGGAATTAGGTCCAGAAACTCGACCCTTCTTTCACATAGCATCAGTTTTACACTTTATCACTGATTATTTCTATCAACATTTAAAATCATATATCCATTCCCCTAAAAAAAATTATAAAAAGCCCTAGTCTTCTCAATCAGCTCTCCTATTTTTGTTTGTCACATTTTATAGTTCATTATGAAAACTGTACAAGTGGGATTCACTGTGGCCTCTTCATACATGAATATATCACACTTTGATCGTATCTATCCACATTTGCACCTTCTCACTCCTTTTTCTTCTTCCCCTTTTCCAGTCCCTCACAGCACCTCTTCTAACCTCAGATCCTTTTCTTTTGGTATATACTTAACATGTCTTCCACTTCCACACACTTTCCTTCAAGTAACAGAATCTTGCTGTTCATGGCTGAATAATCCTGTTGTTTACACATCATATCTTTCATTCATCTACTGACTAGCACAAAGGCTGACACTGTACCTTGGCTATTGCGAATGTCCTTGTAAGCATGCACATATCACTTCTGTATGCTGATTCCATTTCCTAATAAAAGGCCAGAAATGGGATAGCTGAGTGATATGTTAGTTCTATTGTCGATGTTTGGAGGAACTGCTATACTACATTGCACACTGGCTGTACGAACTTAAATTCCTAGCATATACTGTTATACATAAGGGCTTCTTTTCTTCAAAACCTTAACTACATTATTTTTTTGTAAGCTCCATTGTGACCCAGGTAAGATAAAAATCTTAGTTTTCATTTGCCCACATCCTAACTGAACAGTTTTCATAAAGCAGTTGGCCATTTCTACTTCTTTCTTAGTGTCTATTCAGGCTTTTGTAACCTTTGAACCACTGTATTCTTCAGTGTTTTGTGTTCTTTATGCAGTCTGTTAGTGTTCTGGGAGACAAAGATGGGAGAAACCCCTTCATTCTGTAGATCATCCCTTCACCATATCTGTTGCACTGTGCAGAAACTTTGGGTGTAATTCCACTTGTCAGTTATTGTTTTCTCTACTTTTGGAGTTTTATTCAGGAAATCTACCTGTCAATATACTAAAGCATTTCCTTATTTTTATTCTGATGGTTCAATTTCAGCTTTAGATCTGAAAATCTGCTGTCCACATTTTTTGTAGTGTGAGAGAAAGGTCTGGTTTCAGAATCCTACACGTAGACATCCAGTGTTCCGATCTGCAGTTCCAGAAAAAGTCTTCCTTTGTCAAATGTATACTAGCACATATCATTAAGAGTCAGTTAAGCCAGTTCAGGCATCCACTCCATCCCTGTTCCAGCTCAACCATCTCATTCCCTTATCAGCTCCAGAAGTCCAGTTGAAGAGAGAGATGAGGGGTTCTCTATGAGCAAGGGGCATCGGAATTATAATGGGGAAACCTAAAGAGACAACCAAACCAAACTAGTGGGAACTCATGAACTTTAGACCAACAGCTGTGGAGCCTCCATGGGATTGGATTAGGCCCTTTATATAAGTGAGACAGTTGTGTAGCTTGATCTGCTTAAGGGGTCCCCTGGCAGTCGGGTCAGGAACCATCCCTGGTTCATGAGCTAGCTTTTTGGAGCTCAATGCCTATGGTGGGACACGGTGCACAGCCTTGATGCAGGAGGAGGGGCTTGGACCTGCCTCTACTAAATGTACCAAGCTCTGCTGACTCCCCATGGGAGGTCTTACCTTGTTGGAGGAGGGAATGGGGAGTGAGTTGAAGCAGGGGAAGGCTGAAGGGGCAGGAGAAGGGAAGAGAGGGGGATCTGTGATTGCTATGTAAAATAAAAACAAAAATCAGTTAAAACACATTCATGAGTCCACTTGTGAAGCACTGGTGCATGTCTGCTTCACACCAGATTTCCTTTGTTATGGTGGCTCTCATAGGATGACTCTAGTATGGCTTTTTTAGTAGTTCTTCCACAACTTCAAGTCTTTTGAGCCTTCACGTGAATTTGGTATTTTTTTTCTATTTATATAAAGTTATTCTTGGTATTAAAGTCATCCAATGATACAGTTGACCCTAAATCTGTTATGTCTGATGGTTTGTTTTTATAAAATTAGGTTTTGTACTAACACTTGGGGCTTATAAATTATTATATTTCATTTCAATTTTTTAAAATAGCTTTGAATATGTTTTACTCGACTCTTTCTCTTATTTATCATCTTGTAAATATGATCATTTACTGTACTAGCAATATTTTTTATTCTCATTGGATATCTATGCTTAGTGAGATTTGTTTGTATTCTTTTGTACAGTGTAGGACGATTATAGTTCCCTTCCCCCAACATTTCCTAGCTCTTCCCCACTGAAATCCACATTGTTTCTTGTTCTCTTTCATTAGAAAACAAACAGGCATCTAAAAGAAAGAAAGAAAGAATAAAATAAAATAAAATTGGAATATGAAAAAGCAAACAGAAACAAAAAACCAAAGAAAAAGCGCATGAAACATATAGAGATACAGATACACACACACTGACAAAAATTCCATAAAAATAAACAGATTTTAATTCATAATGGTAATATTTACTAAATCTGTTTCTCTTCTGGGTGTAGGTTTTCCTTAAGTATCTTTTGTAATTCTGCTTTAATGGTCATGAATTCTGTAACTTATCCTTATCATAGAAGGCCTTTCCTTCTCCTTTGACTGTTAAGGACAAGCTTGTTGGGTACAGAAATCTTGGTTAGTAGTAGTTTTCTTTCAGAATACAAAATACATACCCTCTTGGCATTAAATATGATGTCTGTTAATTTAAGATAATATTCCCAACACTGAGAAAGTATTCTTTCCTTTCTCTTGTTTCTCTAAAATTTAATGAGAAATAGCTAAATTTTACTGAAGGATATTATTTTAAGAGGGCTTTCATGTTATTTTTATTTTAACCTGTTACTGTATTGAGTTTAATGATTGGATTTAGTTCTCTTTGGTCATTCACATCAGTACACTAAACCAGAATTTTGATGCATGTTAGATCTTCTTGCTTGTCATCTGATTTGAGTGATAAGGCTTGTTTGCTTTACATACTGAACTACAATCAGACCATTGTTTTTTGAATAGAAGCATTCTTTGTTTTTTTTTTCCTATGGAAGAGGAAGCTAATTTAATCTATAAAATTATATGAGTTGTAATATTTTTCAGTCATTAATCACAAATTTTTCCAGCCCTTTGGTGCTGTGGAAAAATCCTTCTGTACACTGTGTAAATTATGCTCTGATTGGTTTAATAAAGAAGCTGACTGGCCAATAGCTGGACAGGATAAGGTTAGATGGGGAAATCAGACTAAGGGCACTGGGAAGAAGAAGAGTGGCAGAATGTAGATTAATAGAAATGGGTTGGTTTAAGTTGTAAGAGGTAGTTAGTAATAAGCCTGAGCTATTGGCTGAGCATTTATAATTATTATTGAGTCTGTGTCAGTTATTTGGGAACTGGCAGGTGGGATAGAAACATCTGCCTATACTTTGGTGTCTATATCTTTTATCTTTCATTTTGAGATGGTTTGGTTCACTTTTTT
The DNA here is from genome assembly GCF_007827085.1 of Peromyscus californicus insignis. Lineage (NCBI taxonomy): Eukaryota > Metazoa > Chordata > Mammalia > Rodentia > Cricetidae > Peromyscus > Peromyscus californicus. Next base: position 47,078,648 of record NW_026294562.1, on the reverse strand, counting down.
CCCACTTAAATTTCTTCATTCTACCAAAATTGCTGTTGCTAATAAAAGATTTATCAAGTATCTACTTACAAAGGTGTTGATGCATTTCCCACATGTGACTCTGTTGTGTCATCACTATAATATACTTTTGTTTTCTCACTTTTTCCCTTGAGTAAACCTTCAAGGCAGTTGAGCACTTTTATTAATTTTTCAATTATTTATTAACCTCATGTTTCCTAAACATTAACTTCTATGTTCAGTTTTACTAATTCATTATGATTTTCAATGTTTTTAGATTTTTAGAGGCCTTTTTCTGCTTCTTGCATTTGAATGTTTTATTCTTCCCTGATATATCATAAAGGGATTCCAGACTATAGATTTCTTTCTGAGTTCAGAGCAGGTTGAAGTACTGCTGTTCTTTAAAAAAAATACTTGTAGTGATGATTCTGGTGATCACTTAGTTCAATAATTTTTCTGGGGAGGATTTTTTATTTTGATGTGGTTTGGTTTTGTTGTAATGTTTATTCTTTTCAGACATGATTTCCAAAAGTAGGTCATGCAGTAAATGCATATGCTTACCCATTAACCTGGGGGTCCTGAAGAAAGCCAGTGAAGCAATGGACACATTTTTCTTGTTTGTAGTGCTCCAAAGCAAACCTATGGACTTACTCATGCTGAGAAAGCACTACCACTGAACCAATAACCAGCCTTTTAGAATGAGTCACCACAAAAGTCTATATTTTTCATATGAAGATGGTCATTCAGAGGGCAGGAAGACTTGTCAAGAATATGTGGAAAGATGCAGGCAAGAGATCACAGAAGTCTGAAATGAAAGACACAGGGGACTTTAAGACATCTTAGAAGTCAGGTTATCCAGATTGGCACTTGATTGAATATGGCTGTGAAGCAGGGGAGTGCATAAGAACTCTGACACCAGCAATTCTACATTAAGCAACAAGTTGACTAAGTTTCAGTGAGCCAAAGCAAGGGGGAAAGAAGAACGTGAGGAAAGAGACAGTTGAAACAGTGAAGTTTACAGTTCCCCAAAGCTCTCAGTTGAGGTGTTAGGTAGATGGTAGAAATCACAGGCTTGAATAAAGAAAGAGGAAGAGTAGAGGCAAGAGATGAAGACTGGGGGCCAGAACTGCATAGTTGATTATTCTCAACACATGAGAGAAATTATCCAGAAATGCGGAAAGAACAGTCTCCAACAGAAACCTGGATTCTTGGAAAATATCATTTTCTTCTATTCTTCTTCTCTTTACAAGAAAGTAAGTATTTTAAAGCATACATGCAATATCACATATTTTTTTCAACAAAATGGAGACAATTTTAGGCATACCTTTCTTTATTTTAATTCTTTTACTAGTTCTGCTTAGTGAGGGTTTCTATTGCTGTAATGAAACACTATGACAAAACAATTTAGGGAGAAAATAGTTTATTTCTTCTTATAACTTCCAGGTCACAGTCCATCTTCAAAGGAAGTCAAGGCAGGAACTCAAGGCAGGAACCTGGAGATAGGAACTAAAGTAAAAGCCACGTGGGAATATTGTTTACTGGCTTGTTTAGCACCCCAAAACCACATGCCCAGGGGTAGCACTCGCACATCAATCACTAATTAATAAAATGCTCCCAGGCTTGCCCACAAGCCAATATTATGAAGGCACTTCTCAATTAGGGTTCCTTCAACTCATATGTCTAGGTTTGTGTCAAGTTACAAAAAAAAAACAAAACAACTAGTCCAATTCATATATTATAATAGCCCTTCAAAACCACTGGCCTGCTTCTGTACCTTACCTTTCAATGTGTGTGATATACTCCACAGAGCAGAAGCAACAAATTCTCCAACCCTTCTCTTAGGGGAGCATTTCTTTGTAACATGTTTGCTGTTAAGTAAGGCCACACTGCAGTGATAGCCTCTGGAAGTAAGTCCTTACATTTCAGTATTAGGTCTGATGTTCTAACAGAACGACAGGGTCCTATCAGTGTCACATGAGCTTTAGAAACCACCAGTTCCTTGTTCTCCCTCTCTGTTCTGAATAAGTGAGACAATTAACTTGAACTGTTTGGGAGGCCCCCAAGCAGTAGGACCAGGACCTGTCCTTAGTGTATGAGCTGGCTTTTTGGAGCCTGGGGCCTATGCTGGGACACTTTGCTCAGCCTGGGTGAAGGGAGGAGGGGACTGGACCTACCTTGACTGGATCTACCAGGCTGAGCTGAATCCCCAGGGGAGTCCTTGCCCTGGAGGAGATGGGAATGGGGGGTGGATTGGGGGGAGGGCAAGGGAGGTGGGACAGGGAGTGAGGACAGGGGAATCCATGGCTGATATATAAAATTAAATTAAATTATAAAATAAAAAAATAAAAAAAAGAAAGCACCAGTTCCTTTCCTGTGTGGCCATAGCACTGGGGGCCCAACTTTGTAACTGGACAACTAGATAACACCCCCTACCCCCCCCCACCCCCCCACCCCCCCCCCACCCCCCCCACCCCCCCCCCCACCCCCCCACCCCCCCCCACCCCCGCTCATTCTACATTCCTAGCACAGAGGGAGGAAGTGGACTCAGCCACCATCTGGCTTGACTAAAGGCTGAATTCAAAGGTTATGGCTGACAGGCATCAATGGGCTCCTGCACCTGGCTTCCCATTTCCCACAAATTTTCCAGGAATCTGCCTCTCTGGCCTGCAGCAGTCATCCCTAAATCAGAAAACCCTTAATTCTTAACATTATTGTCTTATTTTAGTTAATTTCAATACTTTCCCTGCTCCCTCCTTTGCCCCCCCCCCACTTTCCCTCTGTTTTCCTCTCTCTCTAAACTAATTAGAAAATCTATACATTGTTCCTAGGTTAAATTACTCAACCACATTAGGAAACAATTTGTCAGTTTGCTAAAAGGTTAAACAGATGTGGAGGTACAGGCACAATCCCAGTTACTCTGGAAACTGAAGCAGGATAGCCCTTTGGAGGGCTAGCCTAGGCTATGCAGCAAGACCTTGTTTTGAAAAATAAACAAACAAAACAGTTTAACATTTACTTACTACAAAACTGGGAGCCTCTACTCCTAGGTATCTACCCAAGAGCATCAATTTTTAAAGTGCCCATGAAAGGATATTTGCATGGGAGTTCAGAATCCTTTAGTCACGATAGCATAAAACTGGGATCAATCCAAAAGCCCAATAGGCAGAGCACTAGGCAGCCCAGGCTGTACAAACAGAAATCTGCTCAGCCATGCACAAAACAGCTGCTGGCTCACAGAGATGAACTTCTGAGATAGCATTACTTCATCAAAGCACAGAACACACGTGGCTCTGTGCTATATGGCTTTTATTTCATGGAATTACAGATAAAGTGATACCATAGAGACTGGAGGCAGATCCTTGACAGTTGGATGCCCAGTATGGGAACAAAGCTGACTAGAAATAGCTAAAGAATACATGGGAATTGTGGAAAATTAGTTGCCTGTGGCTACTATAGCACATTACCATAAACCCCGTGGCTTAAGGCAAACACAGTCTCTTATATGTCCTAAGGTTAGAATCCCAAAATGAATTTTATAGAGCCAAAATCAAGCAAGATCATGCTCTTTTGGAGGCTTCAGAGACAATTTATTGCCTTGCATTTCCCAGTGTCTAGAACTGTCCCTCATAATTCTCAGCCCTTGGCCCCTCCTCTTGTGCAAAGCCTGTGAGACAAAATGTCTCTCTAGCTGTGTTTCTCCCTGTTCCCTCTCATGATGCTCATTCCTGCCACCAAATCTCTTCCTCTTCGGAGGATGCATGTGATTACTTTTGGTACACAGCATTGCTGGAACAAGTAGCAACAAATTGAGTGGCTAATAGAGTAGAAATTTGTTTCTTTTCCTTCAAATATGAACCAAGATATCTCTACTTGAAGGTGTCAAGTCTAATCCAAAAAACTCACCTCCCAGCTTGCAAAAGGAAGCTTCAGAATTGTCACTATCACTTGGCCCCACAGCAGCACAAGTCCCTCTACTCTCATTCCTGTGACAAGTGCTGGGAATTTCATTCTTTGGACAGCAGGCTGTGCCCAGGGTAAGGCAACCATACTAGTGTCAAAATCTAAAGCAAGCAAGAACCAAAAGAAAGGAATTCAAAGTCAGAGGGGCAGTGAAGAGGACATATCTTTCTGGAGAGATGATTCAAGAAGTCAGAGTATGTACTTCTCCTACACAGGGCCCACATGGGATTAACACACACATACACATAATTAAAAAGGAAAAATAATAGGAGAAAAGAAAAAAATCTAATTTTCTCAGCAACACAGCTTATCCACAAGAACTCTTTTTGTCACATTCCATAGGACACCAAGTCTGACTTAAAGGAAGGAATATTTACAAAAATCTGACAACGTAATTCTTATCTTGATTTCTTCCAGTCTGCTCTCCTTATTACATGATATCCCACAGCCCATTCACAAGAGGTAATACATTTTAGTTCTATGAGCAAGGATATAAAAAATAAATACTCATAATGTATATTTTCTTGATTTCAATTAAGAAATTTTTATACTATTGATCATTTTCTGGCACCCAATTCATCATGGAGTTATGATAGAAACTGGATTATCTAAATTTTATTATCATGGATCTTACTTCTTTTACTATTAGGTTGACCATTCTGCTCTCTGTAGAGAAATCATGATTTATACCATATAATCAAGTAGAGAGAGAAATTGTGATTTTTTTTACCATATAATGAAACAATGGCCACATTCAAATCCTTGGACTACTCACCTTTATTCTGATTCTGCAGGACAGTTAAGAGATTTTTACAAACTGAATTTGTGAACCTACAACACCAGAGTAGAACAAACATCAAGGATTCAGGAATTTTTATCTTAAGTCTGAATGCAAAACTGAATCTCATGGTGTAGAGTTACTATAGCTTTGGTGTGTGGTAGGGCCTTCCCAGCTAGGAGCAGGCACACATTTTGCACCTCCCCAAACTTATACAGTTTGAAGATTATAGGCACCACATGAACTGTCAAAGAAGACAATGAATCAGGCACTTCTTCAGGACACATAGATTTCCTCATTCTGAAGGGAAATCAAGCTCACACAAAGCAAGTAGGAGGGAGAAGCCATCTTTCACCTCCATTTCAGGCAGCTTCAGAATTTATTTAAATACATAGTAGGGAACACTGTGACTAAATTTATCATCACACAAAATGAGTTATACATACTCTTTGCTTTGCGTTGAGAGGTTGTCCCTTCTAACTAAAATGCACACACACTCAGTCATAACACACCTTTATGAAAAATGTAGGTGACCATTTTAAATGTTTATGATGTGAAGGTTACAAAGGTTATGGAAATACATCTTAATTCTTATCAACGTGCTCTGGAGACTTGAAATATGTACTGTTAAATGATTTATAATGTATCAGGCATACTCTGCAGTGTAGATGGGTCTGGAAACAGCTGGGCCCAAGAAGCCATGTTCTCTCTGGACCTGTGAGAGAGATTCCTCAGCACTGTGCAGCACAACAGCGTTGAGCTCAGTGGACAGATGGACCAAGGAAGGAAAATGTCCCCACCTGCGGCTCTTATAACAGTTCACTTACTCAGTGTGGCATCTATGACAGGGCTATTGGGCATTCTGTGAAGATATTGTGTTCAAAAAATCATGGATTGACCATAGGCTACATATTACAAAAACCAATTAAACTTTGCCATCATTTTACCTATAAGAATAATGATGCCAGCCATACACTGTTGGGAAGCCAAAATTGTTAAGCTATATAACCTCTGTGTCTTTAAGTTACCCCCAGATAATTTATAGTTCTTAATAAAATGTAAAGGCATATAGGTAATTGCTACACTGTATTGTTCAGGGAATAATGAGAAGAAAAAGAAGTCTGTACATATTTGGTACGGAAGCAATTGTTTTTCTAAGGAATTTCCATTTATGGTTTATGACTCTGGAGACATAAAACCCAGGGCTGCCTGTATGTAAATAAGCATGTAAATGGGGAGATCTCAATTCTGAATAGTGTCTTTGCTTCACAGACTGCAGATTTAGAATGTCTCAAATGTCAGCATGCCAACAATGCTCCAGATACATTCGACTCTTTCTACTCTCTCTGCATCCATATCAAAGCATATTACAGAAATCTCTGTGCTGTCACACAGGCACCTTTGCCTTCCCTGACTGAAGCTTCTTCTACTTCTTGATCATATCTGTCTCGTCTTTGAATGCCTCCAGTTTGCTGCACACATCCCTCGTGCATAGTAAGTGCTCAATAAATGTTGGCTGAAATGAGGAGTCTCTGGGAAGCAAAGTAAATAAAATGTTGGTGATGAAATATGTATGAACAAGAAAGGCTATGCTTTGAAGGACTTAGGTAAAATAAGGAATCTGGGGAGTTTCAGTGATTCAATTGGGGCTGTCGCTATGACAGTGTTATACACACAGAATCAAATCACAAAGGCGAATGGCAACAGCAACCTAGCAGGAAAGAACAATCATTGTTCTCCTAACTCAGAGCAAATACATTTGGAGAAATATGATAATTGCTAATAATATGAAATTGACAAGAGTATAGGGAACCACCTTGATATCTGATTACTATTTAGTTGATATTTGAGTTCATAATAAAATGAGCAAGCAGATGTTACCCAAAGCAGAAGTGAAAATATGGTAAAGACAAATGGGATTTGGTTGCTTGTTAGTAATATATTTTGCTTGATAAGAAAAACTTTGAAATTTAATCCAAAAAAACAATGTTCATTTGACTCATTTATTTTATTTCTTCCAAGTAGTTTATCAAAAGTTAGTGATTAGGCAGTTATTAAAAATCTTTCAATACCTGTGCAGCTCTGCAGTCCAAATTAACCCTCTTTTTAAAAAAAACAGGATCAAAAGATCAACAAGAAGACTACTTATTCACAACAAATAAGTAGGATCAAACAGGTAAAACTGTCAAAAAAAATTGTTCAGAAGTTAGAGGAACAGAGAAGTGTGTGAGCTCATACAACAATGTTTTTTGGGTATGGTAAGAACTCTATTTATTGGTCATTTTTATTTCTACAAGCTTTTTATGTAATTCAACTTATGTGTGGCTAATGTTTGGGGGAAAACTTGGTCGGAAAAAGATGGACTCTTCCATAAAATATTTTTTTGGAGGGGGAATTCAAGATAAGGTTTCTCTGTATAACAGCCCTGGCTGTCCTGGAACTAGCTCTGTAGACCAACTCACAGAGATACCTCTGACTCTGTCTCCTGAGTGGTGGGATTAAAGACATGCATCACCAATAACTGGCCTGCTCCACCACCACATGGCCAAAAGTATGTAGCCCAGGCTGGCCTTGAACTCATGATCCTCCTGCCTCTGCCTCCTTCAGCAAATCCTACTGGCATGTGCCACCACATATTAATAATGACTTAATGGTTGAGTTCTCAGTCATTCTCTGTGCCTACCTCAAAATGAAGGGGCTGGTAGCAAACACTGCAGGGCATCATTTCCATTAAGGCACATTTCACTTCACAACCAAATACTGGCCCAACTGAGAACAACAACAACAACAAAGGGATGAGGAATAATTTAATGATGAGGAATAGCTTAATGAATATGGTTAACAACAATGTACTGTATTTTTTAAAATTGCCAAGAAAGATTTTAAGTTATGATGGACATGCAGTACAGAAACATTATGAGTATACAAAATGCTGTGGGTGTTAATTAGTCAGATTTAAACATTCTAAAACACATAAAGGTTATAAAACAGAATCTCGCATATTACAATTATATATAATTTTTATCAGTGAAAATGAATTATTCTCTAAAGAGGGAGGGCAAGGAAAGAGAAGAAGAGGCAATGTACTGACAATGTTAGGAGTGAATGCTCCTTAGGCACTTCTGTAGGCTCTTTGAACTGAAACCCAAAAGCGTATTTGTCTAGTATGTTTGTGGCTACCCTGCAGAAGGTACTACATGTTCCCATTTCCTCCTTCTCTACATTTGCCACAGACATCACGGTGGTCGGTAACCAAGCAAGTCCAACCACCAGTTTCTTATTTACAGGAGGTTTGAGGCTCATGTTTGTTCTTAGACATTTTAGCCTAAAATCATAGTTTATTTGACAGTCCTTAAGCCTTCCTCAGCTTCATACCTATGTGCAGGTAAGTTGGCACTCTCAGTCTTTTTATTTAAGTTATTTAAGTTTATTTAACCTAAGTTGTTGGTCCAAATGGAGGCTCAAATGGTGAATGAAATAGCTATCCTCTTGATCTGAATGAAAGATTTTCATTTACTTTTGCACCGCAAGTCTGTCTTGTAGTTCATTATTTGTTGTTGGTAGAGAGTACAGTTCAATTCTGTATCATCCCACATTCATGAATGTTTTCTAATTATTTGCATTCTTGTTTACAAACCAAGATGTTCTTTTCTGAGGTCATCCCTGTACAATGATTCAGGAAATGTGGTCCCCATCTATTCCACACACTGTTAACACTGAGTTTTCCAATGTCTTCTTCTAGTACTGTAACAAGTCTTTTCCTGGTCTGCCAGCCAGCTCCCAAATAATGACACAGAGACATTTTATTAATTATGAAAGTTTGGCCTATAACTTATGATTGTTCCTAACTAGCTCTTATGACTTAAATTAACCCTCTTATATTAATCTATGTTCTATCATGTAGCATTACCTCTCTTCCATCTTACACCTCCTGTTTCCTTTCCATGTTTGATAGCATCTCTTGCACTCCTTGACTAATCTTCTACTTCCTCTCTATCTGCCTGGAACTCCTGCCTCGCTATTGGCCATTCAAATCTGTATTAAACCAATCACAGCAATATATCTTCACACAGTGTACAAATACCCACGACACATCAGATACTTGACCTGTTTTCTGTGTTACCAAAGATTTTTGCCCAATAATTTGCCATTGTAAAACTGCTTAGCAACTTGCTAGACTGTAACTGTAGACCTTCTGTCTGCATCCAGCCATTGAGATGATATATGTGTGTTGGGGGCGGGGGATGTGTACATATATTTTAGTATAGCCTCTTCCTATTCTGAAGTACCACCTTAAAAACTCAGGGATTAAAACAGCGTGGTTTATTTCTCATTCACATTTTGTGTGTGTATGGGGTGGCCAGGGGCTCTGCTCTCTCTGTCTTCATTGTGGACAATAAAGCAGTCACTGTCTGGAATATTGTTAATTGCTGCATTGACTTTCAATGAGAGTTGCATAGTAAAGGAACTGCATTTTCTGATCTGTTCTTATCCTTCACAGTGCATTGGACAATATTAGTCACATGGTCTCACCTACAGTTGGGCCAAAGTATACAAAGCTGCCATTTGTTAAACTGCACTATTACTACCAGAATCCCCAACACCACAATCTAGTCTTCACATTACAGCTATTTGTGAAGCTGTTAAATTATGTGAGAGTCTCATTCCTCTACTCAAAACTCTTCAGTGGATTCCCTCTCACTCAGTTAAAGAGGGGATGTTCAGAGTTGCTTTCAAGGCTCTCTCTACTTTGGCCTCTCTGATTCTTCTTCCATTCTTCTTTCCTTTCACTGGACTCCAGATATACCCAGCCCTTTATTAGTCTTTGTGACAGTAAGTTTCCAAATGGCTTGAACTTCATGCTTGCCATTTCCTTTAACTGGAATATACTTCACACATATAGATGTGTGGCTCACTCCTTTACTGTTTCTTGCTTTGCCTTAATGTCCACCTTACCAATAAAGTCTTTGCTGGAAACCCAGTGTAAAACAACAACCCATGTTAACAGTGCCATTTCTGAGCCTCACTGGTCGGCTTCATGGTTCCTCATAGCACAGAGCACTCACATTTTGTGTATGGGTGTACCTGTGGGAAGGTACTGTATTGCCACAGAATATACAAGGTCCTTGACAGAAAGAATCCAGCTGTTTTCTATTATTATTTTTATATTCATTTTTATTTTGTGTTGATGGGTGTTTTGCCTCCACATATGGCCCCTACACCACATGAGTACAGTGCCCACAGAGGCCAGAAAGAGGCATCAGATCCCTTGGAACTGGAGTTACAAAGATTTGTTAGCCACAATGTGGGTGTGGGTGCTGGGAGTAGAATCCACATCCTCTAGAAGAGAAGCTAGTGTTCTTAATCACTGAGCTATCTCTCCAGCCCCAGACTTCAGCTGTTTCATTCACTACTAGACCTTCGCCTGGCATGGAGTGCTTTAGGTACTCAGTACATATTTCACAAGTGGATGACTGAATGCTCAGTAAATACCAGAGCAGTAAAGCACCGACTCAGAAACAGTGTACCAGGAACATCAGGCTTTGGGGTAAGAAAAACAAAAAAAGAACAGGCAGTTAACAACAAGTTCTTCTTCATATCTTTTGATGGGTACCTAGGGTTCTATGCAGGATAAAGACTGAAGGACACAGACACTAAGGAACATATTTAGATTGAATTTCTTCTTCTTTCTGTTCATTTTCTTTCTATGACTCTTCGGTTTCCACTAATTTTTAAAGTTCTCATCCTTACTGTTAACAATATATACATATGTGTATATACAGTCAAAGAAACTAAAGATGCTCCTAAATGAATAAAGTCTGGAAATCATAGCAAAGAAAATGAAATGATTTGCCTGAGAACCTGTTCTAAACTTCCAACATGGAGAGAGCGAAAGGAAAAAAAAATGATCAGTTTCTTTGACCTGCCAGGGAGTTATTTTCCTAATTTACTAAAATAGGAAAAATGGCATAGGACAGTGTCATACTATTCAGAGGCACATATATCAGGAGACACCGGAAGCAAGTCTGTTACTAGAGTTTCTGATGCCTTGTTAATTGTTTCTATCCACCCAATGGTGCCCACAGGTAGGTCTCATTATAAGTATAGTTGTAGGAAGGAGTAGGCAGTTTGTCCTGATGGTTAGGTCAGCAAGCCTGACTCTGATAACAGAACTTATAACCGCCAAAGTCAACATCAAACACTAAATAAAAAGTTGCCATGATCACATTTATAGTAGGATTTTCCTTTGGGCTGCCAGCTCCCAAACAATGACACAGAGACTTCTTATTAATTATGAAAGCTTGGCCTTAGCATAGGCTTTTATTTTTCTAATTAGCTCTTATAACTTAATTAACGCATAATTTTAATCTACGTTCTGCCAGGTGGATCAGTACCTTTCCTCAATACAGCATGTCTGACTTGGTCTGCATCTTGTTGACATCTCTCATGTGCCTCAATTCATCTCCTACTTACTCTCACTGCCTGGAAGTCCCTTCTAAACCTCCTGCCTAGCTATTGGCCATTCAGATCTTCATTAAAACAATCACAACAATATATATTAACATAGTGTACTAATATCCCACAACATTTCCCCCTTTTGTCTAAATATAAAGGAAAGGTTTTAACTCTAACATAGTAAAACTATATACAATAAGAACAATTATCAGGTAAAAATTGCATTTACAATATCCAGTCCATTTGTATTTGGTGAATTTGGAGAAAATACTCTGTTATCTATTTTACTTTGGGGAGTCCAAAGTTTTGTACCTAATTTAGTTTTCATTCTAACTTGTGTTACCAACCCAAAACTATCTTTTTAGACCTCAAAACATTTTCTTAGATAAACGACTTAAGCTTTTATGTCTCTCAACCTTATGTGTTTTATATCTCTTTTGTGAGTTTCTTTCTGAATTTGGTAACAAGAAAAACTGTAACTATAAACTATCTAGTCTTTAACCCCACCAAAGACCCAATAAAGATATAATATTACCTGATTAGCCAGGAAGTGCAGAGCAAGCAACTACCAAAGCTAAGAAACAACAGAGACATCTAGCTGTCTGGACAGTCACCCAAGGACCCTCTGCAATGTTAGGTAAAGACAGTCATAGAAAAAATAAATGGTTTAAAAATAATAAAGTATTTAAAGAAAAAATAAAATAATATAAAAAGAACATTATGTTTATTATTATATTTACCCACTTTCTTTAGCATCTAAGCACATTAAACACAGTGTACCTTTTTAGAGGATTTTTTTGTGTCTGGACCTGGCCTCACCAAGCACCTGTAGGGCTCTCTGACCATGTTAGATGAATCTTAAAACTGCCATGTCAGCCGCTCTGCCTCAGCTTAGTGCATGGCACTGGCAGCTGGCTCCAGCTGGCAGGCAACAACCAGTAGCCTTGTCTCTGTATGTTGAGTACCAGCCTGCCTGAGAGACTTCAAGACTAGGAAGCCATGTCCAGCTCCTTGTCCAGAACTTTCCTTAGCTTTCTTAGGCCCCATGTTTGGATATTCAAGTTCCACGTTGGGCACCGTATGTAGTAGGGCTTTCCTTTGGGCCATTAGCTCCCAAACAACAACATGAAGACTTCTTATTAATTATGAAAGCTTGGCCTTTATCGTAGGCCTTTTTCTAACTAGCTCTTATAACTTAATTAACCCATAATTTTAATCTATGTTCTGCCATGTGACTCAGTACAGAGCACATCTGACTTGGTCCTCATCTTGCTCACATCAATCCATCTCTTACTTCATATCTCTCTGCCTGGGCTTCTTGCATAGCTATTGGCCATTCAGCTCTTCATTAAACCAATCACAGCAATATATCTTCACACAGTGTACAAATATCCTATAACAATACATATCTACTTAATATAATCATATGTTATATGAAAAAAATCTACATTGGAGTTTATAGAATGTTTGTGAATAAATAATTTCATATTATGTTAGTTACCAAGAAAGTAAAAATGTGTGTTGTTTTGCTCATGGCTCATCAGCATTTCTCTTCAACAGCACTCTGAGATTCTATTGAGCTAAAAGCTAGCCCTAAATATACTTACATAAGGCTTAGTGACTGGACTGCCTTCCCAGTACTTCCTTGGCAGCTACAACTTGCAGATCCCATTCATATAATGTACAAAACATGAATATTCAAAATTTTTCTAATTTTTTCTTCATGCCCTAAAGATATGTTTAGGTGGAAAACTCAATTTGTATATTAACAAAAATATATATACATCATTTAATATTATCAATTATATCTCATAAATCCCCAGACTGGCAGAATATGCACTCTTCTCTAATACAAATGGAACATTTGGGATATTCACCTTAAGTTAGGCTAAAATAAAAGATTAATATGCTGTTACATAGTTATTAAAATTATATAAAGTAATACCACTATTGCTGTGAAGAGACACCTTATAAAGGAAAGCATTTAACTGGGGCTTGCTTATAGGTTCAGAGATTTAGTCCACCATCAGCATGGCAGGAAGCATGACAGCCTGCAGGCAGACATAGTGCTAGAGAAGAAATTAGAGTTCTATATCTGGATCTACAGGCAGAAGGAAGAGAGAAATACTGGGCCTGGTTTGAGCATTTGAAACCTGAAGCCCACCTCCAGTGACACACTTCTTTCAAAAAGGCCACACCTCCTAGTCGCTATCAAATAGTACTACTTCCTAATGATGAAGCATTCAAATATATGAGCCTATGGGACCATGTTTATTCAAACCACCAGTTCCACTCCCTGGGCCCCCATAGGCTTCTAGTCATATCATAATGTACAAATGCATTTAGTCCAACTTCAAAAGTCCCAATCCATAGTCTGTCACTGTCTCAACACCTTTTAAGTCTAAAGTTCAGTTTCTTCTGAGACTCATGACAATCTCTTAACTACAATCCCCTGTAAAATAAAAATAAAAAAGCAGATCACATACCTCCAATGTATAATGTCACAGAATTTATATTACCATTCCAAAGGGAGGAAAGGGAGCATAATGAGGAAATACTGGACCAAAGAAAGACTGAAAACCAGCTGAGCAAACTACAAACTCTGCATCTCCATGCCTGATGTCAAAGTGCTCTTCAGATCTTCAACTCCTTTCAACTCTGTTGACTGAAACACACTTGTCTCTCTTGAGCTGGTTCCATATCTGGTCTGTAACTCTCCTTGGCAGGTGTCCCACAGCTCTGGCATCTCCAATATCTTGGGGTCAAGGTAATCCACCAAGTCTCCAACGCCTCACTTTCACAGTTTCACATGAAAAGGCCTCTCTGTGCCTCTGTGCAGGGATACCCCCGACAGACACCTGGCATCAGTGGCTTTTCTTATCTGCAGAAGGAGATTCCACAACCCTTTCTTCTATCCTTTACTCCTCTGCCATCACCATGTGGACATAGCTGTCAAGTTCTTCTGTTTGCTGGGGCTGGAATATGCCCCTCCCCTAGTTCAATTACATCTGCGTTAACTTTCTGTTTTCAAGTGTTTCTTTTACTGCTTAAGCTTCTCTTTAATTCCTTTCACAAGTTGGAAGCTTATGTGGGTGGAGTCTTACTCAGAGGTTACCACTGCCTTTATTCCATTTAGCAACAGAATTTTCTTTAATCTGTTTAACTCATTGAGTACAGGACTTAGCTCCATTACACTTCCTGGTACCTCTTTTCTCCTCAAACTGTAATTTTCGTTATTATTCCTTGCTCAGCTTGCTTCTTTTCATTAGAGATCTGCGTAAGACTGGCCACTGATAACCATGTGCCACAGTCAATACTAGGTAGGCTGTTTTGAAATCTCTTCTGCCAATGTTATTAATCTAAAACTCTTCAATTGAGCCTCAGGCAGACTTTTAGGACAAGGGTAAAAAGCAGCCACCTGCTTCACCAAAATGTCACAAGAACAATCTCTAGGCCATTTACTAATAGTCTTCTCCTCTGAAACCTCTTGAGCTGGGCAGCCACAGTTCAAATCACACTCATTTCCACTGTCTTCTATGCTCCTACTAGAATGGCCCATGAATCCCTGCATAAAGTGTCCAGCCGTTTTCCTAGTCCAAAGTCCCAAAGGGTTCCATATTCCTCTAAAAAAAAAGCATGGTAGCAACTTCTGTCTTAGTCATTGTTCTATTGCTGTGAAGAGACAGTATGACCAAGGCATGGAAAGCATTTAATTGGGACTTAGTTACAGGTTTAGAGGTTTAGTTCATTACCAGCATGGTAGAAAGTATGGTAGCATGAGACATGGAGAGGAGTTGAGAGTTCTTGTATCTGGATCTGAGGCAGCAGGAAGAGGGAGAGACGGGGACAGGCTTGAGCATTTGAAACCCTGAAGCTCACCCCTAGTGACACACTTCCTCCAACAAGGCCACACCCCCTAATCCCTGTCAAACTGTGCCACTCCCTAATGACCAAGCATTCAAAAATATGAGCCTATGAGGAATCTATTCTATTCAAACCACCACGGAAGTTAAAGAATCTGAGTTCTAGAGAGAATGCCTCATGGCCACAATCACATACATAATGAGAAACAAAGCCAGGATCTTAGAGTCCTTTGCACAAAACTATGCTTGAATTAGTCTCATTTCACACACACACACACACACACACACACACACACACACACACACACACACACACAGACACACACACACTCCTGTCAACTTGTGGCTTTGGTGGTGATACTCAAGACCATTTGTTAAATATTTATATGTTTAATAATTATGTGTTTATTTTCATGCCATACTTAGAAAAATGTCATACTATAAAATAATTCAAAACATATGGGCCTGCTCAGTGCTCAGCTACTGTGTAGCTGGAGATGAACTCACACACGCCTGCCCAGAGCAAACTGCTGCTCTAGGTGGGCAAGAAGAAGCCACAGGCCTGCAGAGAGAAGTTCATGTCCTATAGAGAGAAACATATCTGAAGAAGAAAAGGGCATGAAGAACAGGATGATGTGAGAGGTCTGCTTGCCACCTGGGGGTGTCACTGTCCTAGGCTGATGTCAAGGTCCATGTCTAAGTTCTTGGTTCTACTGAAGCCATGATCTGTGTCAATGTCCATGGCCCTTGCTACCACCAAGGGCCATGAGTTTGCCTGGGGTCAGGGCTGCACATGTAACCATGTAGATGCCCAAGGACCATGCCACCACAGGAACCATCCTGATGTGAATGGCCTGGGCTGCTACCTGCTGCCATGGAGTCATCTAGGTTTGAGCTATGGTCAGGGGCCAAGTCTGGGTCCATGGCCCTACCACATCCAGGGACTGTATTGATGTCCATGGCACCTGTTACCATTGGAAGTCATATGAATGTTGAGGGTCTGGGTCCCCACCTGGGGTTGTATTGGGACCCATGGGACACCCTGTAGCCTGGGGTGATGCCAACCTGAGTGGCCTGAGCTGCCATCTGGGGCTATGGGGGCATTCCAGCCCAGACTGCTTCAGAGAACCAAGTCTGGGTCCCTGGTCTTACATCAGCTAACATCTGTGATGATGTTCATGGCCCGTGTCGCCACCAAGGGCCACAAAGATGCCTGGATTCTGGGTCACCACCTGTGGCCATGGCGATGACCAAGGGATGTGGTGCAGCTGAGGCCATGATGATCTGGGTGGCCTGCACTGCCACCAGTGACCATAGTATCAACCAGGTCTGAGCTGCTGCTTGGGGCCATGACTGGGTCTGTGGCCTGCTGGGGATGTCTTTATGTTTGCTGTGAATGTGTTGCTCTGATTGATTGATGAATAAAACACTGATTGGCCAGTAGCCGGGCAGGAAGTATAGTATAGGTGGGATAAGCAGAGAGGAGAATTCTGGGAGTGGAAGGCTGAGGCAGGAGACACTGCCAGCTGCTGCCACCACAAGAAGCAATGTGTAAAGATACCAGTAAGACACTAGCCATGTGGCAATGTATAGATTTATAGAAATGGGTTATTTTAAGATGTAAGATCTAGCGAGCAAGAAGCCTGAGCCATTAGGATAAACAGTTTTAATTAATATAAGCATCTGTGTGTTTATTTGGGTCTAAGCTGCTGTGGGCCTGGATGGGACTGGAGAAAACTCCAACTACAGTGGCCCTACCGTAGGCAGGGTTTGTGTCAATGCCAGTGGCTCCTATTCCTACTGAAGGCTGTATTGATGCCCAGAGTATGGGCTGACACCTGGGTCCATGTTGGTGCCTGAGGGTCACTCTGCCTCTAGGGCCATATAGATTGGGGTGGACTGCACTGTGCACCTGGGGTCATGGAGCTGTCCTGGCCCAGGCTACAGCCAAGGACCATGTTGGGGTCCATGGCCTACCACAGCCAGAGACTATTGATGTTGGTGACCCCATTTATCATCAAAGGCAGTGCAGAAATGCAGGATCTAGACTGAAACCTGAGGCCATATTGGTGTCCAAACATCATGTGGCCGCTGAGGTCATACAGATCTGAGTACTCTATGAAGCAACCCAGAGCCACGGGGACACCCAGGCTTGAACTGCAGCTTGGAGCTGTGTCTAAGTCCATGGCCCTAATGCAATCATGGTCTATGTTGATATCCTTGACTCCTGGTACCATTGAAGACTGGGAGGATGTCCAAGATCTGGGCTACCACCTGGGGTCATGCTGTTGTCTGAGGGCTACCTTGCAGCCAAGACAAAGATGATCTGAGTAACCTGTGAGCTACCTGGTATCATGGTGACATGTAGGCCTGTGATGTTGCTGAGGACCATGTCTTTGTCCATGGTTCTACTGCAACAAGCCTGGCTTTATGATGATGTCAAGGGCCCACATTGCCACCAAAGGCCACAAGAACCCCTGGCCTCTAGGCCACCACAGGTGGCCATGTTGGAGTCTGAGGGACATGTTGCTGCCAGGATCATGCCAACCTCAGTGGCCTGAGCTGCTACCCGTGGCCGTGATGTCCTCCAAGCCTGAACTGTTGCTCAGGGCCATTTCTGGGTCCATGGCCCCACCACAGCCAGGGTCTGCATCGGTGTTTGAGGCTCTAGTTACCATTGAAGGTAGTGTAGATGCCTGGGGTTTGGGCTAACACCTGAGGCCATCTTGTTGCCTGAGGTTCATGCTCCTGCTGGGACCATGCAGATTGGCGTGGCCTGTACTGACTCCTGGCCCTAGCTGTGGCTGGGGGCCATTTCTTGGTCCATGGCTCTGCCCAGCCAGAGTCTGTGTTCAGGTCTGTGTCTCTTGTTGCCATCAAGGACCATGCAACTGCCCAGGGTCTGAACGACCTCACAGGGCCAGGTTGGAGCCCAGGGACCAGGCTGCTGCTGGCCCATCCAGATCTGAGAGGCCAGTGCTGCCACAAAGGCCATGGTGACATCTATCCCCAAGCTACTCCTGATGACCACATTTGGGTCCATGGT
Source organism: Peromyscus californicus insignis (assembly GCF_007827085.1). Classification (NCBI taxonomy): domain Eukaryota; kingdom Metazoa; phylum Chordata; class Mammalia; order Rodentia; family Cricetidae; genus Peromyscus; species Peromyscus californicus. The sequence goes on along the minus strand of NW_026294562.1, from coordinate 47,060,548 downwards.
CTTGCAGCAGCTGGGGTCTGTGTGGAGGCCCCTTGCCTTTGTTACCTGCCACAAGGGCCCCCACAAACCATGTGTTGAACCATGTGTTATAGTATGAGGGCCCACCCCTTACACCTCACTGCCTGGAGTCACACACACACACACACACACACACACACACACACACACTGGTCACAGGAAAGCTGACCCTGAACCTCCCCAGATAACTGACCCTGATGACTCCAGCATGAGAAACCTGTTCCCACCCCTAATAGGAGAGTTGGCCCCACACACACTTGGGAAAGCTCTCCACACCTCTCACCATGGATAGGGGGAGCTGTCTCTGCCCCTTACCTGAGAGGAGTGATCTCAGAGGCCTGGACTGACCAACTCAGCTGCCACCCAGGCACACATCCAGGGCACACCCCAACATCTACCCAATCTGTGATCTGCTGGAGTGTTTGAAGGGATCATAGCTGCAGAACCTCCATGACTGGGGCAACAACAGGATATTAGAGAGAAATGTTGATGGGGTTCAGTTTTGATAGTGTAACAAAGCCAGAGGCTTTGAACCTGACCAACAACCCCTTACACAATGAACATCTGCAAGTAAAGCTGATTGGACAAAAGAGTATACTGCGTACTACACAGCAGCTCCCAATGCCACTAAGATGAATGAAGAGGTGATGGAGAGGTGGGAAAGACAGAAGAGCAAAGTGTTTCTCTCTCTCTTTTGTTTATTTTTATATTCTTTTTATTCTTTTTCAGTTTTTGTAGTAGAATATTATTTTAAGGTGTGTTACTTTTGTTTATGTTTCATTTGTTTAACTCTGTGAAGCTGTGTTACTGTGCCTGTATAAAACACCTGATGGTCTAATAAAGAACTGGCCAATAGCGAGGCAGGAGAAAGGATAGGCGGGGCTGGCAGGCAGAGAGTATATATAGAAAGAGATGGAGGAGTAAAGAGAGCTAAGAGCCAGAGAAGGAGGAGGACTCCAGGGACCAGCCACTCAACTACACAGCAAGCCATGGAGTAAGAAACAAAGAAAGGCTTTTAAGAATTCAAAGGAAAAAGCCCAGAGGCAAAAGGTAGACAGGATAATTTAAGGAAAGCTGGCTAGAAACAAGCCAAGCTAAGGCCGAGCATTCACAATTAAGAATAAGCCTCCATGTGTGATTTATTTGGGAGCTGGGTAGTGGGCCCCACAAAAGAGCCAAAAAAGCCCAACAACAAGTTTTCCTTTGTGGGGGGGCACTACAAGAATGAGGGGTATGCCGGGTGGCAGTGGCACACACCTTTAATCCCAGCACTCGGGAGGCAGAGCCTGGTGGATCTCTGTGAGTTTAAGGCCAGCCTGGTCTACAGAGCAAGATCCAGGACAGGCAACAAAACTACACAGAGAAACCCTATCTCAAAAAAAAAAAAAAAAGAAAAAAGAAAGAAAAGAATGAGGGTAGATATGGAGGGACTGGTAGATGAGTACGATTTGGCTGCATGGTGTGAAATTCCCAAAGAATCAATTTAAAAAATAATTCAAATCAGATACAAATAGGTGTGGTGGTATTGTGTTTCCCAATACTCTAATAAACTTATCTGGGGTCAGAGAACAGACAGCCACAATATTAAACATAGAGGTTAGGTGGTAGTAGCACACACCTTTAATCCTAGCATTCCAGAGGCAGAGATCTGCCTGGATCTCTGTGAGTTCAAGGATACAGCCAAGCATGGTGACTCACGCCTTTAATCCCAGGAAGTAATGGCAAGAGGCAGAAAGGTATTTAAGGTGTGAGGATCAGGAACTATAGCTGGTTAAGCTTTTAGGCTTTGGAGCAGCATATTTCAGCTGAGAGGCATCCAGTCTGAAGAAACAGGATCAGCTGAGGAATTGGCAAGGTGAGGTGGCTGTGGCTTGTTCTGTTTCTCTGATCTTCCAGCATTCACCCCAATAACTGGCCTCAGATTTGATTTTATTAATAAGAGTCTTTAAGATTCATGCTACAAATAGGTTTAGTTTAGTGAATGTAGTCAAACATTTTTATGGAGTGTAATCATTGTCTTTATTTCAGACATTTCTTTCTATCACCTTAGCCTTTTGTACTGAATATTTGATACATTTATGATTGTATGTATTGACATAGACAAAATATATACTGAAATTTGTCTCACTCATAATTTGTGAAGTTATCTTTAGAAGTGATTAATTTATATCAGCCTACATAAAGATTACAGAATGGAAGTTTATGTTCCCTTTCATTAGTCACTAGGACAGCCACATCTTCAGTAATAACAAGGAACTCAGACTCCAAGTTCACGAAACTCCTTCCTCCCTTGTATGAACTGCACATGTGACGCCTGGTGGTAAGACTTGCCTTTATTTTTGAGGAACTAGCCAAAGTACTTGTAATAAGGTTAGACTTTATGTATGCCAGAAACAACTTTTTATCTTTCCCATTTAGAAAGGAATCAAATTGTCTGAAACTCGGTGAGCTTGTGATCAGTCCTTATACAACAGGCACCTTGAAGTCACCACTGCTATTTTATGCACAAAAGCCATAGGTGCTTTCACTCCAAGATGCTTGAAAGTTTGGGAAAAAAATAGCTATTTCTTTCTTCCCAAGGATAAACTGCTACAGTAATTCACTTCCTGTGATAAACAAAGAGAAAATGAAACGAAATATATTAAGCAACATTTTCCACATGTTGTATATAGGTATCCGAGAACAGAGAAAAGCAAGCTAAGTAAGAAACTCTCTGACTGTACCCATCTTCCTAGGGATGGCACAATGACTATGCAGCAGAAAGTACTTCCAGACTCAGATGGCAATGGATAACATAACTCTAAACTGAAAGTAACACTTTAGGCTGCTCGACCATTTAGACCCATTGTGATTTTAAACCTTACTAAGGAATAGTACAAAGCATTTAAAGTAACCAAGCCAATTAGGAAAGGAATAACATTATTAGAGTTCTCATGTCACCTGTCTCCAGGACTTACTGCAAAATGACAGCATCAAGAGAGTAGCATTCTGGTGTAAAGAGCAATGGACACAGCAAAGATGCAACTGAGTATAGGAAAAGACTACTGAGCATTCAGCAGTAGTGCCATGGTAATGCAATGGTTAACATGCTCTGTTCAACAGATGGTATTTAGATATTTAGAACAATAACCACAAAGATACCTATTTACCTCCACATTAAAAAATAACATGTCATAACTCAAAATTGGAAAGTCAAATTTATAAAGCCTATAAGAGAAACGTAGACAAAGAAAATAATCATAAATAAAACTTTAACTCATTAAGTTATTATGTAGAATATAAAATGCCTATTTGATAAGTTGGCCTCAATCCAAACTGTAACTTCTTTTCTTTGAAAGATTCATTTGAGGATCTTAAAAATCAAGCCACTAACTGGAAAAAAATATTTGATGCATACACATCTACACATGCATGTGAACACACATACACATTCACACAAAGGCTTTTTTATAAAAAAAAGTATACCTTAAAAAAAAAACCTTGAAACACATGAATAACAAGACATGGCACACAACTAAAAATTGGTGGTTGGAAATTCTTCAACAAAGAAGACATCTGCATGTGTTAAGTGGGTAAGTTCTTTAGTTGTTAGGTAAATGCAAATCATATCACTATTAGACAGCACTACAGTATTTCTGGAACAGCTAAAATCAAAGAACAATAACTCAAAGCACTTGAGAAAATGTTGTGCAAGTCTAACTCCCATGTATTGTGGGTGGGAATTTTACATGGTGAACCTACTGTGAAAATGGTTAGATGTCTCACAAGTTAACGTTTAGAAGAGTGATGCATCATACCCATTCTGGGTGTTTACCCAAGATAAATAAAAAATGTATGTCCATACCAAGGCCCATACATAAATACTTAATGTGGGATTCATAATAGTGAAAATTGAAATAAACCATATATCCATTAACCAGTGAATGGGTAAACAATGAATGCCATGTGCTTACAGCAGGATAAATACTGTACAATAACACCAAGGAAAAACACTAATATAGGCAATAATATGATTATTTTTAGAAGCACTTTTGCTAAATCAAAGACACTATAATAAAATCTGCATGTTATAGGATACCATTTACAAAGCATTCTAGTATTCATGCTCAAACCATAATAGCCTAAGTATAGCCTCTTGGCATGCTGGTGCTTTGAGGTAAAGTTGGCAAGTCCTCAGAAGCAAAGGCTTCTCCTATATTTCTGGCTTCCTCCTATATTCCTGTCTTTTCCCCCCACCTCCTCAAGGCAGGTTTGAGAAATCAGAATTTCTCTCTTCTGGAGCAAGTCATAAAAGCCAGAAAGAGCCGGGCGGTGGTGGCGCACGCCTTTAATCCCAGCACTCGGGAGGCAGAGCCAGGCGGATCTCTGTGAGTTCGAGGCCAGCCTGGGCTACCAAGTGAGTTCCAGGAAAGGCGCAAAGCTACACAGAGAAACCCTGTCTCGAAAAAAAAAAAAAAAAAAAAAAGCCAGAAAGATGGCTTTCTGCCTTCTCTCCCTTGAAGACCTTGGTTCCAAGGGCTGGAGAAATGGTTCCATGTCTTAGAGGATTTACTACTCTTGCATAGGACTCAGATCAGTTCCCAGCACCCACATAGCAGCTCATAACCATCTGTAACTCCAGTTCTAGGGGATCCACCATCTTCTGGCCTTTGTGGGCTCTGTACATCCATACACATAAAATGAAATAAAAGTATATAAATCTTAGGGAGAAAAAAAGACCTTCATTATACAAGGACCATATGTGGCTATAACAGTAATGGAACCAGCCTAAGAGCAGGAATTCACATAGACCTTCAAGATGGACCCCTTCACTCTGCTACAATATGATCACATAGACTGCTACGATTTGATCACATCCATTCCATTCTCCATGAAATCTAAGTATAAATCAGACAGTTTCCCCAAAAGTTTGGCTCTTCATTTCTGAATATTTCTGTGTTTCATATAGTAGCTTCTATAACCAGAAACAGATGTAGTGGACTGACTTCTGTATACAGCAACACACATCTGAATTTCCAGTAGATTGAAACAATTTATACCTTGGTATTTATGATTATTATGTAAATAAATAGATTTATAAACATCAAACAAAATTTCCATTATAATCTTGCAAATTTTATTAGATGTACATTGCATTCAAGATTTTATTTTATTTTATGTGTGTAAGTGGTTTTTCTACATGTATGTCTGTGCATCACATGTGTGCAGGGCCAATGGAAGTCAGAGGAAGGTGTTGGTTTCTCCAGGAACTAGAGTTATGGATGGTTGTGAGCCACCATGTGGGTACTGGGAACTGAACATGGGACCTATGGAAGAGGAGGCAGTGATCTTACCCACTGAGCCATCTCCTCAGCTACCATATTACATTCAATATATAAAAAACATCCAGTAGAATTTTGTGCAAGCTGGGTAAACAGCAGAATTTCTCAGCTAAGAAATGTATTTTATTGGAGAAACCTATGATTAAAGGATTCCCAATATTAAGGTGCAATTCCCCTGTCTCTGTCTTCAGCTCAGGACACACATGCCTAGACATGCAACAAGTGTAAGTTCTGAAGAATTGAGCTTTCCCTGCCATCATTTGAAAGGCTAAGAACATATTCAGGTCTGCTGTGGGATGTTCTGTATGCTGTGAATATGCTGCTCTGATTGGTTGATAAATAAAATGCTGATTGGCCAGTAGCCAGGCAGGAAGTATAGGCGGGATAAGCAGAGAAGAGGAATTCTGGGAGAGGAAGACTGATTCAGTAGATGCCAGCCCGCTGTCCAGGGAGCAGCATGTAAAGGCACACAGGTAAAGCCACAGAACACATGGCAACATATAGATTAACAGAAATGGGCTGAGTTTAAATGTAAGAGCTAATCAGTGGTAGGACTGAGCTAATGACTGAGCAATTTTAATTAATATAAGCTTCTAAGTGATTATTTTATAAGCAACTGTGGGGTGCATGGGGCTGGGCAGGACTGGAGAAAACTTTAGCTACACAGGTCAGTGAAGGAGAGTTTGAGGCATCCAAGGTTTTAGTCATGCCTGTTTAGAGGAATTGTTGCTAAGACCAGTTGATAAACACAGAGTAGTCAGGGGTCCACTGAAAGTTGAATCTGTGCTATTGGGATAAAAGTCTTTCTTCCTCAAATACAATGGTAAGATACTAGAAAGGCACACATGACTCTTTATTCATTTTAAGGCCATTTTTTTTTTAATAAAAATATATAATGTGTTAGGAGTATATTCTCTCCCATAACCCAATATCCCCTTCTCCCCTCTCTGTTTTCATTCAATTAGTCTCCCTTGTTCCCTTGACAGTTTTGTCTGAATCTTTCTAGCATATCACCTACTATGGACCCCCAATAAGTAGAATTCTGGACACTGAAACCCTCTATAGTGGTAACTCTCATGGCAAGTAAGATCGGGAGTGGAAAAATGAATGCCAACACCAAAGGGATTGACCTCATTGTTAAATTTTTAAAATTAATCCTACAATGTTTGCCAGATAAATTCCATATATATTGATGTGTATGTAATGTTTACATTCAGCCACATCTGGATTATACACAGGTAGCATGCTTCTTGGTGGAAGGGTTAACTCAGCCCGTAGAACACTTACATGCAGATTCTGATTACCCATTGCCCAGAGTAGCAGTCAGAAATTAAAGGGAGTCATGCAAATCATGGCTTGCATATTTTGCACATCCATAAAGGTGTAAAGGGTATTTTCTAAAGGTAGCTTTCTTGAGTTTGCAATTATAATTCTAGATTTTTCATCTTGAAATTCTTTCAAAATTATCAGTTCTCTACAATTGAAACTCTTGACTCTGTTCTCTCTTACAACTTTAATTCCTGCCTTTTTTCATTTGGGGATTGTCTCTTGGTGTGGTAATATTTTATCTGTGTTCCCCAATAAAATTTACCTGAGGATCAGAGGAAAAAGCCAGTCACTATATATAGTAAACATAGAAGTCAGGCAATGGTAGCACACACCTTTAATCCTATCACTTGGGAGGCAGGGATCTGTCTGGATCTATGTGAGTTCAAGGCCACATTGGGGAACAGAGCTCGGCATGGTGGCACATCCCTTAAATTCCAACACTAGTTAACCATGGAGGTCTGGAGGTCTACACAGACAGATGGGAAGTGACAGAGTTGGGCAGGAAGAGGAAGTGATATAGCTGGACACAGAGAGCAAATCAAATTGCAGAACAGCAAGGCATTAAGGTGCGGGTAGACATAAAGTGGCTCGTTTTCACCCCTCTATCTGGCTCTGTGATTTTTATTTAGTAAGACCATTTAGAAATTCATCTATACTCTTGGATTGCCTACAAACTTTTAGGTGTTTGCCTAGGATGTCAAACCACATGTCTAATTTTCCTGAAACACAAAGAATTCATTTTCACACCCCTACTCCTCAGGGATTGGTATGATAAGTTCAGTAAAAAAATAGCCATATTAAATCCCCCAAGTGCTTTTGTATTATAATATTTGAATTCTCTTAAAACAACTGGCTAAAATACTAATTCTGAATAAGTAATGGGAAAATATGTGTAAATTAAGGATTTGAGGTTTAAAATATTGTAAATTATTTTCAGTACATGGATAAAGAATTGCCATCAACAATACAGCCTTTCTTATCTTATTCATTTGGGTAACTGTTACAACAATGATTTATCAAGAACCACAGGGAAAAAATGTCACATATGATCAGTCAATGGATAAGAATACTGATACGTATCAATGGAAAATGTATGTGTATCTATAAAGCCTCATCAAGCTCAGTAACTTTTAGAAATGGCACAATTAGTATAACTAAACATTGAAAATTCTGTTGGGTCACATTGTGTAGCCTCTGTATCATAGTAAGAAGACTACAACAATGTCTTTAGTAGGATGTAGGCAATAGAGAACACGGTCCAAAGCCCCAGGTGCACTGTGTTAGGGAAGACCAATAAGTAATTTATCTTATTGTCTAACCTCGGTTAGTTGTTAACTGCCTATTGCCTTCTGAAAGCAGTGAAAATATTCTCTCATTACATAGCTGATGCTCTGCCTCCCTTAACTCTTGTCTTCTCCAAGCCAAACACTTATTAATTTACTGTTCATGAAATTCCACCAGATTTATTATTAGCCTGTTTTTTTAATATATATTTCTAGTCAACAAATGGGTTTTTCTAAGTTAAAAAAAAATCCCTTAAGAAAAAAATAAGTGTTCCAATAGTTTTCTCTGAGATAACTCCAGCTTACTTTATCTTTTAAAAGTTCTTTCTCTGGGGTGGATGTGGAATTCACTGTATGTTGGGGATTAGCTGTGGTACTTAGTGCGGCTCCTCGAGAAACTGCTGAATTGAATATGGTCTGGGGCATGTATACTACCAACAGTTCATGTGCTGTAGGACTCATCCCCAGTATGACAGTGTTGAGGTGGTAGAACCTTTAAGATGTGAGGCTTAGTAGGAAGTGATTAGGACAGAGATCCACAGCCCTCCCAAGGGATTAATGCTATTCTCAAAGAGTTCATTAGTCCCCAGAAATTAAGCTGTTATAATGCAAGTTCCACTTTCCCAGGAGACTCACTTTACATAGATAGATATATAAATGAACAGGTAGTTGAAAAATAGGTGATAGATTTTGTGTGCGTGCGTGTGTGTGTGTGTGTGTGTGTGTGTGTGTGTGTGTGTGTATGATAGATATCTAGATAAAAGATAGAAGATAGAGCATAGATAGATGATAAATGACAGATGATAGACTGATAAAGAGATGATAATTTACAAATGATAAACATATCAAAAATATATAACAGATGCATCATATGTGGATGATAGAAAGAAATAAATGATTGATAAATAGAATGAACATAGATTAGATGACTGATACATAGATTATTGATAGACAAATGATAGATGAGTTATAGCTTATAGATAAGTGCTAGATTATTAAAGCAAGATATATCATAGATGATATAGATTAAATAAATCATAAATATATAACATTTTGTAGATAACGGATGTATCAATAGATAGATGATAAGTACTACATAAATGACAGATACATCATAGTTAAATAAATGATACTAATATAGATAGATGATATAGATTATACATACCAGATACATCACAGATGATAGATAGATAGTGTCTTAGGTTCTTATGACTGTGATAAAACACCATTAAGAAAAGCATCATGGGAAAGAAAGCATTTTTTTAATCTTATAAGTCTCAGGTCACAGTTCATCACTGAGGAAAGTCAAGGCAGAAATTCAAAGCAAAAAGCAAAGCAGAAATCATGGATGAACACTACTTACTGGCTTGTTCCTATGGTTTGCTCAACCTTTTGTATTCCACAGGACCATAGCTCAGGGTTAGCACTGCCCACAGTGATCTGGGCACTCCCATAATCAAATCACCAATCAAGAAAATGCTCCACAGACTTTCCCACAGGCCAATCTGCTGGAGGCATTTTCTCAATTGAAGTTTCCTCTTTCCAGATGACTTGTGGGTCAACTTGACAAAGCAACTGAGCATGTGCTATAATAGATTGTAAATAGATGATACCTAGATTACAGATAATAGGTAGAGTATAGCTAGATAATAGCTCTTAATTTAAGATATAAAGAGCTAGGTTCATGTCCTCCATTCCCTAATTTGTGACATTACTGTTTCCATTGGTTTGAATATGTCAGATTCAGCATTTTTGAATGCTGTTCTCCAGATCCACCTTACAAATTTTATTTTTGGGCATATGTATCAATGTATAAATTATGTTGATACTTATATATGTTTGACTTATTTGCATAAATAGAATTTAGATACATAGACATTTAACTTATGTTGATAACATTTTGGTCTATTTATAACATGATATGAACAACTAGTTCATATCTTGTGTTCTGAGAAATAGACATTCATAAAATTTTTGTCTTTTGTTTTCTCATTTATTACTAGCTTGCTTTCAATTCCTTGTCTGTCCAAGCAGTACAATTTTTAACAATCTCTTGGGCCATTTGTTTTGTTCTCAGGTGAAACCTCCACTTAAGGGTATGTTACAACCTGGGGTCTTGCAATGTGCACATACTCAGTTTCTCTTAATACAGGCAGATTGTTCAGCACAGCAGCGCCATTTTGTCTCCCAGTGCTGTGCAAATGATACCCTTTACTCCGCTTCCTTCTTACACCTTGCCCGATCTCACCCTTGCCTTTCTTTCTCCTGGTCACATATTAGTCCTTGAAACAATTTGCATAATTCAGGGTTTGTTTTCTGATTGGTTGGTTGTGACTATGATTATACGTTGTCCCCTCAGAAAGCAATTTTCTTCGACTAGTCTCAGGTCATGACTGACAGCCTGCATTATTTCTTATTTAATTCTGTTTGAAATTTATCACTATCTTTTCAAGGAAGAGAAGAACAACTCTCTAAATGGTGCAATTTCCTAAGAAAGCATTTCTGAAAAACCTGTGACAAGACCTTCCTATTTCTCAAAGTCTTGCTGCCAGCATTTTTCTCTAAATGATCTTTTCTGATTTATCATTTTTATTGAATGATTCCCTCACACCTCATTTCCTTCATTGTACATAATGCTATTTGACCATGTGTAACATAAATTCCCCTAGCAAAAGAAAAATAGAAGCAACAGGAAAAATTAATTTTATTTTTTCAGCAATCACTTGGCAACTTCTTATGCTACAGATACAGATGAGATTCCCAATACCCCAGCCTGCCTAGGGTCTGGGGCATGGTCCACTTTTATTCTGAAAGTGAAACAAAGGAAATAGCCCATCTTGTTAAACACTCATTCAGATTCCTCTCTCTGTGTGATGGGCTTCCTACAGACACTACATAAAGTGCCAATTGAAAGCAGCCCTGTCATAGAGACTTTTACAAAATATGAACAGTGCTAAATACCTCAAAGTGAATCAATTTCCACCAAAAGTGTTTTAACCTCCCTTTAGGTCAAGAAATAGCAATTTTCTGAGCTTCACAGTATCCTGAGAATTAATCCTAAGAGGCAGGTGTGAACTGCATACCTCATTTGTTCCATGAAATTCATTGAAAATGTCTTTGTGTAGGACCTAGGACACGTCCCTTTGTCCAGCTGAGAGGTAGTTCCTGGGCAATGAACTGATGACTGAAGATACCCTTCCTCATTAGGGATAGTTAATTTTCTTGAAAATTGTTAACTACCTTTGAAAACAATATTAAGCTAAAGTAGGGGCAAAATAAAATGTGAGTTTGATTTACATTTCTAAAGACAGGATGGACATAGGTTGGTTTTGCAGGTGAGCAGATTGAGGCTTTGAGAGGTTAAAGGTCTTAGCAAGAGTTCTCTGCCAGGATGAAGATGGTGCTGGACCTGGGCACAGAGTGTAAATATGACATGGAAGAAAAATCACATGGGAAAAAAAGAGACAAGACAAATGATGGATGATGGCAATTGCTTCAGGAGTGCTGATGTTCTGTAAGAAAACCTCGGGTGGATTTTCTTACACATACAAGCTTTGTACAGGATAGTGGCAACAATGAGGTGCCATATATTATTACTGTTCCAGGGACTTTATTAACTTAGTTAATCCTTCTACTGATCCTATAGACAATATTTAGTATGCTCGTTTTAATGACTCAGAAGTATAAACAGGTTAACACAGGACTACACAGGAGGTATCTGAGTTCAGTGTATATTACATCTGAACACCAGCAAGTACACTTAAAAATGGCTCTCTCTCTTTCTTATCTCCACAACCTAAATATTACAGCACAGCCCCCCACCCCACATACACACACAAACACACACTTGGATAAAGAATTAGCTACCCTAATACTCAGTATGATGCTTGTTCCCTACAGTGCTACTACTGTAAAGTTTGCTGTTATTCAGATTTAGCACTCTTCCTAGGTAGAAACACTGAGAACACATAGCTCAGCTTTTCTCTTCTTTAGCTGTGCTAGAATTGTGAGAGCAGACTGTATTTTCTCTGCTCTCACTCTTCATTAGATCGTATTTAGCCACTACTTGTCAATCTAGACAGAGCTTGCACACACCATAAAAAGACCAACTTACCTTCTTCACAGGGTACTATATTGAATACACTAATAAAACCTGTGTTTCCTGTGCAAAGCGTATGAACCTGTGAATGTATATTAGTATTCCAAAATAAGTCAATACTCTGACTGTCCTCAGTTCTTGGGTGACTTTCCTTCTTCCTGGAACATTATGTCATTTTCATTTCTGATGACAATACATTTATTTACAGACACCACTAAGATAATTCTTCATTCCTAGGTTAAAGGACACCTTATGGTGACACATGGGGTGAGAGAAGGGTGGGGACAATTGACAATTATTTACACAGAAGGATGACTCAAACTCTCACTGATACTAATTTTCCCCAACGAGTAAGGAAAAACTATGAAGTGATGTTCTAATATGGCTGTCGGAGCACACAGATGATGCAAGTTATTACTGGTTTTGGCTGTCAGCTGCATCTTTCTTCTTTACTTACTCACTAAGGGACAAGTCAATCCTCATCTACATGGAGAGGCTCAACAGGATGAGGACTCCAGTCTGCACCTGAGAAAGCACAAGGTACAAAGGAGAGAACTAAGGACAAGCATGTGCTTCTAAATTATTGCAAGTCTGATGAGTAAAGAACAGCCTCATAAGGTAGGTGACAGGTTAAAATTTCATGATGGAAAACAAGAGGTAAAGTCCTGCAGTCAGTGTAGGTAGGCCTCTAAGACACACAAAAGTATGTTCTCCACATTCATGGCAGAAAACACTGAAAGGCTCCAGGCTGTGGCTGTCACATGTGCACCCAGCTTTGATGACATTTCTAAGCACTTAAAATAAATAATTGGTGCCACACATATACAATTTGAATAAAGCCAAGCGACAACAGAAAGATAATTGGCAACATGATGTTTGATGGAATAGAGCATGTTATATTACATCCACAGAGGAAAACAAGCTAGTGTTTCAGGTTGTAAGCCCAAATTCCAGAATGCCGAACATCAGCCTTTATTCCCTCAGGGCATTAACTGTCTGATCTTGACAAAGTTATATAACCATACTCTTCAGTTTCTTACTTGAGAAGTCATCTCATAGGACTGCTGTGAGGACTGAAATAACCAACACATACTACAAAGTTCTTAAGACTCAAGTTAATTAAAATGACAGGTAGTAAATGATAGACATTCATGCAACTGTTAGATGATGTTGAGGGTCAGTAGTAGAGTCAGAATTTTCTCAAAATGATGTGGATCAGGTAGTTTAGAGTAAGGATGATGGAGTGAAGATGAATCGCAGATGATCCTCAAACAGCCAATTAAGTAAACTATGACCAGAACTATGACTCACTCATTAACTACAACTCCAATTGACACACTTTATTCTATATATCTTAAGAAGGAAATAATACTTTATAACATAATGTGTATCTTATAATATAGTGCCAACTACTTCCTACCCCAAGGAAATCATTCTGGAAGAAAAGTGTCCCAAGAAAACTCACTAATATAACTGGGTGGAAATTAAGCTTATAGCTATTAGCATCTTTTTATCAACTAACTCTGGAGATGGAAAAATACATTACTAGAAAACATCCAAGTGGAAGAATGAAACAACAAGCTGATGTTTGTTGTTGGGAATAAACACGTTAGGTAACTTTGCTGAGTCAAAGGAGTGAGCCTGTGAATGAGCAATGAATTCCTTGGTTCTGGAGTTACTTACATACAAAGGAGCGACCATGTGGGTGCTGAGAATTGAACCTGGGAATTCTGGAGGAGCAGCCAATGCTTTTAGCCACTGAGCCATCTCTGTAGCCTCATCTCATTTCTCCTTAAAAAAACAAAAACAAACAAACCCTGCAGGTCAGTGAGGATTTTAGCTCTCTAAATTATTTTAAAAGATGTCAATTTTAAAATCAGAACAAGCTACAGTATTTTATTTATTTATTTATTTGAAGCCATGTTTCTCTGTGAAACAGTTCTGGTTGTCCTGAAACTCACTCTGTAGACCAGGCTAGCCTTGAACTCACAGCATCCGTCTACCTCTGCCTCCTGAGTGCTGGGATTAAAGGCATGTGCCACTATTGCCCAGCAGTGTTTACTTCTTGTTAGTATTATGAGGATTTGTAATAAAATACCATTAGAAGCTACTATTTAATAAGCATTTTTATTATTCTATTTAATTTTTCAACAGCTTTACAGTAGGTCTTTGGCTATTTATTGAAATTACCCTCAACCTTAGTAGCATCAAATACACCAACTAATTAAATTTCCATCTTGTATTTGTAGGTAAGGAATTTGGAAGGCGCTCATCCCTGTGATTCTTCTGCTTCACATGTTGTCAGATGTGTCTCTAGACATAGAGCCCTTGAATTGGCTCATTTGGATCACCAAAGATGTTTTACTGCCATGTCTATATCTCAGCTGATATGGCTACAATAACAGACACTGTGGGAACATTCATTTGAACCACTGACATTTTCTCTCTTCAACCTAGTTGTTGGACCATAATGAGGCTTGTCCAGTGACCATTCAGGATTCCTAGGAAGCCAGAGAGTGAAAGTTGATGGTCCTATAAGATCTTTGTCCCAAAGTTGGCACAATCCCACTTCCATCAAAGTTATCACAGAGCCCACATAGATCCAAGAACAGAGGATATAGACAACCATCTCTTGATAAGGGTGCTAAGGAATTTGTGGTACTGTTATACCACTGTAGGTATTCTCACTCTCCTGTTGTTAATGCCATCCAAGAATCATAGCAGCTGACTGATTTGCCCAAGACTGTCACACACACAAAATGTGTCTAAATGTTCTTTCATCCTTCCTCTCTCCATTCTCCACCCGCTAGACAAGCAGAGCTGAGAGTGAACCCTACTCAAGCAATTCAGTTTCCTTCATGGAGAAGTGCTGTGGGAATTGTAATGGCAATCAGTTTCCCACTGCGATTGGAAAGTTGGTTAATGTATTGGCACTAATACAGTGCCTCTTCCCATCACAGCAGAATTGGCTGTTACTGTTAGAGTTGGATTATGGCCACTTCTCCCTCCTTTGCAATATTTAAGTCTGTGATCTTCTCGTCAAGGGAAATAATGATGGAGTTTCAGCAGACTGGTGATTAGATTTGCTCTGCAACAATCTGCAAATAGCCTACACATTCCATTTGCTGCTTTGATTTGGCCTCTCTGCCTTGTCCAAAGGGGTGACTTCCAGGTATTGTGATTAAACAATGGCAGCCAAAGATGAACTTAAACTTCTGACCCTCCTGTCTCCATGGGAAGGGAAGAGTGCCACAGTGTTAGGACGAAGAGACTGAGGGGAGCAAACTGGCCTCCAAACTTCAAAGGAAGATGGACAGACAGGCAGATGGGCATCTTCAGAAACCCCAAGGAAAATGTGAGCTTGCCTCCTTCTGTTGTTGACTATAAACCCACCCCCTCCCTGTCCCCCCCTCCCCCACTTCTCTGCCTACAGAAGGTGGTCCAGGACCATTCACTTGTTCACTTGTGGCTGGAGTCTGACTGTAAAATTTGGTCTCTGCCCTCTCATTATGGGTAACTTGTGGGCAAAAGGGAGGGTTCCAAATGCTATTATTCCTGAAGGATAAAATTCTGTGAATGGTATTGAAAGAGTTCTCCATGGCATATTTTTTTTTTTAAAGATGGGGTCATATATACCCTGGCCTGGAACCCATTGTATAGCCAACAATGACCTTAAATTTTTTCTTAGCCTACTACCTCTCTCTTCCAAATGCTAGGATTATAAGTATGCACTCAGTGTGTATGGTACTTGAACCCAGGGTTTTGAGTGTGATAAACACTCTACCAACTGAGCTACATTCCAAGCTCCCTCCCAGATTTTTATCTTCTTGTGCAATTCCCCCAATCTCTTCAAATTATATCTCTAAAACAACTTTAGCACTCTTATTTTAAATGTCATCAAATGGTTACCTGGTGATGAGACAAAGACAGAAAGAGCTAACAAGAGCTAGACTGCTGAAAGAGGGGACTGCCAGCTAAAACACAGTGACAGAGAGTGCCTGCCATGCAGTGCAGTGGATTCTTTTTGTAAAATTATTACTATAAAATACAATCTCAAATTAGATGTATTGGTGTTTGAATTTATGTTGCGCTTTTGATTCTGTTATTTTAAGAACAATAAATGGAAATGAATTCCTACTTTAAATTGAGCTATATTGCACTTTCATAGCACTTAATAAAATTCACAAATTTTAGGTAAATAATTTAACAATTTTTAATAAATTTACAGAGTTGTGTAACTATCGGGACCAACCATCTAATTTTAGAACATTTTTATCACCCAGAAAAAAAAAAAAAGACTTCACTCTACTTTTAACCCCTCTGCATCCATAGCACCAGCCTCAGGCAACTCCCGATCTATGTTTGCCTTTTCTTGACACTTCATATAAAAAATATCATGTGGGAATATAAGTAAAGTTAAGAGAAGTAAAGGTAATCAATGTGATTAATTTCTTATTTAACTTACTATTTTTTTTTAGGCTCAACAATATTATAATATGTGCCAATACTTAAGTCCTTTGCATTGCCAATTATATTCCATTGTATGAAGGCTGGGGCTATAGCTTAGAGGTAGATCTTTTGCCTAACAAGTGAGAGGCCCTAGGTTCAATATTTAATATTACCTCTCCCCTCAAAAGAATTTCATTGTGTGATTGCTGATGGGTATTTGGGCCACTGCTAATTTTCACATATTCTCAGCAAAGTTGCTAGGAACAGTCACATGTATGTGCAAGTCTTTATGTGGCCATGCAATTTCATTTCTCATAAAAGGACACCAAAATTGAATTTCTGAGTGGTAGAAAATGCCTATGTTTAAAATTTTGAGAAATTGACAAACTGTGTTCCATAGTGGCTGTACCGTTTTCCATTCCCAGAAGCAATGGGTGAGGGTTCTGATTTCTCTGCATACTCAGCAGTGATTATTATCTGCCTTCCATTAGGGCCATTCTTTCCTGTGATGCAGCATCTCTTTATGCAGGCATTCTTAGGACGGTCAAATAAGCATTGATAAGATGGCTGCCATGAATAAAGAAGATATATTTTTCACATTTTAGCAAAAACATTTGGCCTTTTTTAGGTACTTCAAAACACAAAATGGGATTTTTTACCAAGTTTAGAGATCATCTCTGTTTATCTTGGCACTAGGGCCAGCCATGTCACAGGCATGCTTGCTAATAGACTAGAGTTCTACTACTAGTGCGACTAGGACATAAAAACTAATACTAACCTTTGTCCATCCCTGAAAACACAGTTCACATACGGGGCAGATGTTTCAATGAAGTGCTCACTTCCTGGCAGTTCATACATTTCAACAACCCATCACCTTTGTGATTTTTTGTTTTCACTTAAAAAACATCCTGGAGTTGAGATAGATGTCCATTTCAAAAAACCAAGGTCATTCAGAAAATATCTGGGAAATGTAGTTGGAAGGTTTTTTGTGTCCCAGCCAGCCAGCAGTCAGGATAATTCTCTCCCACTTACGTCCCCCAAGAAAACACACAGAGACTTATATTATTTATAACTGCTTAGCCATTAGCTCAGGCTTATTACTGACTAGTTCTTATGCTTAAATTAACCCATAATTCTTATCTATGTTTAGCCATGTGGCTTGGTACCTTTTCTCAGTTCTGCCTTGGCATCATGCTTCCTCTGCGTCTGACTGGCGACTTCTGACTCAGCCTTCCTCTTCCCAGAATTCTCCTTGTCTGCTTATCCCGCCTATACTTCCTGCCTGGCTACTGGCCAATCAGCATTTTATCAACCAATCAGAGCAACACATATTCACTGCATACAGAATGACATCCCACAGCAAGGAAAGCTTATAAAGTGCTTTAAAGTGACACCCAAGGCAGCGGTACAGTGAATAAAAAGCAGCATATTCCTAATACAAATAATCAATTGGGAAATTGACAGGGAAAGATAGATTAAATCAACTAGTCAAGGGAGTTGGGAAGAATCTTCTAAGCAGAGGACTGATTAACAGAGGCTTAGTTTACAGAGGCTAATTTCCTAAACCAGCATAATCCCAACAACAATCTATAAACATCTCCCTTCGACCACAGTAAGTGTAGTCTTCACCCCTCAGCAATAAAACTTCTCTTTGCAATGGACAGAGATCACTAAGAAAAACCACAAACAATCAAAATGCAGAGTTGTGGAGCCCAGTCACAATGGCTACATCTACAAAACACTACAAAACACCTAAGGCTCAGGGAACAATTCAGAAGAGGGGGTGGAAAGACTGTAAGAGCTGCAGGATCAGGGAGTTTATAAAAATATAACACTAATATAGCTTAATTCCATCACATTGATTCTCTACTTTGTTTTCTTGGTCCATGATCTACAGATGGGAAGAATCCTTTGAGTAGATGACTAGACAGAGGGTAAATTAAATTCAGTCAACCAATCTCACATTACTATGGAAAAAAAACAAAAGACTACTCTTGTTAAACATTCAGTAACAAACTTAGAGATGATGGCTGGTCTATTATCAGCCTTATCCATATGAATACTTGTGTGTGCCATGTGAGCCTAGGGTGATCAAGTGTCATCATTTGTCTAGAATTGAAAAATGTCCTAAAACATGGGGCTCTTAGGACTAAAACCAGAATACACTCATACAAGTAACTGGTTGATCACCCAACTTGTTACCAAACACAGAACGAAGTGAAAAAGACAGTTGACATTTGGAATGGATGTCTATTGAACTGGCACTTAGGATAGCTGAGATTTGGTCTCCTCCTTCCTGCTTTTTCTTATTAATTGTCTCTGACTTAATGATTTATCTTCCTTTTATGAAGAGTATCAAGTAGGAAATCTTTTCTGGCTCTTATATTGTAGAATTTGTTAAGTATGTATAATTAAGTATCTGAAAAACAACAAATGCGTTAAACATTGCACATGAGGTGAAAACAGGTAAATGTACACTACAAGACTTTCCATCATGGCCACCCAAGCAAGTACTCAGGAGAGAAATTTAATGCAAACTGGAGAATTAAGTCACATTGATTCTCTACTTTGTTTTCTTGGTCCATGATCTACAGCCAATAGAGTCAAGGGGAAATTATTAGGCACAGAAATATGACATTGAAAATGAGAATCTTGCCCCCATTAACATTGTAAGATATTAATTAGTGAGGATTTCTTCTGCCCCAGGGTAATTTACAGCTCTCCAAACACTATGAAAATAAATACCACTATACTGTTAAACGTCAAATGCAAACATTTCCCTATTTCTAGAGTTGCTCAAGTGCTCAAATTCTAATCTTGAGAGCTGAAGCTCTTGCTGTGGGTTCAGGATAGACTGGTATAAGAAGTCATCATGGGACTTCATTATAGTCTACAATGCATGGGAGAAGCCTAGTAAACATTAGTCAGATTTCCGGAAACAAATGAATCACTGCTTTGACTTTAACACCAGCAGGTTCTGAGCATGGAGAAGCACTTTGTGACTGGTTTCCATCTCATTTCTAAAAATGGAGGAGTACCAAATGACATTTACTTTAATACATAGAATGGAAAATGTATATGAAAATATTTTGTAAATAGTAGTGCAAAATCAAAGCAGATTGCATCAATGAATCTTAAAACAAAAAGCAAAAAATGAAAGGCAGTGGGCTATATAACCATTCAAGACTTGGTGGTTTGTAAGAATCTCAGTGAAGCTCAAGGTTCCATTGCTTTTATGTACGAGCAAAAAAAATATAACACTAATATAGCTTAATTCCATCACATTGCCAAAGCGCTAGATTTAAAATATCATTAATCCAAAACCCACCACCTAGCATGAAAGCAAGCAATGGTATGCATGCACATATGTGCACACACATCAGGCTTCCTCAGCATGGCCATCTCACCACATAACTGACAAGGATAAAATTTGGTCCAGAGTGGGAACTCAACTCAGAAAACTGGTTCTCTGTAAGGCAAATGTTATTAATTTTTTTCCATGGTTTTACAGCCTCCACTCTTTTAACACTTTAGCCAGAAAATTCTTAGTGGAGGGGGCTGCTTCTGTAGTGCAGGATGGTTTGCAGTATCCCTGGCCTCTACCACTGGTTATCACCACTAACTTCCTTGAATTTCTTGTAAGAAAAAAAAAATCCCCAGATATTGCCAAGTGTCCTCTAGTGGCAAAAATTACCTCTGCTTAGAATGACATCTAACCTCATTGTATATGAACTAGCTGTGAGAAATCTAAAACATAGTAACACATGAAGTTACATAAAAATACTATTGCAGTTATTCGGTAATAGTTTACACGCTTACCTGCAATTATTAATCATCACATAAGGTCAGTTTTTGCCACTGAACAAAACTGAGATTTTCACTCTACCGTACCCCCATCTACTATAAGCACTATTGCTTCCTTGAACCTTGTTCTCTTTGTAGGTCAGATGCAGCTTTGTTTACCAGTCACCTTTGGAAACGCACCCATCTGCAACAAGCAGTCAGACCTGTGGTTGGTATTAGCCATTTCAAAAGGTCCAGCTTGTCAAATCTTAGAAATGTCTCCAATTGAAACTCCCCATGCTGTGTCTTAGTTTCCCTTTATTCCAGTGAAGCTGCTGCTGACAAAGTATCACCGATTCCTCTCAATCAGTGGGAAAATGTATAATTTTATTTTCACTATCCCTGTAAAATACACCATAAGAAACTGAGGCAAAATCATTTCAAGAGCATCCAGAAGGAATGCGATTTTGATGGAAGCATTTCCTGAATTTTAGTGAGCATTTGTGACTGTTTCTCCTCCTAGATACTCCCTATTTTCTTGCATGTTCAGATGAGATTCACCTTCACAGTGAAAACTATCAATGGAATTATTAAAGAACAATAATTGCTTATAAGTAAAGTCTTAAATAGCTTGTACTCAAATAGCCAGCTACTTTCTAGACAAACTTAAAATCTTAGAGTGTCTAAAATTCAGTATAGACAAAGATAAATTGATATATCTGTCCTCCAAAATGCTTTTTGGAATTGTCTTCCATGTGCAAACACCCTTTATTTCTTCTCCTCAGACAAGCTGATACCTTAATCATCACCATAGAGCTTCCACATGATGAGATAACTTCCCATTGAAGCTCCCCCATCTCCTATACTTTACTGTTCTTCCTAGCAAGATGCTACATGTCCTAACATGTGCTTTGGCTCCAGCTTACCTCCTTTTCATTTGCCTTATATATCACAAAAGCATTAGGAGCTAGACTCCATACTTTATAACTTCACCTGGTATGCCAACATCAAGAGATTGGAAAGATTTGGTCACAACTGGTCACCGCAAGTAGCAGTGCATGACGATTGATGTGTGGGATGGATGCTGAATGTGCCTGACTGTGTGTCTTTTCTGCCATCTCCAGCATAGTGGCTAAAATACAAACATCTCCACCACCTGCAGTGTGAACATCTACCTCCCACCTCAGGATGTCAGCTGTAGCATACTCACCCTTCTCAGGGATGTCTGGAAACCTATGTCGTTGCACGATACTGTACCTTAGCTTCTGTCTCATTTCCTGAGACAGGGAATAACTTCTCTATGCCTTTGGATATCTACTGCTATTTCTAAGCCCAGTTCATGTAGCTTTTTTGATGAAAAAATTTGAAGCATCCCCAATGTGAAAAGCACTGAATCATTCCCATGCTTTTGTCTCATCATATTTCTTCTGTCCCCAAACCAGTGATTATTCACTGCACTTTGATTTCCATGACTGTGTCAACTCCTAGACTGCACATGCCTTAGAATGATGGGCCATGATTTATTCCTCTCTGTGCTTGTGTGCTCACATATATGGAGTAACTGTGCAATAAAATAATTTCTGATCTATCTAGAGAAAGTTATTGTGACATGAAGACAAAAGAGGCTTCTCACTTAAGAAGCATCAGGAAATCAATGTTAAGGAATAAGTTCATAGTTAAAATAAAAAGAGGAAAAATTAAGAGTTACATCCCTTGGCTTTTATATACTAAAACATACTTCATCGTTTAATTATAGCAAATGGAAACTTTGAGACATCAAGGAAAAGTGACCAATCAAAGTGGCTCTTATTGGCCATTCACTACAGCTATCTGCCAGGGGACAGCTACTTCTAACCTGCAAGCAAATCAGGACTTCAAGGTTGCTTTAACTTACTTGCCCCTGGGTGTGAAGAGAAGGGGTACCAGGCAAGTTTGCTGATTATACATACACCAGGAGGCTTCATTATAGGAGAGGGGAACACTAAAGATTTTATTACTATTCAGCCACAATATTATTATCTCACTTGGGGGTCTGGCAAAAAAAAACCTTTAAAAATGAGAATTTTCATATCAGTTTTATCAACATGACATATTATGTTCTCCTGTTCCATTATGTATAAATTATCTTCTTGGAAAGAAGCCCACACATCTTTGGAGAACTTGCTTAATACTCAGATTGTGATTTTCATATTTTTAAGAAAGATGCAAAGAGAGATTATAACATAGCTATGTTAAAAGACCTCCTGGGCAGGGGAAATCCTCTGTTGCATTGCACCTCCTGAACACATGCCAAATTCAGCCGCAGAAGGAAATGTGGACAGTACTGTGATAGAGAACCATGCCTTTCTAGTGCTTTAGTCTTTCACTTCTCTCTCTCTCTCTCTCTCTCTCTCTCTCTCTCTCTCTCTCTCTCTCTCCCTCTCCCTCTCCCTCTCACCCTCTCTCTCTCTCTCCCTCTCTCCCTCTCTCTCCCTCTCTCTCTCTCTCTCTCTCTCTCTCTCTCCCTCTCTCCCTCCCTCTCTCCCTCTCTCCCTCTCTCTCTCCCTCTCTCCCTCTCTCTCTCTCTCTCATCTCTCTCTCTCTCTCTCTCTCTCTCTCTCTCCCTCTTTCCCTCCTCTCTCTCTCTCTCTCCCTCCCTCCCTCTCCTTTTCCCCTCTCCCTCCCTCCCCATCTCTACCTTTCTCCATCTTCCCCCATTTAAGCAGCAATAACTGTATATAAGCATTTATCTCTCATGTAGAAAGATACACTCTGGATACCATCCAAAGTCAATCCAGTTCTCAAATGCGTTTTTGAAAATATAGTAAATTAAGTCTGAAGGGTACTAGATCCAGGCAGACAAGAGCTGGACTGTTGTGAATGCAAAGCAGGGCTTGTGACTTCTCAAAATGACCATTGATGGATGTAAATTTCAATAATCAAGCTCGTAAAGCAAAGAGTTCACGCTACAAACCATAACTTCAAGAAGTGTGAGGAATGAAACAATTACCTCCATTCACCCCAACAACACAGCACCTTTGCTTTGACTTTCGATGGTTTCACGTACCTGGGGTGAAACATGGCCCACAAATTCTAAATGGAAAATTCTAGAAATAATTCACCAGTTTAAATAACTTCTTTTACAGCATATTATTATCATTGCTCTATTTAATTCTTAGCTATTGTTGCTAATCAATCCTTGTGTCCAATTTATACTTGAGATTTTATCATAGGTATATATACATAGGAAAACAGTCTTTTTAGAATCCAGTACCATCTATATACACACACATATACATGGTATAAGAAAGTTTTAAGCATTCGCTTACTGTCTTGGGATGTATCTTTCATGAGTGAGAGAGGATTGCTATAAGTATTCCATAAGCAGACAAGAAAGACTCAGGGGAGGAGGCTAGCATTTACGAGGCTGATGCTCATCTCATGAGGCACCTACAGCTAAATATCACTCATCTTAGCCACATAAACAAAGAGTTTCACAATGAAAGAAATGTCTAGTCTGGGATTGAGAAGATCTCAAGACACTGCATATATTTCTGTCCTTCCCTAAACTTGTCTCAGGCACACTTTGTGCCCCTGAGCTGTGTACAAGGTTAGGAGCAACAGAATTCCCAGGGGACTGTGGTAATGACTGAGGGAAGCATTCCAGCAAATGGACTTGAAAGGTTGCTTCTCAATATCCCTTGCACATGACAGATGCATGAAACAGGAACTGAGACTCCCAAGGCCTCCAGTGTTGACAAGGGGCTTTAAAGGCCAGTATCTAGAAAAGTCCTAGGTTCCACCAGATGGTTCCCTAGAATGTGAAGATGCTTAGCAAAGCCACTGAAAGGAAGTCTAGCAGAGAGGTGTGCCATGCCATTCTAAAGCATTGACTCTCAGACCTCATATGGAGCTCAGTTTCACTAGGGCTGTCACTCTGTTTACAAACCTTTACCAGAGCTGAGAGAAATCCAAAAGCCTAACCAAGGAGTATCCTTGCACTCAGTACACTGAATCCAGGACTATGAAGAGAATGTTGATACCCTCAGCACCCACAAATCTGCCAACGGCCACTCATCTCCAAAGATGACTACAATAAAAAGGGGAAGAGCTGACAATGGTCAGGAAGAAAGCTTCAGGAGCTCTTGTTTACAGCTTACAGGAGAGCAAACAGCCACCCCTTGGGATGATGGATTGCACATATTCACTCAAAATGAACTCCAGCCATAGCCAGTGACCCAGAAGTCCTACTCCTACTTAGGCACTCAGCAGTTTACTACATAGCCCATACCAGAATCCTCACAACTATGGTACTTGTACTAGCTACAACGCTCATCACAAATGGATGAAGTACATAATTGCATAATGAAAAAATGGATCCAAGAGAATGAATAAAGTAAAATGAAATATGAAAGTTAAAAGTATATTTGACAAATGTGACGTTGAGTGTGGGATACCAGGCTCAAAAGGATCCACACAGGATGATTGAATGTTGTAGGTGGACAAATGGCAAAATGAATCTAAAAACCAAGGAAGTAACGACCTTCAGTAGAGTCAATGCTGAAGGGAAGCATGAAAAGGAGTGTATGTCATTTCCCGATCTTGGGTCTTTTACACAAGGTGTGTTCAGCTTGTAAACATATGGGGAGCTGCACACTCCTTATCTTCACCTTTTGCTATTGATATGCCTTGATGACCAATGTATTGTGTGTCACTGTTATATTAACACATATTATATTCCTAAGAAGAGTACATAAAAATTGAAATTGCAGGAACCAAGCATAAATTCATATATGCACCTCAAATCTATTTTCATCCTTTATTAATGCAGAAAGCAGGTTTTTGCTTTTCCCTGAGATTTCCCCAGCTTCCAGCTGAAACTGTCAACATCTCTGCAGCCAACTACATGAATATACAAAGGTTCTTCGAAGCAAAAATAGGTAAGAAATGTCAGACTACTCACACTGCACTTTCTACCTTTCCCTTTTACTGACTAAAAAAGAACTTTTGAGAACCCCAAACTGAAGTTTCCTCTTTGCATCTCACATGCTCTAAAATCACAATCTTAAAAAGCATCCTTTCAGAGAAAAGGCAAGACAGGCACGCCAGCAGGTGCCATTTCTAATCCTCGCAGCTACCTTCTGCGTGGAGAGCTGAGGGGTGAAAGCCGTGATGAGAGTATTCTTCCCACAATTTTATATTCATGGAATTTGTTGTTACTTAACTTTTCACAAATCATTAGGCTGAAGTACCTCTCCATTTTTCCCCCAAATAGTGTCATTTGACCTGGTATCCAGCTTAATGCAGACTCTGCTTTTGAATAGATTTCCTCACAAGTGGCAATCTCTAATAGGGTCATGTCGAGAGGCAGCCCTACTGCACGCTACCTATTGCACGTTAACATGATGAGGGTAATTTCAAATGGCATTCAATCAAAAAATCTGAAAGTTTTATTAGTGAGGTTGGGGGCTTTTTCTGTTCAGATGAGGCTTGCTGCAGCTCATCTCAGCATTTTCAACTAAGATTTCAGAGAATGGAATGTTTTAAGCTTCGGGTACTCAATCTTGCACATTTCCATACATACCAAATAGTTGGTTGCACTCTTAGAATATTGATTGTGCATTCCTTGCATTCATCCAAATAAATATCAGATAGATAACTTAATCACCAGCATGGGTGATCTCCAAATGCAAGAGATAAATGGCACATTAAGCTGTGGAGATTAAACATTTCTCGGTTGAAAACAACATTAAACCTGGATGGCTATTAAAAATATGCACTCATATTTAGCTAGCACACACCCATTTCTCATGATAGAATTGAATATGTTAAAACTGGTTGCAGTGAGAATTTGGGGGCTAGGATCGCCTGTTTTTTCCAATTTGGGTCATCTAAAAGAATACAAGGCAGAATTCAAGCTTATTTGGAAAGGATGCTACAACGAATCTGCTATTGTGGCAATGTTGAGGTGAGGCTCTGTGATGGCTCATATTTGCCCTCCTGAAGTACAAAGAAGCTCAACAAACAGTTATCATGTTCTAAGAAGTACTTGACCATGAGCAGTTGAGACAAAAAAAATACGATGTAACATTAGGATTAGGTCAGTATCAACAAGGGCATTTTATAGATCTGAATCCTGAGGGTGAGTCATTCTGAACTTAGTGGAGTAAGAGCAAGATGTTGGACTTGGCATCTTCATATCTCCCCCAGTCATGTGGTCCAACCCTGATCCAGGATGGAAGTCCCACTGGAACTCAGGACAGGAACCCATATTTTCAGTGGTCTTGCTTCTGAAATCACAGTTCCTTTAAAGGAAGAAGAAAGACATGACAGCAGCAGCAAGCAACTTCAGTCCCAGTTCCAACTCCACTGAGTTCTTGTTACTGTGTAAGTGTGAGTGGGCATGTTTATGGGGTGGGGTGGACATACTGCACATTCAGACGTAGGGATATCTTTGTGGAAGTCGTGAGAGGATAGAACGTGTCTTCCTTCGTGGTGTTCCACCTTGTTTTTTGAGACAGCATCTCTCACCAATTTGAGCTCATGGGTTCATCTAGATTGGCTGGCTACCATGTCCCATGGCTCTTCCTGTCTCCGCTTCCCCAGTGCTAGAGCTGCAGATGTATTCTGCCAAGCTCAGCTTTCTATAAGGGTACTAGGGATATGAATTCAAGTTTGCATGCTTGCATAGCAAGCATTTTAAAAACTGAGCCATCTTCAGAGCACTCTTCCTCCAGCATTTATACGTGTGTGTGTGTGTGTGTGTGTGTGTGTGTGTGTGTGTGTGTTGGTGCCTGCTAAGCTTTTTAGGCTCTAGAAACAGTCTACAAACTGATTCCTCTTCTCACAGCCTAATCTTTATGTATTGGAGATATATGCTTTATCTCAGCTTATGATTTTATTTCTTGGACATTTAGATCCATTTGTTCTATAATTTATTTTATTATTGAAAATACCAAGGAAAAATTTAAAAGCTGAGTAACTGGAAATAGAGAAGAAACTTCCTATTTCCAACAAACAAGCATACACTTGTACCTTTTATACTTCTTTCATTTACACCTACAATTTTAGATTATACAGCCATAGAAATTGTATAAAATGTCACACAGTATCTAGAAAAAAATTAAGGCACTTCTGGATCACACAATCATAGGGGATTAAAGCCTGAAATTTCAACAACAGTCTATACTCTGTAAGTTACCATTACAATATACTCGAGCCCTTTGGAGAGCCAATGGTCACTAGCTGCCATGTCTTGGTAGAAAATATGCCTGTGACCTTTCCTCATAGCTGAAATCTAAGAAACAGATAGACTTTTGAACAAAGAAACCCTAAAGGAAGACCAAGAAGATGACATCAGGTAGCCTTGCCTCTATTTCATTGCTCAGTCTCTCCCTTTCCATACAGGATACATGAGAGCAGGAGGTTCACACTCCTGAGATCTGAGCATATACTGTTCCAGAACACCTTTATTACAAATTCTACTTCCCTGGCTTAATTCGAAACCCACCTTTGCTCCAAATTACCAAATCCCACAAAAGTTTCAAACAGTGCCCAAGAGGGAATTGATCAAGTAAAGGAGGCAGGAGCAAGAGCTTTAAATCTTTCAAATTCTGGGGGGGGGGGAATCACTCTTGATATCCAATAATAAAATCTCACCATTTTTTCAACTACATTTTGTGTTCATGGGAGGGGAAAATACATATGTATATTCAAATAACTAGACTTGGATAGCAGCTCATTTTCTAGCTTGTGTTTTTTTAATTGAAAATTATTATTAGTACCACTTGATTTAGTTTTACTGTTCATAACCAACATCGTGAAAAAGCTCAGATTTGAACGGTTAATGGAAATAATTAGGGAATAGCTCCAGATCTCTTTAGAAGTTCCCTGCATGCTATTAAGTGAGGACTAATATAGTGAAATATTAGAGTCTATAGCTGTTGTTTGTTAAATGAACCATGCCCCCATTTTGTTTTACTGTGTATGCAGAGCATTTTGGCTTTCAGTGAGAAGAGATGTTCACAAATGCTATTAAAAATGCTTCATAAGGAGAGTTCATTTGGAACTACCAAACCAAGTTTGGCTTAGAAGACCAGTTAAGTATGCTTTCAAGAAACTCAAATGCTTTGCCATCATTCCAAAGGTAGCAATGATATGTGGAGGAAAGTCCTTTCATCAGATTAATTTTAAAATAATTAAACCAGATATGTAATGGAAGCAAAGGAAATAGTTCAGGGTCAAAATATGATGTTTTTGGAATGCTAAGTCATGATTTAATGCTGAGTCCAAATTTTAATTTTAATATATTCCTATACTAAGATTGTTTCCTCAATATAAAGAATGCCAAGTTCTAAAACAAATTTGGATTCAGTGTTGTGTTAAATGGTGGCCATATGTGCTGGAGATATTCAAGAATAAAACATTGGAGTAAGTGTGTGTGAGGCCTTGGGTTAAATCCCCATCCATAGGGGGAAAAAAAGACACAAACAAACATTAACGATTCTTAAGGCCAACCATGGTGGCACATGCCTATAATCCCAGCATCAGGAAGGGGCAGAGGCAGGGTTAATGGAAAGAGGCTCTGGAGGTATGGGTTTCTCAAAAAAACCTCATGCTTTATTAGCTTTACAATGGCCATATATAGTTTGGGTGGGGTTTGCAGCTATTATCTTTACAGCATGGCTGAGAACTTTGCAGTAGCTCCCAGGAGCATTCCAAGGGTATGTAGATAGAATCACAATGGATAAGGCAAAACTCTAGATCGAAGACATGTAGGAAGTTAGGACAACATCACACTGTAAACAAAAACTAACAGTCTTATTTGTGAAATTCCCAGGAAATATCAAAGAGTGGAGGGAGACGCTACCTGAAATAGTACACACTCAGCTATAAGCCAGGTTTTTTGGTAACATTCATATCTGAAAATCTTTCTATATAAAATTACTTTGATGTTGGTGACTTTTGCAGCAAATATTGATACTTGTACTGGTATCTTGGAGTCTCAGCTGGTGAGAAGCTTCAGTCAGACTCCCTAGTACAGAAGGCTCCAAGGGTGCCATCATTTCCCGTGCATTCTATCCCAATTTAGCCTGATGCTAAAAGTACAGAATAACGTAACATGATAATAATTATAGGTCAAGAATTCAGATATTGATTTGCCCAATCCTGAAAGCTATTTTCCTTCGTCAAGCTAAAGAAGGAGGCTTAATAGTGTTACTTTCCCTAAGAAGTATGTGTAACAACCTCAGAATTACATGGGCGATTTCATGTTATATAAACATCTCCCAGTAAGATTGTTGGGCATAACTTAGGGACTCCTCGTTCATTCTCATTAGGAAGGAAGCATCCCTATGGTTGCTGAGACTTTGAGGGTATTACTTACCGAATATGTCCTGCCCCCCACTGGAAAGCTTATAAGCAATTAATAAGAGGATTGAAATACAGTATCAGTTTTGTGATCCTGTGCCCTGTGACAGTAATGACCCATCATCTATTGTCCTCCTTATTCCTTCCAACAAAAGGTTTTCTCCATTTGTTCAGATGTCTTTTGCACCGCACCAGAAGAGATGGATTCACCTGAGTCAGAGAGAGGTTGCAACAAGCTGCAAAGCTGTCCTACCCTTGCCAAGAGTTAGTTAAGTGTTTTCAGAAACCAGGACTAAGACCATGGAAACCACCCTGTTAAAGGAACACTTAGAACTTTATGAGAAAAGGCAGGAAAGTGCAGTTTCCATGAATTCTTGCTCATACTTCATGAGGTAATTGGCAGCAAACAGCAAATACTGTGTGTGCTCAATATTTATTTAACTATATGGTATGGATATGATCTACACATATACAAATAGTAATGGTTAGTGTTGTCAACTAGATAGATTATGGAATCACATGGGAGATAGATTATGGAATCACCTGGGAGACAGGCCTCTGAGCACACCTTTGGAGGATGACATTGATTGTATTAATTGAGGTAGAAGGACTCTGTCACTGAGTACAGCACTATTCCCTGGGTAGGGACTCCTGGACTGTATAAAATGGAGCAAATGAGCTGGACACTAACACATACAGGCACTCATCCCTCTCTGCTTCCTGCTAGTGTATGGGCTGTGCAACCACACACAATGCAGTCTCCTTTTCATTATTCCTAACAAAAACTCCCGTTTCCTTCATTACCTATGTGTCCTTAACAGTACCCCAGCAGTAATGGAGCTACCCAAATGGTTTGACTTCCTCACCATGATGGCTGTACCGTTCTCTCTTCAGTTGCTTTTTTTTTTTTTTTTTTTTGCGGGGCGGGGGGACGGTTCAAGACAGAGTTTCTCTGTGTAGTTTTGGTGCCTGTCCTGGATCTCAATCTTTAGACCAGGCTGACCTCAAACTCACAGAGATCTGCCTGACTTTGCCTCCTGAGTGCTGAGATTAAAGGCGTGTGCCACCGCTGCCTGGCTTTCAGTTGCTTTTGCCAGAGTATTTTATCACAGCAATAGGAAAAGAAATATACACACAGTAAGAAAGACAGAGAACCTTTGGATTATTTATCAGGAAGAAGAGCTACCAAGTGGTTTTATTTTACAAGTAGTTCCTTTGACCTAATGAATATAGACTGATACTTAGAGAAAAATTGGACTTCCCCCAGGTTAAATTCTTTTCCTCCACAAATAATAGGCCCACCATTGGACTCTTCAGTCTCCACAACTGACTGATGGTCCTTTATTGTGGTTTCATACAATGTGATTCTAGGAAGAAGACAATGGCCCTCACTGTCTACCACTGAATATGTTATCAGGTGGACTTACTACCTGTGTAAGCCCCAGACAAGGCTCCAGAGGCTTCTTGGGGTCAAGTGCTGGTTGTAAGTCAAATAGAAATCAGAGGTGGAAATGGTTGACGTTTATCTCACTAAGAATTTGTGCTTATTATTTGCTGTCATGGATTTAAGAGAAGAAACCAAGGCACATGATGCTCACTCAGATGTGGAACTTCTTGAGTCACAAAAGGAAACAGTGATCCTGGGAGCAAGGGGATAAGATGTTCCTTGGTAAACAAGTAAGTTTGCCCACACTAAAGGCAGGAAAGCAGAATCATATATCTGAAAAGTACATTGAAATTAAGCTTTGAATGCCCTGAGTCAGAGGTTCAAAGTCTGCCATTTACTGACTTTGGAAGTTGGGTAGGTTAATTTTTTGACTTTCAAGTTTTTGCAAACATTAATTAGATTTATCCTTTTTCAGTGGGAGTAAAGAGGGAGGGGTTGTCCCAGATGGTCAGCCATCCTTTTTTCATTTAGTTTTATCTCTATCTTTCTCCCTACCTCCCCTCAGTTTCTTTATCGTTGATCTTGGGCCTTAATCAAACTTGGTATCTGGCAGAACAAGGCTTCCATAGCTTTATAAGCTACCACTCACCAACTGCTCCTGAGTGCCAAAGTTAGACAGCAATAACACCACAAACCACATTGGTGTTCTGTCTGGGTTTATAAAAAGGCATCCTTGAAAGATTGGGAACTTTCAGAAAAGATGACATATTAGAAGCTGTCTCCATGTGGCATGGTGAAGGGGGACACTTGGGATGAGAAAACATGGGCTCAGTTCCAAATGGAGGGTGACACTGGGAATTCACAAAGGGACAGTAGTGGAGGCAGATGCCTCATCTGAAAGATAAGCCAGACAATCCTATGAAAAGAAATGGACAGTTCTACCCTCAGGACAAGCTCAGCTCTTATATGCCTCAAATTCAATTGCAGATATTGGTGAGGTGCTAAATCCTCTTCTAGTGGGAGAAGACAGCAGAGACATTCCCCTGGCTCAGAGGGCTAATGGGGAAATTAGTGTATAAAACAGAGATGCCTTGGGGACCTGAGAACAGAGGATAACTATAAGTCAGGGGGCCTGATTTCAACCTGCCATAACTCCAGAGTGAGAGAGAACCATGGAAGACAGTTCTAAAAGTGGGGATGCTGACAAAAGTATAGGCAGAAAGAGTTGTAACTCCAGCAGTAAAGCATATAGGGGGAGGTTCTCATCCTTGGTGCTGGGGAGCAAACCACACAAATTGACAATAATTCTAGAGTCTGAAAGTTCTGTGGGTGAGTGAGATAAGCAGATGGATCAACCCCTGGAATACCAATCTGTAGTGAATTCACTGCCATGGTGTCAGGTTACTTGAAACTCCAGTGGACCACTTGACATTTACAGCCATGTTCTTGCAGCAGGGTAATTAAAATTTAGCAGTGTTTGAGAGGACAAAGATAGGCCTATCTGTATATACCTCTGTGTCTACTTTCTCAATACCCCCAGATAAAACATTAGTTGCCCTAGAGGGTCCAATCTAGGAAGTTTCTAACAGAGGCATAGGGGACATACCCTGCCCAGTTCACAGACTGCAGACCTGAGTGTGGCAAGCACAGCTTCCAGGTACACAAAGAAAGAAAGTTAAAGAAGCCTACGACAGCTCTGGTAGATTGCTGGCCTCTGTCTACCGCAGGCTCAGCACCAACATAAATCACAGAAAAAGACAAGTACCTCCTTGCTGTGGATATCTCTCTGTATAAATAAAATGCTGATTGGCCAGTAGCCAGGCAGGAAGTATAGGCGGGACAAGCAGAGAAGAGAATTCTGGAAACAGGAAGGCTGAGTCAGGAGATGCTGCCAGCCGCTCCCATGAGTACCAACATGTAAGATACTGGTAAGCCACCAGCCATGTGGCAAGGTATAGATTTATAGAAATGGGTTAATTTAAGATGTAAGAACTAGATAGCTAGAAGCCTGAGCCACTAGGCCAAACAGTTTAAATAATATAAGAGTCTGTGTGTTTATTTTATAAGTGGGCTGCAGGACTGCCTGGGCTTGGCGGGAGCTGGAGAGAAAGTCTCCAGCTACACCTCCTGTTCAGTTGGGTTGTCTCCTCCAAATTCATGTGGCAGACTGGAGTTTAGAGTATTCAGACAGAAGCCACTCCCCTAAACCCTTCCTTTTTTGTTCTTCCTTTTCCTATACTTTGTTATTACTATTGTCTCAATTCTACTTTTATAATTGTTTGTGTGTATGAGTATTTTTGTGTATGTTTGTGTGCATGAATGTGTACATGTGTGTAGATACCAGAAGTCAATCTTGGGTAACATCCTTCAGGAGCCATCTCGACTGTTCTTATTTAATTTCTTTTTTAACTACGCCTTTCATTTAGCCTGAGATCACTGATTAGGTAGTGTGAGTGTTCACTGGCCCAGTGAATCTCAGGGCTCTGCCTGCTTTTGCCTCCCCAGCACTGTGAATACAAGTAAGCACCATCATGCCTGGCTTTTTTATGTGGGTTTGGGGGAGTCAAATCAAGTCCTAAAGTTTGTGCAGCATGCACTTTACTCACTGAACTACATATCTAGACCCCATAATTTAAAATAAAATCTTTGTGAAATTTAAATTTGGGGGTGTGTGTGTGTGTGTGTGTGTGTGTGTGTGTGTGTGTGTGTGTGTGATAGGGGATGATGGGAGTTCTGGAAGGGCATGTACCAGGGAGTATATGAGGATGTCAGAGGACAGCTATGTGGAGTTGGTTCTCTCCTACCTCTGTGTGCATTCTAGGGATTGAACTCGGATCCTCAGTCTTGCAAAGCAGGTACCTTCTCCACTGAGCCAATGAACTTGAACTTAGAAATGTTCATGTTACATACACACACACACACACACACACACACACACACACACACACACACAAACACACAAAGTGGGTTTTGTTTTGTTGTTGTTGCTGCTATTTTTGAGACAGGGTTTCTCTGTGTAGTCTTGGCTGTCCTGGAATTAGCTCTGTAGACCAGACTGGACCAGACTGGCCTTGAACTCACAGAGCTCCATCTGCCTCTCCACCAAGTGTCAAGTGCCGATACCAAAAGTATGTGCACTGCTGGGCTCATGTTTATATTTCTATCTAGCCCTTATAGTTACTTAATTTTGTTTATGCATTTTTCATTTCACCATCATTTTCTCTTTTTTCCATTCTTTGAATACTTCTAGTCTTCTTTTTTCCTTTTTACTCTATGTTTAAATAGTATTTTGAATTTTTCTTATTCTTTAAGAAAACTTTCATATTTTTATTTTAAATTTATATAATTTTGTTCATGTGCTATTATGACTATTGTGTAATCTCTTTCCTCTTTTCTCACTTTTATTTCTTCTTTCTGCTTCTCCCCATAGCATTGTTCTCTACTTTTCCCCTTTTGTTCTTCTCCAATTCCCTTTCCCCACTGCTTCCTTCCTGTCACCCATGTGCTAGTTCTACATTTATTTACCCTGCATGATTTAAGTTTCTGGCACTAGATGGCTGCCAGTTTCAATTCTGTGGTTATTAGTGATCTATAATTAGCTCAGCTGATGTTAAGCCTAGGGCTATGTCTTGTAGGATTTGGTGTCCTAATATGGCAACAGTTTGTTCTCTCCTCCCAAGTGGTACTGATGACTGAGCCCTCCGGTGTAGGCTCAATACCAAGATAATCCACAAATACAACTAGAGGAGGTATCCAAACCAACACAATGTGTAATACTAAAGCCTGGGAGGTGTGGGAAGTAACACTGCTCTACCAGCCCAAAGACCATAACTCCACTACTAAATTCAAATCAACTGAAACAGTTCAGCTGCTGGGAGAACAATTCAAAAGTACACCCATAACACTCACCAAAGACCTCAAAGGAAATACAAACAAGTAGATCAATGAAGTAAGAAAATCGGTCTAGGAATTGGAGAAAAATGCCAACATTTTAGGGGAGAAAGTCATACCATGGATGAGAAATTCAGCAAGGAAATTGATATTTGGTAAAAGCACAGTAAACAGAAATGTTGGAAAAGAAAAACCCATTAAATAAAAAAAAAAATGTAGAAAACACACGTCATAGAATACACCAAGCAGAAAAAAGACAATCAGGTTTGGAGGACAAGGTTGAAAAAATTCTATACTGGAGCACAATAAAGAAAAAAGTAAACAAATGTGATTACAACTAGTGTGCTATGGTATGTGAGGCCAAACCTACGACCCCAGGGCAGAGAAGAAAGAGCTGAGCCAAAAACTAAAGACAAAATATTCCATGAAATTACTGGACATGGTGGCATACATCTTCAATCTCAGGTGAAGACAAAGATGTTCAGATCTCTGTGAATCCCAGGCCAACCTGGTCTACATAGCAAATTCCAGGGCAGTCAGGGCCAAAGAGTGTGAATATCTCAACACTTTGTTTCAATGAAATTGTAGCAGAAATTTCCCCACATTTAGGAAAATAAACAGATATCCAAGCATGAGAAGCATTTAGATGTCCAAACAGACATGAGCAGAAAATAAACCTCATTATGATGAATTATAGCCAAGAGACTGAAAGCACAAAACAAGGAAACATATCAAAATCTGTACAAAAAAAAAAAAAACCACCAGCTTGCTTACAAAGGTAAATATATCAGAATATTAGATCTTTTATCAGAAATCCAAAAAAGCTAGAAACCATAGATTTATGTTTCAAGGCCCCAAAATGAAGAATTACAAACTATGACCACCGTATCCAGCAAAATCTTCTTAAATTTGTTGAAAAAATAAGTACGTTTCAAGATAAGCATAAAGCAGGACAGTATACAAACCTAGTATTCAAAAGGTAAGAGAACACTAAACACAGAAGGGGAAAGAGGTAGTTTCAATCAACAGGATGCAGGAAGGTACACATTTCACGAGAGAAATAAGTTAATGAAGGAGAACTGACAAAATATCATCTATCATGTCTAACGGTACACTAGCAAACCGATGGTAGACAGTGGGAGGAGGAAAAGAAGAAAATAAATAATATATACATATATATATATATATATATATGTATCAGAAAAGCAATCAACAAAATTACTGTAATTATCAAGCTTCCCTCAATAATAACTTTAGACATAAACAGGTTTAACTCTCCAATTAAAATATGCAGCTTACTAGATTAAAAATAAGATTTAGGTCTCCTGAGATGGTTCAGCAGATAAAAGGCACTTGCCACATAAACCCGATGACCTGAGTTCCATCCCCAGAATCCACATAAAGTTGGAAGGATAGACCAAGCCCACATAGTTGAACTTTGAGCTACTCCTTGTGGATGCCATGGCATGCATGACTCTCTCTGTCTCTGTCTCTGTCTCTGTCTCTGTCTCTGTCTCTCTCTCTCTCTCTCTCTGTGCTACACACACACACACACACACACACACACACACACACACACACACACACACACACACACACACTTAAAATATTTAACGCCAAAATCTAGTATTTGTAGTCTCCACAAAGCATATTTCACTGGTAATAGATTAAAGGTTAAATCAGGGAAGTCAATTTATCAAACAAATCAAATGTAAACTGAAAAAGAGCTATTCTAGCATATGATAAAGTAAACTTCAAACCAAAATTAGTTAGAAAATATAGATAACACTTCATATTAACGAAAGGAAAAAAATTATCAAGATGATGCATTAAATATTGGGACTTCTGATTTCACTAAATACACACAAATGAGCATTATAGGCCATGAATTCGAGAAGCAACAAAGAGAGAGGCAAAGAGGAGTCAAATGAGGAAATGCAAGGGGAAAATGATGTAATTGTATACTAATTTCAAAAATTGAAAATAATAACTTAAAAAAATTTCCACAATATGTGCTTCACCATTGAACAGGCAAGTGAATCTGGAAGATAATCTATGACCACTCCCCATCTCATTCTCCATTGAAAATACAGAGAGGGCTAACTTTCTTGAACTATATCTAATCTTGCACAAGTTTCTTATTAGCCACTGCAAGGAAATGGCTAATGCAGGCTAAATCCATAAAGAAAAGAGAGGTTGATGGAGCACATGGTTTGGGAAGCTTGCTGGTGTGGTCCTGGAATCAGCCCAGTCATGGTGAAGGCCTTCTGGTGGCATCCCAAGGCGACATGGGAAGAAATAAGGACAGGTGCTGTGTCTGCGTCTATAACTGGTTTCTATCCCTGATACAAAGTCACCATAAACCTAATTATTTTCCAAAGATGGCAGCTCTAAACACTCTTGTTGGATTCAGTTTTCACATTGTCGATATCATTAATATACTAATTTGGAAATGAGTTTGGGGTTGATGATGAGCCATAGCAACCTTTGTTATAAGACTACTAAAAGTCTAAATCATGGTAATAAAGGAAAAGCTCAGCACTTATTAAGTATTTGCTCATATTTATTCTGATTATCACTATTGTAATTCCCATGGCCTTCATTATCTATGTTGGTCTCCTGCCCTACTCAACCAGGCTGCTGACTACCAACAGTAAATCTACAGCAGCATGACATCTGCAGAGATGGCATCCTAGGGCTACAATAAAACAGAATAAACAGATTTACACATCATCAGAAACTTTACACTTCCTGACTGCATTCATTCAAGTCTGTTCGGACATGTACATAGTGTCATGTGCCAGACTGTGGCAGGTTCTAGACCTGTAAGAGAAGACTATTTGATTCTTTGCAAGTAGACACTGGGCTGAGGTGGGGGCAGGGATTTGTGATGTGCCTAGTAATCCTCTCATGTGCTGATGCATAAATGCATAAATGCACACTGAGTCATAATACATTTGAGAGGCTCCAGTAATTGTCTAAGAAGGGAAATAAATAGGCTTGGGGATAAATCTGGTTTTAAAATAATTTAGTTATATAAGCTTTTAATGGATTATATTTTTATAAGTACTAATACTTATAAAATTTTTGCTTTTAGCAAATTATGCATCATTTGAACACACAGGCTGATGCTTAATAAGAATTAGAATTATATTTTGCTTGTTATATAAGTAAGTATCTTGTTACATGCCTGTTTAATGCTTGCAAAAGCATTCCAAACAATCTCTTTAGAATAAGAGTCTAATTACACATTTATCATTAAAATTACAGTGAGCTAATTGCCTTGGAGATATCTTTATCTCTCTTGCAGCTTGCTTAATCCTAATGCATGTTTTCAATAATCATTTGTTATTTAATTAACTAATTAACAAACAATACCTGTCCTATGGAAAATCCTAAATTAAACACTTGAGACGCTTTAATTGAATGCTCAATAACCCAATACAGCCCTTAATATTAGACCTTTAAATATTGCAAGCATTCTATTGAATCGCATATTACTTTGCTCCTGTTATCTTTGGGACTTAATTGGTGGGGGAAAAGGGCATTTGATAATACCCAAGGGATAGCCAGCACAGTAAGGTTCTGATGAAACAGAAAATATCCATTAATAGCTGTTGAGCAACAAAGCAGGCCAGCCATGCAGGCAGCAACAGAGGCAGACCATTCATTAAGAGTATCAATGTCCTTGTCCCATAAAATTAAGGAGCACAATTTGGAAGATAATCAGAAACAGACCCCCAAATTAGCAGTCTGTGACAAAAAGCAGATACCTTTTATGTCCTGGTCCCCACACTGCACTGTGCTTGGCATAGCTCTGAGCATAGCTGATGCATGGTGTTTCCTCTTGTAGCATCCATTTGATGATGGACTCAAATTGTCTCAAATGCTTTCCTTTCTTGGGTCTAGCCCTTCCCATTCAACTTGGAAAATGTTGCTGAGACGGATGCCTTACAATGCAGACCTAATTACTAGCATCCTACTGGTGCACCCCTACCCTTCCTGAGTGTTTCTTCTCACCTCTTTGATGTTGGCAGCTTTCAGTATTATCATTGGCTTCCTGATGATA
Organism: Peromyscus californicus insignis; assembly: GCF_007827085.1. Classification (NCBI taxonomy): domain Eukaryota; kingdom Metazoa; phylum Chordata; class Mammalia; order Rodentia; family Cricetidae; genus Peromyscus; species Peromyscus californicus. The sequence goes on along the minus strand of NW_026294562.1, from coordinate 47,021,571 downwards.
TCGTAGTATCACTGGCCATCTGTCCCTATGTCTCTTGATCTACCAAGGTCACGGTCTTAAATTATCATAACCATCTACTTTATATATTATTTGTCACTTTCTCTCAAAGTCCTACAAACTCTTCAAGGGAACATCCTTCAAAGAATCACCTGCTCTTAAAATTTGTACTGAAACCTAAAGCCATCTATTTCTCTTTACCCTATATTTCCTCCATTTTAAAAATATACAATAATTATATTATAATTACATGCCCACCTCCCACCTTAAACTGTAGAAACCAGAATTAAATAGCTCAAAGCACAAACTGCAGTGTTTAGTAAATATAGCTTCAAATCCCTGCTTCACCACACACAAGCATGTGAATTGAGACTCAAATTCATCCTTTCTTCAGTTTCCACATCAGTAAAATGGGTAGAGTAATTAATCGCATTCATTCATGTGGTCATTCTGAGACTTACATGGCATACCACACATACAGTACCAATAAACAATGTCTGACATACGGAAAATTCCAAGTCATTGCAAGTTAATTTTAATATCATTACATATGCTTAATATTACAATATTGTATGTTTTCTGTAATACAGTTTATGGCTGTTCCTAAAATTCCTCCCCTAGAGGAGACATAAACATGTCTGCCCCTTCCTCTTAAGTTCCCAACAACAAATTGAGGTACATTTCCACCAAAGTCTACTCTGAGGAACCAATGAGTTTACTAGTCTTCCTTCAGAGTAATGGGTAAGGGATTATAGGCAGAAGTGAGGGCTGCCTTAAATCAGCCACATTGGAAGGACTTCATCTAGCATGGATTATGATTCCTCCATGGAAGCATAGATGGAGTCCCTTAACCTACTTGTTCCTCACCTCTACACACTATCCTTTCCTGGAGGCCATGTCTAATTAGGGCAGAATTTTATACCACTGGTTGGAAGGAGTATTTGGGTACTCAAATACTCAGGCGAGGGTTCCATAACCCTTCCTATCCATCCTCCTAAGAAGGAATGGTGATAGTCAACCAGCCCGGCTGTAGTGATCTTTTGCAAATGGGTATAGCTGATCTGAAGAAGATGGTGGCAGTTTGGTCCAAAGGATAGCTCCACACATCAATGTACAGTGTGTATATGTGGATTTTGTAAATGTAGCTATACATGGATTTTTCTGAATTATTATATGAATAAATCACTGAATGGGTGGCTTGAAACAGGGAAATAAAGACTTTGGGGGAAATCTGGAAATTCCTTACATATTTAAAAATTATATCCTATAGCAATGGAATTGGAGCAAATGCCCCACATGGAGGTACATGTTCAGAAAGCATTAGTGATAGAGAGATCAGTTAAATATTAATTTTTTTTTTGTTTTTGTTTTTCGAGACAGGGTTTCTCTGTGTAGCTTTGTGCCTTTCCTGGATCTAGCTCTATAGACCAGGCTGGCCTTGAACTCACAAAGATCCACCTGGTTCTGCCTCCTGAGTGCTGGGATTAAAGGCGTGTGCTACCACCACCCGGCTAAAGAGATGGCTCAGCCGTTAAAGGCAAGGCTCACAAACAAAAATATAAATATTAATTTTCTAATGATTATATCTAAAATTTAAATGTGTTTCTTTTTATTTAATATATTTAGCATTTAACAATAACATATTTAGGGGTACTATAGTGATTTAGGGCAGGACCATATGACAACAGATGAAGTCTCTATGAATCTGTAGCTTTGTTAAAGGTCCCATGGATATGGTTGGTCTACGTTCTGTGGCACATAGCATGCATTCATTTACTGGCTATATTGTTTAATGCATAGTCTTTTAAGCCATCCCCATGGTGTCGCTGAATGACACTTTGAATGATACTGAAGTTATACTTTGCATTGTTTGTAGATGAGCAGCGCTTGAGAGAAATCTAGCTTCCTGGATTTGTCTGGAAAGTACAAGAATTGGCACATGTGATTTTAGACCTGTCTTCTTTGCAAACAATTCTCAGCGTTTTCAAGTCCACATACTGCTGCGCACAATATTGAGTTCTTTTCCCCAGGAAATGAAATGCAGATTCTCTTAAGTTTGGGACAATAGCTTGGTAAACTGTTCCATGTTTAAAATGAGTCACTTGGAAATGTCAGTTAGGAAATGATGCACAGGATGTATAAATCATGTGCCCACTTCAGCTGCCTCAGAGCAGACAGAGTTGGAGGAAGACTATCCATAAAGGGCTCCTCTGGGAAGAACCATGTCCTAACCTGACCCATTCTGCTCTCAAAGCCATCACACTTCAAAAGGAACACACAGTCATCTCCTTCCTTCCCAACAGTTCAATACACATTCCTAAAAATAAAAGCCCCAAGAACAGCCAGAACCTATTCAAACTACTGTTGTACTACAGAGGTTTCTTGCCACTGTTCATAATTTACCTGTCAGGGAGTGTGAAAGACATTACACTCCCAATCAAAGGATTTTCTTTTGCTTGTGTTTATAATGATTTCTCCTAGTTTCAATAATGTTTTTGTTAAACCACAAAAGGTGAGAAATAATAATAGGATATTGCTTAATTGAATATGTCGCCATGACAGGAGGCACAAAGCTCCATTTTAACATGGGCTTGCTTACTGGCCACCATGATGGATTGATTGCCTTCATTATGTTTGTAGTCTGCATTTCTTTTGCCTACTCCATCCTCTTCACAGCCCTGCTCCATTGAGCTATTGAAATCTTGTGTTTCAAATTACCCATGGACTCACCATTCTTAAGCACTGCTGTACTTGAATTGTTGGTACTGTTTCAAATGCCAAGAGACTGGACAGAACTCTGAAAACTTTCATTGAAAGCCATTTTTTAAAAAAAAAATAATTTAACATAAGGATCAATCTTTTCACGAAGGTAGTAATCAAGTCATCATGGTTACTGGACTTGGGCTGCTTTTCCACCTACATCTTCTAAACAACTTTTCTTGACAACCTAGCATGAAAGTCAGAATTCACAAAAAATGAAAACTAGTACCAGAAAAAGAGAGAAAAGGTCATTAAATAAAACTCGTATTCCATTAATATTAACCCTGCAGAAAATAATGAGGCAGGGAATGTAGGTAGGCACCCATGTCATTATTGTAAGAAGTTTGGCAAACATTTTTTTCCTACTCAATTGGGAAAAATACACTAGCTTGTACTTTAGGGGCACCTAATTTTTCAGGGTATCTGGAAAGGATTTTCTTTGCCTATCTTTTAAATCCTTAATTTCCTTTAAGAGCAATGTTTTTTATGTACTACATTTCTTCCATATTGCATCTTCCATCTCGCAATCGTCTATCCCTATGTCTTTTGTGTGAATGCATCAATCATATTACACAAGAAACTTTCCCTGGTAAACCTGTTTATTATACTGGTGTTTTCCTCTTTCATCTCAAGGCTGCCGCTTCCATATTAAAGTGAAGATCTGGGCTTCTAGGAAGCAGACAACACAGGAAATGAGGTGAAGCAGGCCTAGAACTTGGTTCTCATGAATGGGTCACATGCAGACATAGTTTCAACTCTTGACCTGATTTTCACAGGCATCTTCTTACAGTGCAGGCACAAGAATATGGGAAGCTAAACACTGGTTCCAGAGCGTATGGCATGGTTCAAGGTTTGAGATTTCCAGCTTTGCTTAAATGGTTCTATGAAGACTGACATGGGTGGAGCCTGTAGTCCCAGCACTTGAGAGATAATGAAAGGATGAAGAAATGATTTGAGTCAACAAATTAGTGCTTCTCAAAATTTGAGGAGTACAGGAGTCATCTGAGGGTCCAGAAAAGATTTTGAAAGTCTGGGATAGAGCCTGACACCTTACATTTCTAACACATTCCCTGTTGATATTTTGCTGCTAATCCCTAGACCATAGTTGGCTTATCAAAAGTGCAGCTTATCTTTTTGAAAGAAGAGAAACCTTTTGAGGTGACTACAGGAAGGCTTGTGTGGAAATACCATACATTGGCCCTGTGAGCATGCAAAATCTTCAATCTATGATGCCAAACAAGGTGTGGGCCAGTTGCACTGGGCATCAAGCCAGCTTCCATGCCCAACAGGCATTTCACTCTTTGCCAGCAAGCTCCTTGGCAGAAATGGGAAATGCACATGTTCAGCCAAAATTTCACATGTTTTCCTCCTCATTTTTTGTCCCAGTGAATTTCGTACAAGCATCCCTTAATTTGTTCATTGATAAGTTGGTGTTTTTAAATTAGTTGTTGTATAAAGAAACTGTAAGAGACGCCAGCCAGGGAGGCAGGTAGGCTAACTGCAGATCTTCACCCCTCCTTCAGCTCCTCCAAAACCAATCTCCTAGTCTTATTGCTAGTTCTCTAGCAGACCACTTGCTCCTGTCTCCATTCCCATCCTGCCCTCATCTCCAGTGGATCACACAGTTCTTTCCCTCCCAACTTCCTTTCCCCAACTCATTACTTTATCCCAGGCCTTCACTCCAGGCTCTCCCTGGGAACGCATAGGCCACTTGGACCAGGAAAACAAATCAGTCCATTGCAACCTTCACCTATCCCTTCCTCTCCTCCAAATCTAATTCACCCTCCCACCGCTACCTTGAATCTAAGAACACGTCAAAAAGATCATCTACCATTATCAAGTAGTCTTCATCCCAGAGATGCAGGTGTGGTTCAACATATTGGTAAGTGGATAACTGTAATTCATCATATAAACAAACTGAAAGACAAAACCCATAGGATTATTTCATTAGATGCAAGAAGGATCTTTAAAAGAAGTCTGACACCCCTTCATGATAAAAGTCCAGGAGAGATTAGGGATAGGAGAGACATACCTAAGTGTAATAAAGGCAGTTTACAGCAAGTCCATAGCCAACATTAACTTAAATGGAAAGAAACTCAAAGCTATTCCACTAGAACCAGGAACAAGAACAAGACAAGACTGTTCACTCTCTTAATACCTACTCAATATAGATTCAATATAGTGCTTGAAACCTTATCTAGAGCAATAAGTCAACTGAAGAAGATCAAGGGGATACAAGCTACATGTAGAAGAATCCAAATAGAACTATATCTATCACCTTGCACAAAACTCAACTCCAAGTGGATCAAAGACCTGAACAGAAAATCAGATACACTGAACCTTATAGAAGAGAAAGTATGGAATAATCTGGAACTCATTGGCAAGGAAAAGACTTCCTGAACCATTAGTACAGACATTAAGATCAACAATTAATAAATGGGACCTCATGAAACTGAAAATCTTTCTTATGAAAAAGGACACCATCATTTGGACAAAGTGGCAGGCTACAGAATGAGAAATATTTTTATCAATTATATATATGATAGATGGATAGAGTCCAAAATATATAAAGAACTCAAAAACCAGACATCAAGAAAACAAATAGCATAATTTAAAAAATGGAGTACAAATCTAAACAGAGAATTCTCGAAAGAAGAAACTAAAATGGCTGAGAAACACTTAAAGAAATATTCAATGTCCCTAGTCCTCAGAGAAATGCAAATCAAAACTACTTTGAAATTCCACTTTACACCTATCAGAATGGCTAAGATCAATAAAACAAGTGACAATTCATGCTGATGAGGATGTGGAGCAAGGAAACTACTCATCCACTGCTGGTGGGAGTGCAAACTTGTATAGCAACTATGGAAAACAGTGTGGTGGTTACTCAGGAAGATGAGAATCCAACTACCTCGAGATTCAGCTATACCACTCTTGGGCATATACCCTAAGGACACTTCACCCTACCACAGAGACACTTGCTCATCCATGTTCACTGCTACTCTACTCATAATAGCCAGAAACTGGAAACAGCCTGGAAGTCCATCAACAGAAGAATGGATAAAGAAACATGTGGTACATTTACACAATGGAATATTACTCAGTCTTTAAAATAAATGACATCATGAGATTTGCAGGTAAATGGATGGAACTAGAAAAGAGCATCTTCAGTGAGGTATCCCAGAGCCAGAAAGACAAATGTGGTATGTATTCACTTTTATGTGGGTAGCAGCTAAGTCAATGTTAACCAAGCTATAATCCATACAACCACACATTTCAGTTACATAGAGTAAAGAACTAAGGGAGACAGATAAATCTTGTTAAAATGGGGAAATAGAATAGATAGTTATGGGTAACTGGGGGGCTAGAGTGGGAGGATCAAGTGGGAATGGGGAAAGGAGAGGAAGAGGAGGGAAGGATATAGGCAGAGACAACTAAAAGTAAGGGCCATTTTAGGGGTAATATGGAAACCTAATATCTTAGAAGCTTCCTAAATTATATACACATATGAAATCGCCAAATAATGGGAAAGACAGATCCAACTGGACATCTCTTGTCACCAAATGAAGCTTCCGGTACTGGGATTGGATTATATCTAATTGAGTGATTGGCCAAAGGGCTCCTATGGGAATTCCTAAATAAGCCAGGCTGTTGACAATCCTATAGGTTGCTCCAGACAAACTAATGGCAAAGGCCCACTGAAGCAGACAACACTTACACAACTCATTGAACATGGGAAAGTCAAGCTGGTGCCTGCACAGAACCTTCACCGCTATGTTCTAGTATATTTGATATAAGAAGATACTCTGCAGACTACCAAGACAGAATCATAAACACCAAGCCAGCCATAAATCTTTTAATCTACAATGGTGTCCTGCCTGCAGAATATGCTAGGGCAATGGAGACACAAATCTGTGGGAGTAACCAATCAATTATGATTTGATTTAAGGCCCACTCCATGAGATGGAACCTACAACCGGACAGTTTTCTCCTACCTGTCAGTTCCCTAATAACCTTTCAGAGGCTTTATATTATTTGTAAATGTTTGGCCATTAGCTCAGGTTTATTACTACTAACCCATAATTCTTATCTATACTTTGTCACGTGCTTCGTGGTGGCTTGTTACCTCATTTTTTTACACATCTTGTTTCCTCAGAAGCTGGCTAGCTAGTGGTTGCCTGACTCCACCTTTCTTTATCTCCCAGTGTTTCCATTTGGCTTTCTTGCCCAGCTTATTCTGTCTGGCTATAGGCCAAACAACTTTATTATCAACCGATGAGAGAGACATATATTCTCAGCATACACATCCCACAGTAGGAAACCATACTCAACATTTTTTGGGTGATCAAGAACCTGAGACTACATAACCAGGGACCTTGGGTAAACCAAATACTACTGTTTTTACCCAGAAAAAGTATCAATATATGATTCCTAACGTCATTCTGCTATACTCGTAGATCAGTGACTCTCTCTGCTATCATTAGAGAAGCTAACTCCTTTTTTTTTTTTTTTTTTTTTTTTTTGGTTTTTCGAGACAGGGTTTCTCTGTGTAGCTTTGCGCCTTTCCTGGAACTTACTTTGTAGCCCAGGCTGGCCTCGAACTCACAGAGATCCGCCTGGCTCTGCCTCCCGAGTGCTGGGATTAAAGGCGTGCGCCAACACCACCTGGCTGAGAAGCTAACTCCTGCAGAAGATGAGAACAAATACAGAGACCTACAGCCAGACATTACATAGAGAGTGAGAGAACTTGGCACACTCATCCTTAAAAAGGATGTCTCCATCACACTTCTCCCCTTAGAGCTTCAGGAACCCTGTGGAAGAGGAGACAGTATAATTGCCAAGAACACAAGGCCCTCTAAATCAACATGATCAAAGCTCATATGAACTCACAGAGACTGAGGCAGCATGGACAGAGCCTGCACCGGTGTGCATCACGTCCTCCGAGTATATATCATGGCTTCCAGTTTAGTGTTTTTTTGTTTTGTTTTGTTTTTGTTTTTTCGAGACAGGGTTTCTCTGTGTAGCTTTGCGCCTTTCCTGGAACTCACTTGGTAGTCCAGGCTGGCCTCGAACTCACAGAGATCCGCCTGGCTCTGCCTCCCGAGTGCTGGGATTAAAGGCGTGTGCCACCACCACCTGGCTCCAGTTTAGTGTTTTTATGGAATTCCTGTGTGTGTGAACAATTGAGACGCTTTTTGTGCCTTACCTCGGGTTCTTTTCCTTTCATTCATTTGTTTTGTTCAGTTCTTATGCATTATATTATATTATATTACATTATATTATATTATATTGTATTGTATTATATTATATTATATTGTATTCACTTTGATGTCTGTTTGTAATCTAATGAAAAACAGAAGTGGAGTGGATCTGGATGGGAGGGGAGGGGGAATCATAATCAATATATACTATGTGAGAAGAAATCTATTTTTAACAAAAGGGGAAAAAGGAAATGATAGTGGTTATTAATACACTTTAAGAGGAAAAACTGCAGCTATAAGAAAAAGAAATCTTCTATCCCTGTGGTAGTTTGAGTGAGACATCACCCATAATCTTAGGCATTTTAACTTGGTCGCCAGTTTGAGGCAGTGTTCTGGGAGGTTTATGGGATATGGCCTTGATAGAGGAAATATGTCACTAGGGATGAGTTTTAAGGGCTGAAGGCTTTGCCCTACTCTCAGTTTGCCCTGGATGCTTGTGGTTCAAGATGTGAGCAATCAGCTTCCTGTTCCTGCCACCATGTCTTCATTCCTTAACGTTTTAGGTCTTTACAAATGTACATGCCTATGTTTGAGAGCAGAGTTTTTGTTAAGGGATAGGAATAATGAAGGTCCAGAAAGCAAAGTTTCAAGAGAGGAATATTCTAAGGCTTTTCTAAGGAAATGCCACATATGTTTACTATGGTTTCCAAATAATCTTATTTAAGTATGTAAGCATTAAATTATAAGTTTCTTGAAAAGTTAAGACAGGATATTTTAATTTAACACAACTATATAAAACACATGTGAACCTCTTCATATGGACTAAGGGTAAATGTCTACATGGGTTAGACTGGCTGTCATAAACATATGACCGAAATCTGGAAGGGACATTCTCAAACTCTAGATTGGGGATAAAGGAGACTTTGTTTGTTGATAATGTGTGTTTTGTTCTGTTCTGTTTAAGATGTCTTCATTTGGCACTTTCTTATTTCTGTGTCTGATTATATAACACAGTTATTTTAAATTATGTGAAAAATAATTTTTGCTTAGTAGTGTGAATAATTTACCTGAAATATATCCATTGCGATTGGGTCTGAGTCTGTGGCTCAATGGTACCACAAAATAAATAAATAAATAAATAAAAAATTAAAAAGCCAAAAAATATATATATTAGAGTAAATTCAACATCTTGAATTTACTTTGTGTATAATAATAACAACACTCTTTCTGTCATCTAGAAAAAAGAACATGATTTTTTTTAAAGAAAGGGGGGGCTAAAATTATGGCTAACTCATGGAAACCCAATGCACTGTCTATCTCCAGCATAGGTTCATGATCACATGTGGCCAAGGTGAACTTTGTATAATGTATGTGGATAAAAATTGAATATCAAGGATCATCTATGTATGGGTTTTACTGGGCTAGAAAACTGTTTCTTCAAAACAGTGTGTTTGTCATGAACTACCTAGCAAGCTTAATAATTGAGCATTACTTCCAAATATTGTAAGCCATATAAAGGAAACTCAATAAACTGCACTCTTCTCTCAAAAAGAAAGAGAGGAAGAGAGAGGGGGGAAGGAAGGAAGGAAGGAAGGAAGGAAGGAAGGAAGGAAGGAAGGAAGGAAGGAAGGAACTATGACAGAGAGTCTGGGTCTCTTGTCTATGCTGTTTTCTAACTGTGCTACACATGAGTACCAATCCTCCTTGGAATCAATCTCTTCAACTGTAAAGTAGGGCTGGCATGTGATTTTTGTTCACTCGTGGGTTTATGGATAACTTCTAACTTATGAAAGATAATTAAATAAATAGAAAAACATCAGATTGGCACAGCCATTTCAGAAGATGGAAGCATAGTAACTACTAAAGCTAAACTTTGTCCCAGGCCCTTTGCTTCAACCGCTCAAATACTATGGGTATTCATAAGAAAAATGAGATGCCAGAACTTCCATAGATGTTTTTCATAGTAATTAAACAATAGGACAATTCAATGACCATCAAGATATGAATGAGTAAATAAATTGCTGCATAATCATATAAGCAATACTATCTCAAAGCAAAACAGAATACTGTGATATACAACTTGGGTGAATTTCACTCGCATAAGTTTTAAAAAGCTGTGTCACAAAGCATATGCTAGCTACCAGCTCTGACTGGACCAAGAGGTGAATGTCTCCTCTCCCAGCCTGAGAGTCCTGTCTCTAGCTTCCAGGCCCCAGGGGGGCAAAATCTGTGCTCCCTTTTCCCCACCCATCGCTGCCCTGGGTGCAGACCAGCAGGGAAGACTCCTGTGGGCAGGCATCCCCACCAACACTCCCCCATTGGACCAGACCCTGTAATCTGTAAGACCCACTCCCTGCCCTGCAACCTCAGCAGCTCCCTGAGACACAGAATCTGCCAACCCTGAGTGGATCAAGAGCTCTAATTGGATGAAGAGCTCTAATTGGACCAAGAGTGGCTCCTGGAGACACAGACACATCCAGCACAGAGTGGACCAAGAACAGCTTCCTCGAAAACAGACACCTCTTGCACCTATTGGAGGAAGAGATGGGTAGATGCCAGTGCAAAAATACATACAACAACATAAATAGCAATATGGCACCACCAGAACCTAGTGGTTCTACAACAGCAAGACCTGAACATCACAATGTAGAAAAAAAACAAAGAAAGCAACCTTAAAAATAAGTTTATGAAGATGATAGAGGCCTTTAAAGAGGAAATGAAAAATTCCCTTAAAAAAATTGAGGAAAAGACAATCAAAAATGGAAGAAATTAATAAATCCCTTAGAGAAAGCCAACAAAACAATTAAAAAGCAATTAAACAGGTGAAAGAAACAGTTCAAGACCTGAAAATTGAAATAGAAACAATGAAGAAGATACAAACCGAGGGAATGCTGGAAATAGAAAATCTGAGTAAACAAACAGGAATGGTAGATGTAAGCATAACCAACAGAATACAAGATATGGAAGAGAGAATCTCTGGCATGGAGAATATAATAGAGGAAATAGATTGGTCAGTCAAAGAAAACACTAAAGCCAAAAAAGTCATAATGCAAAACCTCCAGGAAATCTGTGACACCATGAAAAGTCCAGACCTAAAAATAATAGGGATAGAAGAAGGAGAATATCAACTCAAAGGCATAGAAAATATATTAAACAAAATCATAGAAGAAAACTTTCCCAACTTAAATAAGGAAATGCCTATGAATATACAAGAAACTTATATGACACCAAATAGAATAGACCCCACAAAAAGTCCCCTCACCACATAATAAACCACTGAACATACAGAATAAAGACAGAATATTAAGAGCAGCAAAGGAAAAGGCCAAGTGACTTAGAAAGACAGACCCAACAGAATAACACCTGACTTCTCAATGGAGAGTCTGAAAGTCTGAAGGTCCTGGATAGATGTAATGCAGACACTAAGAGATCATGGATGCCAGCCTGCAAAAGATCAATGAAGGAGATATCTTGATAGAAAGAGACATCATGGGGATAGGGAGAAACCTGGTGCAAGGGAAGTTCCCAGGAATCCACAGGGATGACCCCAACTTAGACTACTAGCAGTGGTGGAGGGGGTACCTAACCTGGCCTACCCCAGTGATCAGATTGGTGAATGCTCTGTCATCATAGAGCCTTCATCCAGTAACTGATGGAAACAGATGTAGAGAGCCACGCCCAAGCACCAGGCTGAGCTCCAGAAGTCCAGTTGAAGAGAGGGAAGAGGAATTCTATGAGCCAGGGGCATCAAGACCATGATGAGGAAACTTACAGATACAACCAAACCAAGCTAGTGGGAACTCATGAACTTTGGACTGAGAGCTGTGGAGCTTGCATGGGACTGTACTAGGCCCTCTGTATCGACGAGACAGTTGTGTAGCTTGGTCTGTCTGAGGAGCCCCTAATGGGAATAGGATCTATTCCTGGTGCATGAACTGGCTTTTTGGAGCCCATTGCCTATAGTGGGACACCTTGCACAGCCTTGATGCAGGGGGAGGGGCTTGGACCTCCCTCAGCTGAAAGTGCTGGGTTTTGCTGACTCCCCATGGGAAGCCATAGCTTTTCAGAGGAGGGGATGGCGGGTGGTCTGGGGGAAAGGCTGGGGAGGGAGCAGGAGGAGGGATGAGTGAGGATCTGTGGTGGATATATGGAATGAATAAAAAAATTCTCAATTTAAAAAAAGTGCATGCTATAGGGTTTTAGGTGCAGCTGGCCTTTGAAGACCAAGCTAAGTTAAAGAAAGTTACCCCTAATTTGAGTGGACAATTATTGTTAGAGAAGAGCATGAAGTATTCTTCTAGGTGTTAAAAAATGGCTCTATGTCTTGACTTCCACAGTGGTTATAAGAGTGTACAGACATGTAAAGTTAGTGAAGTGTGTATTTATGATTTATGATTTCTTAATGTGTTCCAAGAGCAGAGATTAGCTTCAGGCAATATAGGACCTGGGTAGCAACACAAGTCAAGACTTCTTTTTTGTTCATCATGCTCTCATCATTGTAAACAAAGCCAGTGACATACACATCACTTCTACTGGGGGCAGGCAGCTCCCATTGTCCTACTTTAGGGACATTACTAGGGCCATTTGCTGTGGGCATGCAATTTGAACAATATCCAACACAAGAAGGAGGAGGAGGAGGAGGAGGAGGAGGAGGAGGAGGAGGAGGAGGAGGAGGAGGAGGAGGTGGAGGAAAAAAGAATCAACCATGAACAACACACTAATGATGGAGCCAAACTATATGATCCCTCTGATTTGGGGCATGAGGAATCTCACTGAAAATTAGAATAAACAAAATATCACCAGTTCAGAGATTTATTCACAAGGAGGCATACTGTAGTTATCAAATTTCAAAGTGCATGTAAATTTTCTAAAAACCAGAACAGTCAAGCTGTACTGGTACTTGACAAATGTTTCCTAGACTGGCCACTGTTTATTGTTTTCTACCTCAAGGACATGCCATAACTGAGGAGGAACTGTCAGGTGACAAGTCCTATGCGAGTAACCCCCAGAAAGAGTTAGATTTAAGGAGAAGATCATGCCCCCTCCTATACCTTATTTTTGTTGTATCCATAGTGCATGGCTGTAGAAGGGGACAGGTGGAAGAGGTACATTCATAGGGACTTGTGATGGCTAATTTTAATTGTCATCTTGACACAACCTGGAATCATCTGCCAAGAGAGTCTCATTGTGGGATTGTCTATATCTAGTTGGCCTATGGGCATATTGGTAGAAGACTGATTTGATTGTTTTAACTGTTATAGAAAGAACACCATCCCCCGCCTCCATAACCGTGAATGGCACCTTCTGGTAGCAGCCCAAATAAAAAAGCATGGAAGAAGCAAAGCTTTTTGCTACTTTGCTCAAATGTTTTCACTCTTGCTGATGAATTCATCTACCCTGTCACTGCTGTTGTAGGTTCCTTTACTGATGTTAGAAAGTGCTCTGTCAAGGACTGAGCACCAGCGGCTCTCCAGGGATCATCTAAGCCTTCAGTAGCAGGCTGGAACTGTGGAAGTGCCTAGCTTCATGGACTGAGTAACTACCTAGGTCTCAGCCTCTTTGGTGTGAGATAACCATTGTTGGATTGTCTCATCCATATTGTGCAAACCAATCTAATAAATACACTTTTAGTATATATTGATTCTATCAGTTCTGTTCCTCTAAAGAACCCTAATTTCACACTATCATTGAAGAACACATGTAAGAAGAAAAGATCCATCAGGCCACAGTGGGGTGTTTAGGAATGCTGATTAGGGGTTTCATTAGAGTTCCCTCATAATTAACTTTAGCTCTTCCCCACAACTCCCTCTAGCTATGCAGGCCTGTGTCCAAACATTACCCTAGAGGTATTCCCTGTTCCTCTCCCTCAGCTCATTCTTTACATCCAACACTGGATTTTAAGTAAAAACTCTTTACATTCTTTTTTAATTTTTTATTTTATGTAGAGGGGTATTTTGCTTATGTGTATGTCTGTGTATCATGTGTACCATGGGTGCATGTGTAACATGCAGTGCCCGAGGGCATGAGAAGATGGCATTAGATCCCTGAAACTGAATTTACAGATAGTTGCGAGCCACTAAATAGGTGCTGGGAATTGAACCTGGGTCCTCTGCAAGAGCAGCCAGTGATCTTAGCCACTGAACCAGCTCTCCAGCCCTTCTTCTTTATATTCTTGAGGACGTTTCAATCCTACCACCTCCCTTTCCTACCTGCTTCCTCTGGTGGTTTGTCATCTGCACTCCCCTTCCCATCCCCCTCCTCCTTGGACCCTAGTTACAGTACATCCCCATTTCTTTTTTCTTCTCATTAAAAGGCTTCCTGCTAGTATCTGGTTCCTTCATTAACTTATTCCTCCAGTGACTCATTAAACAAACATTTATCAAGCATCCACTGTGTGACACCTATCGTACAAGCTTGGGGGAATGAACGGATGCAATCATACAAGACCTCTTGAAATTTGACTGCCATCTTCACTCAGGTGATGTTCTTCAGTGTGCCAGCCATATCTAGGTCCTCCCTGAGCACAGGGTGCCCTTTCACAAAAACCCATTTTCATCCTGCCTTTGTCTGGTAACCTTTTATCAATTCTTTGGGGGCAGAGGTAGGATAGCATGACAGAATTCTGATTCCTTCTACAGTGTTTACACAGCATTCCTGGGGCTTTTTATTGCCTTATTTATTAGAGTGCCTTGTAATTATTTGTCTGAGAGTTGGAACAACTTGCCATCTAGACAATGTCTTCTTTTGTTTCCCCCATCACTTTAGGTTGCATTTCTTGATTATGATATTTTAAAAGAAGGATGTGGTAAGCGATGCATGCTATGTAAAAAAAATGGTAGGGACAGCTTCCTAGGGATTGTGCCAATAGGAGCTAGGTACTGTTTGGATACAAACACAGGTCCCCCAGAATCCCAGCTGCCTAGGAATCCTTAGGACCAACAACTGGAGAACATTGCCTAACTTTAACCTAAAGCAGCCATTCTCTGAGGACATGAAACTTTATCACCTAGAATGGATCATCTTATACACTTAATGTTCATAGTATGAAGTGAGTTGGTTCAGGGACATGAGTAATAATTTGAGTCCATGTCCATGCTCATCAAGCAGGCAACCACAGGGCTCCTGTTTGCTAAGCCAGGCAACACCCATAGAAGAACCAGTGCTGGTGTTCTGAGAAACAACCAGCTTCATCCTCATGCTGGGGAAAATACCATTAAATTTTTAAAAGGAAACAAAACAAATTGAAAAATAGTCTATGCTAGCTAAAGGCTTCTTTTAAAGCACCAACTGTCATTACAAAAATAAATCGCATCAGGTATTCTGGTTTGGGGCATTATTCCAGCCCAGGATGACTGATAATATTGGGAAGAGAGGTAGGCTGGGAATGAAAAGGCTAGCGGGTGAAGGAGAAGGGAGGTGTTGGAGAGGGGGATCATTAATTTACCTTCTTTAAGAGCACACGTCCAACCCTCCAGTTCCCTGGCTCTTTCCCACCCATCTCTCTGCGTGCTTGGGGTCGTTTTGGTCTGGTCTCCTATTCTCCACAAATAATAAAAGCTTCCTAAATAGGAATTCAAGTCAGAAAAGTCCCTTTTCACAGGAATCAGAATCTACCACAACAGGTGTATGAAAAGATGGAATAAATCTCTAGGGGTCAGGAGAATGTGTGAGAGTAGATGATCCTGAGAGAGGGTGCCTCTGAGTTCCCAGGTACCAAGAAGGAAAGCAGAAACCCCGGTACCCACTTGAGCTTTGCCAAGCTGCCTTGTGGCGTGAAAGAGCAGGAAACCACAGTCAGCCTTCCTAGGTGCATGCCTCTACCCCAACTGGCATTCAAATCTTTCTCTTCCACCTAATTCCCATTCATCACGTCATGCCCCGGATCACAGCTCCCCAAACGAAAGCACCATGGCCCTGACACCAGGATCTTGGCAGAAACTGTCCCTGGAGTGCCTGCGTGTGAGTGGGCAACGGAGGGTTTCGGGGCGAGGAAGGGCGCTGGGGTTCAAAAGCAGAGTCATCAAAAGTAATGAGGCAGTTCCGCCCAGCTCTGCCAGCCAGGGGAGCACAGCGCCCTTTCAAATTGGCTGTCCCAGCTCGGCAGCTCAAATAACTGGTCACAGAGCGCTGCAAGCAAATTGCTCTGACAAGGCTGTAACTGTTGTAAGAGTTCAAGGGTGCCGGCCACTAGGTCAGCGACTGCCAATCAAACCGACCGAAAAAGCCGCTCATCGAGCCTGTGATTTCTACCTAGGCCGCAATTATCCCCGACTATTCCGGTACCTCGGCAGCTCCTCTGATTAAACCTGCCTCCCTTTTACATCTCTTTCAGAGCGCGCTTCACACACTAATTAGTTGCCTGCTCTCCACTGAGATGTCAGACCCTCCGTCAATTTATCTCTATTTCAGCCTGCTCAGAGTGACTTCCCCAGTTATCAAAATTTAATCATGCCTTCAAAAATGTTGAAAAGTGGTCATTAGAGGCAAAAGGCCACAGGATACAATATTCATTTTTCTCTATCTTCCAGCCATCCAGCTGGCATCTATAATGGATATCCTGGGGGCTGTGAGAACGCGTTGATTTATGCAACCTCGGCCCTGCTCTGACTGTGCTCCGCCAGGCTGCCTGAGAGAACAGGCTTTAACAAGGTCTGAGGTGGAGGACATTAATCACTGCAGCATTGTGTGTGGAAAGGGTGCCGTGTAGTCAAAGAACCCCCTACAGTAGGGCAGTTAGGGGTTTTTTTCTTTCTTTCTTTCTTTCTTTTTCTTTTTTTTTTTTCCTTACCACCTTCTCGGTGATAAAAGAGTTTGACAATTGATTAGACCTTTCTGTAACCTTGCAGTACTGTGAAATGATGAAAGAAAAGAGGGAGAAAGTGATTCTCACACTGGCGGTTTTAAATGTGCAATAACTTTACGAGTCTTGACTGAAACTGGCTATCAAAATCAGTCCGGACTCAATACCATCTGAAAAGAGAAGATCTTTCTTGGAATAAGAGCCCTCTCGGCCAGTGTGTCAGAGTCAATCATAGGCACCAGGGTCCCGCGGTGACTGCGGCTGCCTCATGGTGGGTTCTGATAAAAATCACATCTGATAAGTTCACCTCTGTCTACCTGCTTGGCTGGAGAGATGATTTTAGTCAAAAATCAACAATGATGAGCTGAAATCTATCGGCAGCTAGCGACTGCTTTTAACTCCGTTTTCTTTGGAAAGCCTCACTTTGAGACCAAGGCTCCTCTTACCCTCGGACATTATACCCAAGCCAGAGGAAGCCAAGAGAGATGCTGGATGCTCCTTCAAGTGTCAGAAGTGTACTAGTCCCTTGTCCCTTCTGCCCTGAGACATATAAGCCCAGATAGCCTCAGTCCTTTCTTGCCCCAACTACTCAAAGCAAAGTACCCTAAGATCACAGAATAGGCAAGGTGATTTCTGGGATCATATACATACAGGTAACATTTATAAAGACTGATTAGGCAATATTATTGTATTTAGGAATATATATGTATATGGATATACATATATACATATATATATATACATATATATATATATACATGCATGTATATGTGCAACAACAATTAAAGTAAAAAAAGCCATGGATTTGAGAAAAGAGAAAGGTGGGTGCATGGGAGGGCTTAAAGGAAGGGAAAGGAAGAGGAAAATGATATAATTTCGAAAAGTATTACAAAACAATAAAATATGCTAAGACTTTTGTTCTTTCTTTTTCCTTTTCTTTTTTTTTTTTTTCTTTTTTTAAATGCATGTGATTGTAGCTTGAGTTTTCCTGCCTGGCCCACGGTCAGGACAAATCTCTCTCACCCGCCAGTCCCACAGCAGCTCAGACCTGACCAAGTAAACACAGAGACTTATATTGGTTACAAACTGTATGGCCGTGGCAGGCTTCTTGCTAACTGTTCTTTTAGCTTAAATTAATCCATTTCCATTAATCTATACCTTGCTCATGGCTCATGGCTTACCGGCATCTTCACATGCTGCTTGTCATCATGGCGGCTGGCAGTGTCTCTCTGACTCAGCCTTCCACTTCCCAGCTTTATTCTCCTCCTTGAGCCGCCTATACTTCCTGCCTAGCCAATGGCCAATCAGTGTTTTATTTATTGACCAATCAGCAACACATTTGACATACAGAACATCCCACAGCATGTGATTGAGGAGCAAACAATCAGAAGACTGTAGACTTCTTATAAACATCCATGACAGAGAATAGTCATCATGATGTACCTGCAACTATATATATATTTTAAATCATTAATGCAGCTGGGTGGTGGTGGCACAAACCTTTAATCTCAGCACTCAGGAAGCAGAGCCAGGCAGATTTCTGTGAGTTCAAGGCCAGCCTGGGCTACAGAGTGAGTTCCAGGAAAGGCACAAAGCTACACAGAGAAACTCTGTCTCGAAAAATCATTAATGATTTTATTACAAAATGAGTGATACCAAAAACATAAATTTAGAGGTATAACTACAATGTCTTATTTCTAAATATTTTATAAAGCTTTAGTAATTTAAATCTATGCTAGACAGTTAGAGGCACAGAAACAGTTGACTGGAACACAGAGTTGAGAAATACACTCAAACCCAACAAATAAAGTTAAGAATTTTGAAAAGACTAGTCCTTTCAGCATATGTATCTTGGTTAGAGTTCCTATTACTGTGAAGAGACACCATGGCCACAGCAACTCTTATAAGGAAAACATTTAATTGGGGTGGCTAGCTTACAGTTTCAGAGGTTCAGTCCACCTGTCATCACCATGGCAGGGAGCATGGCAGCACCTGCAACTCTTTCTTTCTTGCCTCGTAATTCAGCCTGGCCTGGAACAGCAAACAGACTGTCCAATGGAGTTTTGTATGAAGGTGTGGCTTGACCACTCATGTCTGGACTTCAGGGCACTGGGGGAGGTGGAGAGCTGCATGACACACAGCTTTGGAGCACCCTCTCTGGCTAGACTCCCCAGTCTCAGAGAAGACTGCATTTATGAGAAAGTCTTGGAAGAAGGCAGAGTAGGAAGAGACAGCAGGAAGGTGGCCATGAGGGTTAATAATTTTCTGATTCTCAATCTCACATCTGTTCCAGTATAGACTGCATTCTGAGAAAAAAGAAAAGACTATGACCTGCCTCACAATGATTTAGGCTATATAAAGTGATAAGAAAGGACTGCATATATCTGTTTTACAATGATGTTTCTACCCACAGTGGATCTGTCTTCAGGAGCCAATCATGATGATCCCTGCAAACCTCTAGCCACACCCACTGACACTAGGTATCTGGTTAGGCTTCACTTTACAACCCATAAGTGCCTGCCCCCAGATTCCTAGCCAAACTATCTTAATCCCACATTTGACATGGAGCATAGCTCTGGTTTTACCATCATAGACATTCATCCTTACTATACTCTGTTTTGTTGGAGTTCAGAATATTCTCCCAATGCTGGGCAGTGTGGTTACTACTCACTCTGGATGTACTACTGACCTGAGAAAGAGAAAGATGCATATGAAGTTACAAAGTACCAGTTGTGAACTAGTGACCCATTAAACGACCAGGCAAAGCAATAACTCTATCAAAGAGCTATGTCCCCAGCCCACCATGGAAACATTTTCCAGCAAGGATGCTTAAACTAGAATCTGTAATCTATGCCCCCCTCCCTCACAAGAATAAGCCATTGCACAATTTTTAAAAGATTTGTTAAGCCAGGCGGTAGTGGCGCACGCCTTTATTCCCAGTACTCGGGAGGCAGAGGCAGGTGGATCTCTGTGAGTTCAAGGCCAGATTGGGCGACAGAGTGAGTTCCAAGAAAGGCACCAAGCTACACAAAGAAACCCTGTCTCAAAAAAACAAAAAAAAAAAAAGAAAGAAAGAAAGAAAAGAAAAGAAAGATTTGTTTTATGTTTAGTTATGTGTGTCTGTGTATAGGTATGTGCACATGAGTTCAGGTGCCTATGGAAGTCAAAATAGGGTGTCAGATCCTGGGAATGTAAGTTACAGGCAGTTATGAGCCACCTGATAGGTATCGGGAACTGAATTTGGGTCCTCTGCAGGAGCAGTGCTGCTCTTAACTACTGAGCAAGCCATCTCTCCAGCTCTAATTATACAATTTTTTTAATAAATTTCAAAAGACCTAAAAACTTTGGTTGTAAAATTATTTCCTTCTTGTTTTTGCTACCCTCTAGCTGTAATTCAGCATTTCATTCTATCGCAAATACAGACTAATAAGCACTCTAGCTTCAGCAGGACTTAGGACTTTGTCACCAATAGAAATGGCAAATATTGTCACATCACATCACATTCATTCCAGAGAGCTCAAAACAGCATTTCAGTTTGTCTCTTTGAAAATATAGCAATTATTAGTTCTGATGCATTTATTAGTCCTGATGCATTTATTACTCAATGCATTTGTGAAAGTGGACACATTGCTGTGCGGCATGTGTCCACATGCTGTGCTGCATTTTGCTACTGTCTTTCAACATTATTCATTTCTTTCAAAATAGTGTGTATTTATTGTGCACTTTCACAACCCTGTTCGAAAAACAATGTTTCATGGGCCCTCTACACTGTTCATAGTGTCCCTGATCCTTGCATACACAGAGGCAATTAAGAATATTGTTGTAAGGCTGGGGATACATCACTGTGGAAGAGTGCTTGCCTAGGATTTAGAAGACCTGGATGCAGTCCCTGGCACTGAGAAAAGAAAACCATGCTGATTTTGAAAGAATCCCACTGGGGGATGTCTTTCTGTATGCTGTGAATATATGTTGCTCCCATTGGTTAATAAATAAGCTGCTTTGGCCTATGGCAAGGCAGCTTAGAGGCAGGCAGGAAAGGAGAGAGACAGGAAAGAGAAAGGTGGAGTCTGGTGAGATGTCAGCTGCTGCCAAAGGAACAACAACATGCCAGCAGACCGGTAAGCCAAGGAACACGTGGCAAAACATAGATTAATTGAAATAGGTTAATTTAAGATGAAAGAGCTAGCTAGCAAAAGGCCTGCTGTAGACCATGCAGTTATTAAGTAATATAAGCCTCTGTGTGTTTACTCGGGACCTAGGGGCTGAAGGACTTGGGTTGGAGAGATTTGTCCCCACTGCGGGGACAGGCAGGACTGGAGAAACTCCTGGCTACAGAATCCCGATGTTGTCTTGTCTTCCATTTTATTTGGGCACTATGAGAAAGAAATGGGTTCCTGAGAATCTCCCACTTAAGTGTGTTTTTTACAAAACCCTGCTTTCTCATTTATTCATGCCTGTCAAATAATCAGAGTGGGTTACATTTTGCATGGTAAGCTTCAGTGCAAAAACTTAAACAATACATGCATTGTCACCTAGCTTAGGTCTGGGGTCACTTGAACTAGAAGATTCCAATACAATATACATATACAATATAAAAGCTTTGAATGCATTTCAATATCTAATTCCAGCCTGTCAGACTAGGCATGACATGTGTTTGACTAGATTAATGCCTCCACTCTTCAATGGTGTTAATCAAGAATCATCTCCATCAGGAATAATTGGAATGTGGTACACCAGAAAATTACTAACAATATCCAATAAACACTGCATCTGATAAACACTGAGCTTTTAAGATACATGAGCAAGAGTTGTTTTAAAATTGTTCAAAAATTAGTATGAGTCAAATTAACTATGAAAAGAAGAAAGTAAGATTGCAGAGAAAAAATTAGAATTGTCCATGACATTGAGGAACTTGATACCATCAAGGAGCAGTAGTGTTTAATGGACAGTTATAGAACTGTATTCTAAAATAACAAAAGAAGCATTCTTTTTAAGTGACTATAGACTCTACATCTCCACAGGACACACTGTGGACTACAAAATAAACAAATATACAAGAACTGAAACCATTCAAAATTGTGTTCTGTGGCCATAAAATAAACAAAGCAGAAATCAATAATAAAAATACAGCAAAAAAAACCAAAAAAAACTCAACAAACAAGACATTTTAAAATAATTTTTAGGTTGAAAATGAAGACACAAAGGCTATTTGAAAAATACATTGAACCCATTGAAAAGTACAACACATTTCAAAATTAGTAAAACACTACTATAATGCTGAAAAGAAATGGATAGCAATAAGTACATGTATTAGCAAACAAGAAAAGTTTCAGATCATAATCTAATCTCCCTTTTCAACATCCTACACAGAAAACAATCCCAGAGCAAGCAGAGAAAATGAAATAATAAAGTAACACTAGAACCAATGCAATAATGCAGAAAGACAATAGAGAAAATGCATAAAACAAAGAGCTGGCTCATTAAAAATGTCAGTAAGACTGACGCTCCAGGCAGACTGATAAGGAAAAAGGGAGACACAAATTAGAGAGCTGTTCTGGCAGAAAGGTAATTGTTTCTGAGACAAATAAAGAACAACAGAATCTAAATTAATAGTGTTTTTAAAATCTACAATAATAGTCTTATAAGACTAAAATGTAAGCAAACTTTAATACCATGACAATAAAGATATCAGAGTCAGGAGGAGATTTTCCAGGGTGCACTGTTTTAGAACATGGCCTCAACTCCTTTAGACTCCTACATCAGTATGTGTAGTGTCCACCCCTTGACCTTAAGTCTAGGAAGGCAGAGCATCAAAGCCCATGAAGCTCAGAATTGCTCTCTTGTTCTATGAGTCCCAAGGCACTGCATAAAACAAACTGACTGCTTTCTAGCCATCATTCTTGAGAGGCAATATCAAGATCATGAGTCCCTTCTCAGGCCATCACAACCCAGACACTATGCAAGAAAGCGAAGAAGCCATCTGTTTTGGGTCACCTTCAGCCATCCTTGCCATGACAACTAAAGACTGAAACATCAGAAAATAGAGATAAGCCACCTGTGTCTTGCCTTTTCAAAATTTCTAACTCACAGAATACCTAAACAGAATAATCTGGATGTCATCTAATGACAGTTTATTATACCAAATAGATTGCCAGAACATAGCACTAAGCATCACTTAATGCCCACAAGCTGTGCAACATTATTTGTGTTGCAGTGAGACAGGTCAAGGACATCTTTTATTCTTTATTATAGGAATGTACAGTTAAATTGCAGATACAAACAGTTCTCATCAAACATTTTACAAATTT
This sequence comes from Peromyscus californicus insignis, assembly GCF_007827085.1. NCBI lineage: Eukaryota > Metazoa > Chordata > Mammalia > Rodentia > Cricetidae > Peromyscus > Peromyscus californicus. The sequence continues at coordinate 46,998,505 of NW_026294562.1, read as the reverse complement.
TATTTTCTACTCAGGCTTCTGTTCTCAAGATAGCCTCTCTAGAAGTTTCTCAGAAGAAATCTGTGATCTTTTGGAGAAGTCTCATGAAATTGCCCATTTCCTTTTCTGGCACCACCTCTGTATCTGCCACTACCACTGAGCCCCCATACCGTGGGAGAAGCTAATGAGCACGGGTCCTACAGGTGCCATGGAAATGTCCAGTGGCTGATGCATTTTTTCTAGTTCTTATGGAAATATAAGATCTTGCGATAAGTATTAGATTTCTTTCCAGTCTTCATGTTAGCAAAAGTGAAAGGTTGGCTTATTGATGCCGAGTTCTGTTCCTGCCTCTGTTTGGTTTTGTGACCCAGAAGAAAATGGAGAATTTTGCAACTAACAGATATGTACCTGCCTGATCCATTAGTCAGTATAAAACACAGCTTCTTTATTATTATTATTATTATTATTATTATTATTATTATTATATTTTTAGACTTTTCAAAATTGATTCCCTGTGGATTTCATATCATGCACTCCAATCTCATTCATCTCCCTGTCCCTTCCTATCTGCCTGCTGCCCTTGCAACTCCCCCAAAACAAAACAAAATTGAAAAGAAAAACAGAAAGACAAAAACCAAAACCAAAAACATACAAAAAAAAAGAAAAGAAAAGCATTGCACTGGCTAGCTCACCCACTGCAGCAGGGAGCAAGGAATGAAGCCGGTTCTCCTGCTCTCACGCCCTTGTGCCAACTCAACTGAACCCACAGCACCATGGCTGCCTCTCCTGTTTTGCCCAGGAGAGGTGTGGGGCCTGCTCTTCCAGTGCTGCAGGTGGTGAGGTGCAGGGCTAGCTCTCCCACTCTGGTACCTCCCAGGCCAGCTCTCCCACCTGCCACAGGTGACAGGATGGGAGTATCTTTCCCTCACCCATGCCACCATTTGACAGACCAGCAGGTCTCCTGCTCTCATGCCCTCTGGTCCAGCTCACCTATGCACCCCTTCCCACCTACAGGGTCAGAAAACCTAGCTTCTTAAACTGGATATGGGGTCAGATATCTGCCATATGGGGTCAGATAACTAAATGTCATATGAATGGAGTAAGTTTAAGAGGTTTCTGAATGTGCAACAACTACCAAAACGCAGTTCAAAATCAAATGTGTGGTAAACCAAGAGTGTTGCTGATACTGCTTAGCCATTTGATCATGAGAGTCACTACAGCCTCAGTCTTGAATATACCAAATACACTCTGCTATGTTTATGACATCACACCATGCCACTCCAACATACTGCCTAACGCAGCTTGCTTAAGATTTGAAACTACTGATGTGGTGATTTTCAGAGGTTGTATCACACATAAAATGGTTTATGCCCTGGAAACATAATGGTTTCATTACGGAAAATCAAAACTTTAATATTTCCTTAGCATGCATATATCAAACTGGTATGTCTCTGAATTGCATTTTGTTAGAATGTTTGATTTATAAAATTACTCTTGAATTTTTGACTTGAGTTTCATGAAAATTGTTGAATAAATGTTAGCATGGAGTTATGACAGAATTTCTAAATGGCCCTACATACACTTCTGTTATTTTGTACCATGTATTTCTGCAAAGCAGGATTCTCAGCATTAATGATTATAAAATCAGAATATCAACTAACTGAAATGTTGAGGATGTAATTCTTTATGTAAAAATAAACAAGCACAGCATCTCATTAACTGATAAATTTTCTTTTGTCTTTAACAAGTGGAAAAATTATATGTATACCAAATACCTTAAAAATAAATCTCATTATGTTTTTTAGCTCTAAATATTTGGTTCATATACCTTTTTGTATGCTGATACATTTATGGTCCTGTAAAAAAGTCTCAGATGAAAATGAATCAGAAGTTAAAAAAGTTTAAGAAGCCTTGATGAACACCATAAAATAAAGCGATTGCGTGTGCCCATCACTGATAGACGTGGGATTTTAAACATCAATAGAAACAAGTTTACCTTTCTGAATAATGTGGATTCCAATCTGTAAACAAACAAACAAACAAAAAAACCGCAAAATGCAGCTTGGTACTTATACCAAAAGGCTATTTTTTTCTCCCCTTCTACTAATCACCCTTCTCTACAGCCTCTTTTCCCATAAGTACAGATATATAAGAAAGCTGTAATTTCCCTTAAAAGACTCCTGCAGATTCATAGCAAAAACTATATAGATTACAGAACTGAAGAGCAAACAGGAAACCCATGAAAGAGAGCTCATGCCACATGTGTATCTAGTTTCTAGATCAGTGTGAGAAAGGTAAGAAAGGGCAATGCTGATTCGATCTGCCTGAAAGAAATGTACTCCAGTCAAGAACAGGTTTCATCCCTCCATTACATTCTTTGTCCTCAAAGCAACAGGAACACAGATTCAAACTCAGTCATCTACTATCCACTAAAGACAAGGCTTAGTTGGGGTTTAGAAACATCAAGTAAAAAAAGAGAATGACCATTTGATTGAATTACATTATTTAAGAATTGGCAACTCAGTATAACAGAATATTGAAGATTCTCCCTCCCTTGGTCTCATCTAAAGTATGAAAATACTAGCAGATGCCAGCAGGAGCTGTGAAGGTGTGAGGGACTTCACACGTAGAGATGGGGCCTGGTGGATGCTTCCTTCACCTCTCACCCAGGATAATAAGCATTGTCAGAATTATACAGAGTTTGATTGGTGTGGTAATGGTTGAACTCAATGAGTGAATGTTAAATTAGGGTTTGGCTTAATTTTCAGATACTAATAGAGTCAGAAAAATGCAAAACTCTTCATGGACAAGATAAATTAAGGGCTGACTACAGCAGTACTGGATTTTCAAAGGTTCAACACAAACGGGCTATATACAGGGTACCTTAAGAAGTGAAAAATCAAAAATTTCTGGGGTGTGTGTGTGTGTTTGTGTGTGTGTGTGTGTGTGTGTGTGTGTGTGTGTGTGTGTGTGTGTGTGTGTGTTTGCTTTGTTTTCAAGACAGGGTTTCTCTGTGTAGCCCTGGCAGTCTGGGAACTATCTCTGTGGACCAGACTGGCCTCAAATTTAGAGATATGCCTGTCTCTGCCTCCTAGTGCTGAAATTGAAGGCAGGCATGTGTCACTATGCTTGGCCCCCAAAATTTCTAAGTTGTATTTAGAAGGACAAAGAAACCAAGAAATCTGACAGAATAAATATAGAACAAGAAAACATTAATCACATGTCCTAGTAACTCATACTGTGTTTCCCAAGGCATTCATGAAAACACCCATAAAGGGAAAAAATGCCATTGCTGTCTGAGAATGTGTCTTAGCACATTTCATGTTGCCATTGCAAAATACTTGGGACTGGGCACTTTATTCAGAGGCTTATTCGATTTGTTATGCTGGTGGCTGGAAAGTGTAAACATCATGATACAGCATCCTAATGAGAGCCTCCTGGCTGCACTGAAACATAACTAAGAAAGAGAGACTGACTGCCACATTCAGAAGAGCCAAGCAAGCGGGATAAACTCACTTCCCAAAACCTACTCTCCAAAGCACTTAGTCTGTGAGACTTGACCTACTCTCTGGAAACAACATACATCCCTCATGAAGGTGGTGCCCTATGACCCAATATACTTTTGCACTAGCCCTACCTCAAGGGTCCTGTCACGTCAGTATCACCATACATGGAGCTAAACTTTCATAACCTGGGCCTTTGTGGGACAAACCACATGTGAATGAGAACAGAGTATAAGCGATATTACAAAGTCCCAGTAATGCTACCATGCCCCTTTTTATCATCTGCTTTCAAATCCCTCCCTCCTTTGAAAGCCATACCCTATGGCCTCTTACTAGTTTTCTGACCTTTATAGGAGCTCTGGTTGGAACACACATACCTAAAGATTCAAAGTTAGTGTCCACATATGAGAGGAAATGTGCAACATTTGTCTTTTTGAAACTGGATGACCTCACTCTGAATGATTATTTACTGTTGAATTCACCTGAAATTTTCATAATTTCACTTTCTTAACATCTAAAAAGTATTCCAGTGTGGAAATATACCTTATTATCTATTCATCAGCTGATGGACATCTAGGCTGTTTCCATTACTAAAGAGTAAATAAAGTATATGTAATGCATGCTATAGAGTCCTGTGGTGATATTTGTAATCTGAGAAATAAAGCTTGCTTGAAGATAAGAGGGCAGAGCCAGCCACAGAGTTAAGCATAGAGGTGAGGTAGTGGTGTCATACACCTTTAATCCTAGCACTTGCGAGGCAGAGATCCATCTGGATCTCTGTGAGTTCAAGGCCACCCTGGGCTACATGAGATTGATCCAGTCTAAGAGATAAGCAGAGCCAGGCAGTGGTGGCACACACCCTTAACCCCAGTATTTGGGAAGCAAACAAGCTGTTAATCCCAGCACTGGGAGAGTTGAGGTAGGAAGTAAAATGGCTGGGTGGAGAAAGGTATATAAGGCATGAGGAGACAGGAACTAAAGAGCCCTTTTGGCTGAAAACTCAGAGGCATTCAGGCTGAGGATTCCTGGGGACAGAATCAGCTGAGGAGTTAGCAAGTGAGAAGTGGCTGTGGCTTGTTACTTTGTCTCTCTGATCTTTCAGCATTTACCCCAATATCTGGCTTTGTGTTTTATTATAAGACCATTTAGGATTGATTGATGCAAAAGAGTCCTTTGGGTATATGCTCAAGAATGATAGAAACTGATCACACATTTCACCTATTTCTAGCTTTTTGAGGAATTCTCCCACTGGTTTCTATAGCAGTTATACCAGTTTGTACTCTCAACAATAAGTAAATGTTCTACACCAGCATCTGATTTGTTTTGATTTTGTGTTAGTCATTCTGACTGGAGTGAGATGAAATCTAAAAATAGTTGTAATTTGCACTTCCCAATAGGCGAAAGATGTTGAAATTTTTTTTAAATATTCTCTAGTCATTCAGTTTTCTTCTTTTGACAATGCTATTCAGTTCCATGAAGAAATTTTTAGTTGGATTGTCTCTTAGTTAGGGTTACTATTGCTGTGATGAAATATCATGGCCAAAAGCAACCTGGAAAGGAAAGAATTTGGGGCCATGTATATACTGAGCTGAAGTCCACTGAGAAGCCTAGGTAGGAATTCAAACAGTACAGGAACCTGAAGACAGGAACTGATGCAGAAGTCATAGAAGGGTCATAGCTTGCTCTATCTGCTTGTTATAGAACCCAGGACCACCAGCCCAGAATGGTACCACCCAGAATGGGCTGGACCCTCCCCCATCAATCATTAGTAAAGAAGATGCATTACAGACTGGCCTATAACTGATCTTATAGAGGCATTTTCTCAATTGAGGTTTCCTCCCCTCAGATGACTATAGCTTGTGCCAAGTTGACATAAAACTAGCCAGCATGGGTTTTTGTTTTCACGATATTTAGTTTTTTAGTTCTTTTTATATTCTACATACTAGTCCTCTGTTAGACATACTTCCCATTTTGTAGGCCGCCTCTTCACTCAAATGATGATGTACTTTGCTGTACAGAAGCTTTTTCACTTTTCATAAGGTTCCAATTCATCAATTATGAGGAGAAAAGGTGGGGAGACATGGGGGTAAGTGTCTAAGCAGGACCAGCATGGGAAAGGAAAGCACCCAGGGGCTTACAAAATCCTCAAGCCAGCATCTGTTTAACAGACTTCCGTTCTTAGGCTTCTCCCATCTAGAATGTATAAAATTGTTACTTTTCTTTTCTCCACATCTTGAAGTTGTGGAATATTAGTTTAAGATGTGTTACATTCATTTATGCTGTAGAATATTTGATTAATGATGCAAAGATGTGTTGCATTCTTTTATGTTGCGTTTGTTTAACTGTGTAAAGCTGTGTTACTTTGCCTGCCTACAACACCTGATTGGTCTAATAAAGAGATGAGTGGCCAATCGCTAGGCAGCAGAAAGGATAGGTGGGGCTGGTGGGCAGAGAGAATAAATAGGAGGAGAAATCTAGGGAAGAACCAGGAGAGAAAAGGAGAAGAGAATACTAGGGTAAGAAGAAAAGAAAGATTTAGAATAAAGAAAGGTAAAAGCCCAGAAGCAAACTGTAGTTAAAGAGAAACAGGATAATTTAAATTAAAAAAGTAAGAATAAGTCTCCATGAATTTATTTGGGAGCTGGGTGGCAGGCCCCCAAAATAGGAAAAAAAAGAAACCCTATGGTTTGGTCTTCTATTTTTCTTAATTATTTTAGGTCAGGAAACAAACTCAATATTTTCCTAGATAACTGTATGGGGTGGTTTTGTGTGTCAACTTGACACAAGCTAGAGTCATCAAAGGAAGGAGCCTCAGCTGAGGAAGTGCCTCCTTAAGATCCAGTTGCAAGCCAGGTGGTGGTGGCAGATGCCTTTAATCCCAGCACTTGGGAGGCAGAGACAGGCGGATCTCTGTGAGTTTGAGGCCAGCCCAGGCTACAGAGTGAGATCCAGCAAAGGCGCAAAACTACACAAAGAAACCCTGTCTCAAAAAACAAAACAAAACAAAACAAAACAAAAAAAAGATCCAGCTGCAAAGCATTCTCTCATTTAGTGATCAACAGGGTCCAGTCCATGGTGTCATCCCTCAGCTGCTGGTCCTTGGTTCTATAAGGTGGGCTGAGCAAGCCAGGGGAAGCAAGTCAGTAAGCAGCTTCCCTCTATGGCCTCTTATCTGCTCCTCTCTCTAGGATCCGACCCTCTGTGAGTTCCTGTCCTGGTTTCCTTCAGTGATGAACAACAATGCTGAAGTGTAAGTCTAATAAACCCTTTCCTCCCCAACTTGCTTTTTTGTCATGGTATTTCATCACAGCAATAGAAACCCTAACTAAGAAAATAACCATCAGCACACCCATGTCAGAGTTTTATGTAAGGTGAAGGTGTGGATCTACTTTCTTTATTATACATGGAACTAACCAGTCTAATGAACACCATTTGCTGTGAATATTCCCTTGTCTCCAATGTGTATTGTTGACATCATTGTCAAAACTCAGGTGGCTTTGTATGTGTGGATTTAAATCTAGGTCCCCAATTCTATTCCATTGATCTACAATTTTTTTCAGTGTCAGTATGATGTTGTTATTATTACTATGGGTCTGTGATATAATATGAAATCAAATATAGTGGTAACTTCCACAATATTCTTTTTGTTTATGATTGCTTTGGCTGTACTTTTGTGCTTCCATACAAATTTTAAGATTTGTGTTCCATGTCTGGGAAGAATGACTCTGGAAGTTTAATTGGGGTTACATTGAATGGAATTTATAGACTGATTTTTGTAGGATGATCATCTTCACAATATAGATCACTCTAATTGATGAGCATGAGAGGTCTTTATATCTTCTGGTTTTCCTTCTCAGTATGCTTGTTGTTGATATATAGGAAGATTACTGATTTTTGTGTGTTAATTTTGTAGATTGATACCTTGATGAATATATTTATGAACTGCAGGAATTTTCTAATGGAGTCTTTAGGGTCCCTTATAGATAAAATCATATCACTCACAAATAGGGATAATTTGACTCCTTCCTTTCCTATATGTATTACCCCATTCCTACACTTACCTTATTGCTCTAAGACTTCAAGCAATTTTTAGAATGCTTTAAGCTTTTCATCATTTGATATATTTTGGCTATGGGCTTGCTGTATATTACCTTCATTATGTTAAGATATGTCCCCTGTATCCATGGATTCTCCAGGACTTTTATTATGAAGGCATTTTGGATTTTTTCCCCCACATGTTTTCTTCTACATCTAATCAGATAATCATTTGGTGGTCTCTGCCCTTGAGTCTCTCTATATAGTGAACTAATTTACATGTGAATCATTCCTATACCTCTGGGGTGAAGCTAATTTGATTGTAGCAGGTGATCTTTTTAAGGTGGTCTTGAATTAGGTTCACAAATATTTTATTGAGAAATTTTCCATCTATTTTCTCCTAAGAGCTGGGCCTATAGTTTTCTTTATTTTTTGAGGTCTTTGCCTGGTTTTGGTATCAGGGAAACACTAGCTTTGTAAAAAGAATTTGGAATTGTTTCTTTCTTTCTTTTCTACTATAAAGAATAATTTGAGGAGCATTGGCTTTATTTCTTCTTTGAAGGCCTGGTTGAATTCTGCACTGAATCCATTTGACCCTGGGCATTTTTTAGATGAGAGATTTTAATTACTGCTTTTATCTCATTAGTTTAAACTGGTCTGTTTATATTAATTATTTCATCTTTGATTTAATGTTGATAGGTACTATATGTCAAGAAATTCATGTATTTTTGTTTAGATTTTCCAGCTTACTGGAATGTAGATTTTTTTTAAAGTATGTCCTTATAATCTTGTAAAGTCCCCCAGTGTCTGTTGTAATCTCTCCTGATGCAAAGGATTGATGAAATGAAGAACTGGTTCTTTGAAAACATTTTATCAGTATTTTTAATAAACCCATCATCTATATATGCATTTATAGTGAGTGGTATGTCAAGTTTTGAAGGAAATAGGAAATATGAGGGACATAAGGACTGTCTATTGTATTCATGTTGTTTCTCTTCTGTTACTAAATATCATTGTTTATATGATCATATGTATCATCATATAAGAACAATGTACTGATCCACAGTGCCATTCATTGCTCTGGTGGTGATTGTGTGTTTCACTCATACATTCTTTACAGATTAACTGGTCCATGCTAAGAACCATCAGGATACATTGTGAAGAGATTAGCTTAAACTGCTAAATATCATTGCCAGAGTTTGGAATAAGAACAATACTGCTATAGAAAAATCAGAATCCATGCAAGTGTGTTTTAATTTTTGTACTGATGTTTTGTAAATTCTCTGGTGTTTTCTTAAAATAAAAGTAATTTTCTCTGAGCAGCAAGAATCATATCTGTTGATATATCTTGTTTGTAAACAGAATCTGTTTGACTTTATATATAATATACTGACAGACTAAATTTACCATTTTAGCTACAGAAAACTAAGTTAATTATAGCGCTATGTAATTCCTTAGTGCTAATATGCCTTTATTACTTATTGCACTATCCAAATGATACAACTTATTTGAAGCAGCTTGAACTCCCTGATCAAATGTGGTGACTCTTAGTTTTGATAACCGCATCTTACAGCCATATATCGACAAAATACCACACTAACTTAACAATAGCTCCAGTGGTTGTATTCCTGCAATCCAATGCCCTCTCCTCTTCCACCATAAGAGATGCAATCTGATACACAGACTTTCATGCATTACTCTACTGTGGGATCTACACGACAGGTATTTGTGACTGTTTCTGAACTGTGAAGTACACTGTACTACGGCACAAACTCTATCAACATAGTGAAACTATGTGCATACTACATAGTGAGCAAGTTTATGTGCACAATTACTATTTGTTTATCTTGTACAAATGGTTCTATGTAAGCTTTTTTTTTTAATCAAACTGTTCATTTTCTGACACATTTTTTTCACAGACAGCAGTTTGAGAGAACATCATGACTAGAACTATCCTACAGTTTGCTAAAGACACACTAAAGCTTAGATGAATGAAAATATGAACACCCCTGTTTAGAAACCCGGAACATCCATGCCATGGAGCCAATTTACATATGTTGAAGGTTTGTTTTGAAATGTATCAATAAACCTCCCTAAATGAGTCAAATTGTGTGCATCTTGTGTACACTGAGGTTGCAAAAGAACGCTTGTTACTTGGGTCGAATCCAATTAAAAAGTTGTGTTTTGCTTTGGGATGAGACTTGGAGCTGAGCAATGTGAAATCAACAGAGCACTCTTTGGCTATATCTCACTTCACACTCTCTTGTAATGGGCCCACTTCCTTCTGTGCAAACAGAAATAGGAGGCTGCAACTACAGTCCCTCCCTCACTCCCAAGTGGAGAAAGGGTAAACTTGAGTCATGATGGAAAGATAACACCATCAACTACAACAAAGGCGACTCTCAAGGAAGATAAAATAAGCCATGTGTTCTGAAGTAACCCACGTACAGTAAAATTATGACCCTTCTATCTTTATACACTTGGGTACAGTTTTCATGCACTATTATAGTCTCGTATTATATATCCTTAAATCATCTGGCAAAAGTTCCTGCCTCTGCCTAATGCTGGCTCTAATTTAGGATGAACAACTACTCTCATAAAGAAAAACTGCTGCTGCTGCTGTTTATTAGGCTGCAGAAAGGTCTCACTGACTAATGTCTCAGGATTAAATGAATGTGGAATAATAAGAGCTGATTTATTTGTGCTCTGCTAGGAGAAAGCTGCCACGGATTTTACAAGAAACTATTCATCTGAGGCCACTATAGCTAGTAAATTGTGGCTGTTGCTGAAATTAGTCTCCAGGCCTTCATGTAATCTGCAGTGTGAAGGAGCAGAGTGGTAATAAAGCCATTGTGGGCACTTGGTTTATTTAAAAGCGCCCCTCCCACCATCCCCATCTTCAGGGATTCTAAAAATCAACCTTCTGAGATCTCTTTTAGAAATTTACCACTCCTTGTCCTTGAGCTACATTTCTAACTGAAGACTTTAGGGTTGGAATCAAAAGGATATAGTCCCCAATAACTAAACATCGAAGAAGCCACATCTGTCATCTATTTTTTGACCCAGCACACAGGAAAGGCATGTTCTCAGTGATTGTCAGAATGAAGCAGTCACAGGACAAAAAGAATTGTAAGAGAGAATGAGGATTCTATCTCTAAAAGGTGTCTTCACAAGACTTCTAGGCTGGCCCATCACCTTCAAAGGTATTGACTTTTTTTTTTTTTTAGAGCTTTGGTCTAGGAATTTTCACTAGATGAAATGTTGAAACAAACCAATGGAAAAGCCGACTCAACAAAAATCAATAAAAGTGAGTACAGTTCTGAAAACCAAGCCCCCACTCACTATGGTGGTACCAGAGAATGGTGGAAACAATAGAAATCACCCCAAAGCCTTAGAGAACCGAAGCCTTTCAGAAACTAGAATCCTATTTTAGAAACCATTCCTTAATTTATTCTGTCTCACTATAGTTATTCAGTTGTTGAACAACAATAAAAAACACACATATACTAACAAGAACCAATGAAAATTGCAATTGCTTCTCTAGGGAATGGTTTCTCCATGCTGTCATTAACAGTACTATCAGAAATCATTGGAAGTTGCTCTTCATTGCATCTGGCCTAGTTTGCCAGATTGTCTATGGGAGCATGATAGTGTTCGCTGGTTTATGACCAAAATGATGAGAAGAGCAACAGCAACAGTTTGCATGATGCTTACCGTATGCCTGCCAGCTTTGAAAACATCCAACACAGTACCATCTCATTGGTGCTCAGATTAATCTTAGTAGGAAGGCACAATTTACCCCATTTTATAATAAAGAGATTAGAGGGAAAAAAGGTAATATGTGTCTAATTTTAAGTAGGGGAAGAAGTGCATGTACCTCTTCCTGGGTTTCAGATTGTTCCTTTATTTTACCAAAGTTCAGAAAAATTGGCCATCTGTGTGGAATATCACCAGAATGTGAAAATGAGCTTATGTCAGTGCTCATCCTAGTAGTGTAAGTGTGATTTACTTATTTTTGATTTCTATAATTCTACTTTCTCTGATTGATTAGTTTGTTACCCAAGTCTCCCTCCATGTTTCTTTTTCACACACTATAATTAGAAATAGATCCCATATTGGGCATAGAAAGTCAGACCTGTAATCCCAGCACTTGTGAGGCTGAGGCAGGAGGATCTAAAGTTTGGGGATAGCTTAGCCACATAGCAAGATCCTGTTTAAATGGACAAACAAACAAACAGAAATATAACCCTTGCCTGCCCTGCTTTTCCAACCATGTTCCCCAATGCTGCATCTTCTTATAGTTGCTCGTTTGGTTCCACAACTTAGGACCAGTAGGAGGTGGTCATGCCTGAGTCCTAAGAAGGATCTAGTCCACTTGCGTGATGAATGACCTAACTAAGAAAAAAAGAGGAGGTGGAGAACACCCAGAATCCCAAGGCCTGTAGATGATCAGATATCCTTTACCAATTCTAACTTCTCAACTCAAGACAAAAAGGCCATCTGAGATCTTTTTTGCCTGCAGAACTCTACCTAGCTAGCCTAGAATGGACATAGACTTCAATGTGGTTTTGCTCCATGTATATAATAAAACTATCCTCACTCTTCATGGGTGAAATAATCTGATGATAGCTTAGTCTGGTTTATGTTAAATCTACCATTTCATTGTAAACTTTGATAGGATGCAGTCAGGGAGTAGATAAAATCCATTGAGCATTGTTAAGAATGTCAGCCTGGGATTCATCTGTAACAGTTAGAGACATAAAGTGTTTATTGTGCTTCATGATTTCCTTCCCCTCTAACACCAGGCCAGAATTCTACAGGAAAGGCTTCTTCTCCACTATGAAACTTGTTGCTTTACTTTGGCAACTGTGTCAAAGCAAGAGGTGAGTAGGAGTTTGTGTCCACTGTCCTGCTTTCCTTTTTATCATTGAATCTGCCTTCACCTACTCATAAACAAAGGCTGTTTCCAGCATCTACTTTTCCTACTATTATTTTCATGAGTGTTTCATTTTGTTTTTATGTGAGAGCTATTGGACTGGTCCTTGGTACTCAAAATGTTGCACTCCTATTAAGTATCATTGACATCACCAGGAAGTGCCTTTAATCTATACCTCATGTGACACTTATGGAATCAGGATATGAAATGTAATGAGAATTTTCGGGGATTCATGTACACACTGGAGTTCTGGGAACCCAATGAAGGTAAAGGGAAGCATGAGAGGTCTAACAAGAGGAAAGTCAACCTCACGTCATTCCTTGGGCCTCCATCTTGTTTCCTGAGATAGTCTCTCTCTGGCCTAGTGCTCACCAATGGTGCTGGCTGACTGGCCATCAGGCTTCAGGGGTCCACCTGTTTCAGCCTTCCTAAGCTGGGATTACAAGCATGAGCTACTTTGTACGATTTCTGGGCATGGAACTTGGGTCCTCATGCTTTTTAGCAAGCCTCTACACAAAGTTAGTGAAGATCAGCAGTTAAAAGACTCCTTCATCTTTTTCCCCTACAGCAGTGTACCTATAGCTCTTGCACAGCTCCAATGACCACTGAATTGAAGACAGAACAGCCAGGGTTTCTGACCACTCAGTCAGAGGCTTTTAAGAGTTTCCAGAACTGTCACTTCAGCATCAGAAACCTTCATGGATCCACAACATTCTCTCTTTCCAGGACTAAGAAGCATGCTTCCTTATATTTCTATAGAAAATAATTTTAAACTTTGGCTGTATCTTGATTTTCAATTTGACGATTTCCATTTTAATATGTATTTAAGACATATACATAATAATTATACTTAGTTACAGTGTGATGTTTCAATACATGTATGACTATTTTCTTTTTCTAAAGTTATTTCGAGTTAGGAAGGCTCCCATGTTTCTCACTTGGCTGTGCCCATTTTCCAGTCAGCCTTCCTAAAGTTATTGTGTGGGGAAAAATGCTACTATTTTAAAAAGTCATAAAATACTTGTATGGTTTAAACTGACAGTAGGACGAATGTTGGATACTTTCTTTGAGTGGAACTTTAGGGCCTAATCAGTGAGTCACAGATTATTACACTCACGATTGAAGTATCTTGAAGCCCACACATGATAAAATCTTGATAGGAACACTTATCTATCAAGGTTTTCATGACCACTCCAGAAAACCAATCAACAGATAATACAAGGTCCTGGTACGGGCAAAGTTCAACTAATCCCCAAAAGGTTTTCTGAGTGCTTCCCAAGTGAGTGGATTATCACTTATTTCATGGTTAGTAAGAAAGCATAATGGTCAACAGAGCATCCTTTCTAGTAAGACAGACCCACCCTTTCAAACCAAACCTACCAGCCCACTAGTTCCTTGACTATGGCAACCTAGAAGAAAATCTTAAGTTGATATGATTGAAATTGTGGGTTGGTCAGCCAAATCAAGTTTTTATCAAAGTAGGAAATATTTTTAAATTGTATCTTAAATGTTTTCTCCCAATTTATTTTAAATACGCAAATTTGCTCTCCAATCTGTATTGTTTAATAGTCTTTTCTTGGAGTAGAGCATACCAATTAGAGTTCCTCATTGATTTTCTTGTAGAATCCTTATCCACAATGCATTATCTATGGTTTTCAATTTCTGAACATGATAAAGAACTTAACATTTAGCAATCAAGCTGAGCGTGGGAAATTTCTATATTTTATCTCTTCCAAAGTTTTAATATATTTTGCCTACATTTAATATAGCAATGTGATAGCTATTTATATAGAAAGAACCTTCAATGTTCCCAGTATAATTTTCATAGAAATAATGATTGTGCCTTTGCATGCTAATAATATATAACTTTATGGGATATGCAACTTAATAGCAATAACTGGTACCACTAGACATAGGAACAGGAACCTCTGTTTAGGTCTATGATTTCAAAGCCCAAATTTGGGTGCTGGTTCTGCCATCTAGAGTTGACATGCTCCATTTTACCCATGATCCTAATACAAGGAACCTGAAATTCCATGACAAAATAGCCACCAATATAAGGAAGGCTTGGAAATGTGGGTTAAGGGTATTCACATATCTCATGAGACCTCTTACTATATCTGATATATTAGCGGTTGGAAGACAGAGCAGGATTTCAGATCAAGAACTGCATGCTTGTGAGAATAAAATACTTCTCTGTTAATACAAACTGCCTAGAGCACCAAATATTTTGAGAAATAGAAATTTGAACATGAATTTCCTAATTACTGCCATGACTTATGTATCCAATAAGAAGGACAAGACATATTATTTTCATAAATATCTTTTTATATGATTATACTTTCAACTATTTAGATGCAAAGGATATGGACTTGCATTTGTAATCTTGTCCAAGGCCCACTAACAGAAGGTTAGGCCTGGTACAAAATTTTAAGTATTCAGTGTAGCATGAATCTTAAAGAGTCTTATTAATAAAATCAAACCTGGGGTCAGTTATTGGGGTGAAATGCTGGATGGTCAGAGAGACAGAACAAGCCACAGCTAACCTCACCTGGCCAACTTCTCAGCTGGTCTTGTTTTCTCAGACTGGAAGCCTCTGTGTCCTCATATCCGAATGGCTCTCAGCTGAACTGTGCTGGTAGAAGCCTGAAAGCTTAACCAGCCAAATGCTTAACCAAGCAAAATGCTTCTAGTTACTGGTCCTCACGCCTTATATATCTTTCTGCCTTCTACCATCACTCCCTGGGATTGAAGGCTCACTTTCTGGGATTAAAGGCCTGAGTCACTATGCTTGGCTGTATCCTTGAACACATGGATTTCTGCCTAGCTCTGCCTCTGGAAAGCTAGGATTAAAAGCGTGTGCTACCACTGCCTATCCTCTATGTTTAATATTGTAACTATTCTGTCTCTGACCCCAGATAAGTTTATTAGCGTGCACAATATTTTGGGGAACACAATACCACCATAATTCAGAGCTCACTGATGGAAAGTCTATAATCTAGTTGTTGGGAGCTGTGGTATCTATAGAATACACTGGACCTACTTCAGGGAACCAGGGTGCACACCCTACAGATTGAATGGAAACTATTACACATTCTCAAAAGACAGTGAAATGGAAGTTGATAAAACGAGTTTTTCTGTACTTTTCACTACATTCAATACTGAATCTAATAGATGAAGATAACCACATAGAACTCACCAACTTTTGAAAAATTAGGGTATCAGCATAGAAAATGCTTTGAATGAGGCCCAGAAACATACTAACATACTACACAGCAACAATCACTATTTGTTCTTTTGTCCTTTCCTAGATTTTCCTGGTTATAATATTAACAGTAATGTTAGTGAGTCACACAACATTTTCCATGTGCCCTTGGACACCCTCTCATCACCCCAGTATAACAGTTTGGGACATTCGGGAACAGAGCTGAAAATGGCTGAGCCATTTTAAGTTGCACATCCTGACTCCAGTGTACTTTGATGAGTCCATCCTTCTTTCTTTCATATATATATATATATATATATATATATATATATATATATATCCTTTATTTTTCTACCTTCTTGAAATAGTATTGTACCTTACAGAGCTTATAAGGCAAACATCTTATATGGATGGATCATTTACAGGATACAACCATTTTATAAATGCTCAAGCCTTACAACCTACATGATAAAAAAAAATAAAAGATATTTTCTAAACTCTTCCTATAACTTAATTTTCCCCGAGTCACATGACATATGAATGATGACATTTAACTCCCAAGCCATGATGATTCCAGAAATATTCCTGGCCACTGTCTTTAAGTACATCAGTTATTTTGTATTTATGCTATAAGTATGCATTTCAGTTTTGATTCCTAAGCAAGCAATTCTACTTCTGTCATTGGAACATTAACTTGTTCATTTGATCTAGAGTTTCACATTTATTTTGGAAAACTTTAAATCTTTTACTACTGTAGTGGGTAGCCATTCCAGCTTTGGTCTGGAAGTTCCAACTCCCACTGAGGCTTTGGTAACTATCATGCATTCAAGGCGGGGCCAAGGGAGGGCCCTGAAGATCAGAGATGGGAATGCACTGTGCTCTCTTCCTGCTGGGAGCCCAGACACTGGAGGTGGACCAAGGAGAGTTCTCCAGAGAACACTGCCGGACTGCACTGTGTCTTTCCCAGAACCCTCAACCTACCTATCCCTTCATTTGTAAGTTACGCCATTAAATAAATCTCCCTTTTAACTACGTGAAGTGGCCTTAATAATTTCACCAATATACTACTCTCACTTAAGTCAAGGTTATCAAGGGATTTATAGGGCACTTTACTATTCCCAAATACAGTACCTATGAGAATTACAAACAAGCATATCAAATTCACTCATTCTAATATATAATTTTACAAATATAACTCCAAACTATACCTGAACTAAGATGATCATGAAGAAACATTCATCTCACTTAAAGAGAATAAAAAAAAACAAAACCGTGGTGAATTTTTCATTATAAAAATCTAGTTCTAAGATTTTAAGCTTGTGGCCCTAAGTTAAATTCAATACAGAAAACTTATTGGCCCACAGTGGTTTAAATTGCTTGTATGAGTTGTCAACATGAAAAAATCAAATTTGTATAAAACCTCACAATTCCAATTTCGATTGAAAATTGTCAAATGCATTCACCCAATTTTCACCTGGCAACCACTAGAATTGAGTGGTCTCAAGGATTTTCTTGTCCCTCACAGTCACTGAAATCCCCTGTCATTCATACCTTCTTGTTCAGTTACTTAGCTCTCTAGCTAGACATAGCCAATGCTTGAGTCTGAAACTTATAATCCACACAGCTTAGTGTACAAATGAGTTAATGCTTAATGATTCAAGGAAGTCCTTATACCACTTACAGGTGTGTCTTGCCAAGACTTAATGATAATCAGGTTATATGAGTTAAAACAAAGAGTTTTACTGAATTTATAGTAAATGTAGACCAACTTCATTCCATTTTTATCCTGTTTAAGTCACGGGGTTTTTCTACTAGATCATAGCAAGAAGCTACAATAATCTGACAAGATTTATTCTTTACATTGATCATTATAATACAACTCATTCCTGTGGAATTCCCCAGCCCATTACTCTACTTTTCCAATTCAGTAAGCAAAGATGATGTGTGATGACTTTTAGAGTTGCTCAGAGCTGCCACGGTGAACATGCAGTCCTAGCAATTCAAATGAGTTACTCCCATCATTATTTCAGCATTTGAAACAGATTTTACACAGGTGAGCAAAACTCAAGTAAATCTGCAGTGAAGGCACCACATCATGACCAAGGTTTATTTGCATTGTACTTAATTTCGGCAACTATAGCCTCTTAAAAGATGGAAGTTGTGGCTTTCTGATAGTAATAAATAGGAAAAGAGTAAAAACCTGGTGTTTTCTGCTATCTCCACTAACCATAATCATAACTTAATTTGTAATGTGTTCTTTGGGTCACTAGATTTTAATCCCAGACCCAAAATTATTTTTAAATCGCATAGCATAACAATATTCTTCAGGGAATTCTTTGAGAAGAATTCTAGCCTGTGCAATACAGTGCTCCTATAAATATATGCTGAAATATGATGCAAGAACTTGTTTGGGTCAAAAAGTTAAAATATTGTAACAGAATGAGACAAAATTCTTAAGAAGGCATTTTAAGATTTTAATCCTCTCACCAGGCTTCTTAGATAAAAGACATTTCTAGGCCCAGTGTTATGGCTTTCACTAAATCATTTAGATGGACCACTTATCACTAATTCTTCTTGCAGCTTGCCAAAATGCAGAGCAATACATGTTCCAATAATATGCTTTTAGTTTTCAAGATGCCAAAACAACCATGCATTCAGTTCTCCCTGTCAGCTGGCTTTATCCAAGCAGTTGTCAACAGAATCCAGCTTGACCTTCTGGGGAAAGAGAGAGGAGACATGTTGAATTTTCTATCATTTAAAAAAAAAAGATGCTGGGTGTGATGGGACAGGGAAATCAGGCCTGAAATAGGTCTTATTCACTCGTTAGGAAGTGGGTGTGGCAGAGAAAAGGAAAAAACAGCCTGCTGGTTTCTACTTAATTTCAAGATGCTAAATGAACTATATAATGAATGGGGACCAGAGGAGGAAATAAAAATCTCAGCCTCCCCAGTGAACATCCAACGAACATCAGCTGTCACTACTTTCTTTTAGCTACAGTTTGCTTTAGTTCTCCATTGTGCAAAAATCCACCAGCCCTATAGAGTACAAGCTCCTTAGAATAGGTCCGTTTGTCTTGAGAATGTGCCAGAAGCACAGTTTTTGAAAAGTGCAAACCTTAACACTAGGCTTATATTCAACTATGAAGTAGAGCCAAATGAAGAAAATAGGGCTTTAAAGAGACCAGTCGAGCTTATTTTCATACCTAAATATATCTCTAAAGTTCTTATAACACACAAGGATATTAAGCTCTGGGAGTCTTTTCCTTGCATTCTAGAATGTTGGTCATACAGAATTCCATTTTTCACAAAGCAAAACAACTTTCCTGGGTGGATAAAATAGGCTCATGGCACAAGGTTGGCTATTGGTTTGGAGAAACAGGTCTGCAATCCAAAGCCCCATATGTTCAGAATAGCTTGATAACTTCAGGAGAGTATTTGCACAAAAAAGTAGAGCCCTGAATCTCACCATCAGCAAGGGCTTGTCCATTTTCTTCAACGTAGGGGAGGATACAATCTGTCAATACATGTTGTTGAAAATAAAGCTAAGCCTGGAGTGATAGTTGTTCTTGGTTGTCAATTTGATTACATCTGGAATTAATTAAAATCAAAAATTGGAGAGTACATATGTGAGGGATTTTTACCCAATTTGAAGTGGAAAAAGGCGCAACTTTAATCCAGATCTTCAGGTAGGAAGACACAACTTTAATCCTAATCATTTAAGCTGCTGAGAAAACCCACCTTTAATCTGGGCCACACTGTCTTCTGGAAGCCTATATAAGCACATGGAAGAAGGAAACTTTTGCTCTTTGCCTTACTCTCACCTTGCCAACAAGTCTAGTCACTAGCATCACAGTCTGTGTCTCGAGAAGGCCAGCATATACTAAAGGCCAGCTGAGACATCCAGCCTTCTGGACTGAGCAACTACTAAATTCTTGGACAGTCATTGTTCGATTCACTGGACTGCAGCTTGCAAGTTATTCTAACAAATCCCCTTTATATACATATATAAAAGAGATTATATATAAGAGATTCATTCTATAAGTTCTGTTATTCTAAAGAACCCTGAGTAACACACCTAGAAGGAGAGAGTAAGATTAAAAGTCGCTTGGTATGTGCTGTGACTCAGTTTCAGTTTGAATTTGCCCTCACAAGATATATTGGGAACTTCACTAGTTATAAATAGGTTCTGTTATCTCAGTTCAGTCTCTCTGGCTTTATGACTTAGCATATATTTTCTCTCACACGGTGATGCCAGTTGACATGTTCTGATACAACCATAGGCTCTCTCAACAGAGCCAAGAAGATGCAGGGACATGTTGCTATATCTCAAGAACTGTCAGCAAATTAAATTTCTTTTCTTAATTAATTAACCATCCTCTGGTATTTTCTAATAAAAACAGAAAACAGACTAAAATGGTATGATAACAAAAAGTCTTGTTTCTTTCTTGTACAGCAGTCCAGAAATAGGCAGGTGGTAAACGGCAGTGAGTCATCCTCAACAAGTGGCTTTTTTGTGCCCATGGGTACAAATCGATTTTACCTCTGTAGCCCAGCAAGGTAGAAAGCAAAGCAAGTGAAAGTCACTTTGTCACTAGCAATTTAACTCAGAAGTTGTATACACGGAGACAGTACACATTTTGAACTAAAGGAATTAGCCAAAGATGAGGAGCAGAGAGAACTCAAATCAGTTTTCAACACTATGTGGTCAACAAGCCTTTTAGGAAGTAGAAGGTAAAGAGAAGTGAGAAAAATAAGTTAAGCAAATTATTACTCTTACAAGGACTTCAGAATAGCTTAACAGGCCTGGAACACAACAGAGTTGGTCGTGAGAAAATATACTAAGACATTAAGTCAGCATAGCTTGTTCTAAGAATAATTGTACGGGCATTACTCTAATGAAAGGAGGCACACACATGCATCAATAACCACTAAGGTGCAATATAACTTTTACCTCATATAATAATACAAGTCACACCCAACATGGAGATCTGACACTCTGAAATGTGTGACATAAGAAGAATCATGTAGGAGATGGAGCAGGTGTGATGGAGATGGAACAGGCAAGATGGAGATGGAGCAGGCATGCCTGCAGCTCCACTTCCATGTGCAATGGTGACAAGAAAGCAGGCCCTGTCCACCAGAGTGACACACATATTTGTTTCCCAATCTTTCATCTAATGCAGCTTGAGATTTTCCCTCTTACATATCTGTCCCCTTATGTTTTAGTGTAAGAACAAAGCATCTTGTGTAGGACAAAGTGTTAAATGGTCTTATTAATAAAACCTGGATCCAAATATTGGGGTAAAAAACTGAGAGATCAGAAAAGCAGAAAGAAGCCAGCCACATTCTTACCACTTGTAGATCCTCCACCAAAGAGATATACTTCCTGTATACCCACACCTATATGCTTTTCTGTTCTGTATTTTACTTCCTCTCTCTGCCCAGCTACATTGCTTCTTCTTTCTGGCCAGCTCTGTCACTTCCTGTCTGTCTGTACAGACCTCCAGACCTTTATGGTTAACTGGTGCTGGAATTTAAGGTGTGTGCTACCATGCCTGACTCTGTTCCCAGTGTGGCCTTGAACTCACATAGATCCAGACAGATCCCTGCCTCCCAAGTGATAGGATTAAAGGCGTGTGCTACCATTGCCTAACTTCTGTGCCTAATATAGTGGCTGACTTTTTCCTCTGATCCTCAGATAAACTTTATTGGGTGACACAGATAAAATATCACCACAATCTTGTGCTCTACCTAGCCACCTGATAGAAAGCATGCGAACACGTGGTTGAGTAATGCTATACCTTCTGCTTACAGTCCATAATTCTAGGCATACATCACAGAGACTTGCAAGAGAGACTGACAGTAATCACTGTCCATCAAATATCTATATCCAAAAAATGTTTTCTAAGAAAGGACCTGCATCAGCCTGGGTAGGAAAGCTTTGCTTCTAGAGAAGCCAGGATAGGATGGGGGGAATTCTTAAGTTAAAAGTAGGCAGTAAAGCAGATACTAGGAGATAATTAACAGTTTTGCTCTATTAATCTAGACTCAGACAGTTCAGTCCCTTCTTCAAATCCCTAAAGCCATCCACATTAGTACGCATGTGTCGGATAATTTCCAAAGAAGGAAAAAGAAACCAAGTACACAGTCAACTCACTTTCTGATGTTTTTCTCAAATAAATTTTCTCTACTAAGCAATAGATATGCCAAATTTGTCATGTCCTGTTCTATCAAAAGTTTATAATTGATCATCATGTGACAGCAGTTCCAGAGTGCCAACCTCCAGTCAAATCATACCTTAGAGAGGGAAATTTCAGATAGCTGCTCCTCCCGTGCATCTTTGTATGTTCCATCCCCCCTACCTCTTCCCAGGACAGAAGGAAATATGAAGCCAGGAATCATGGTCTTCCTTATCACTCACACTAAACTAAAATGAAGCCATTGGTCCATTTTATGGAAACAAAGTTTGCTTCTCGTGTGCCATTTTAAAGAAAAACTTAAAAAAAAATCTTCTAAAACAGTAAAAATACAGAAGAAGAGAGAAAATGATTATATGTCACAATGACAAGGCAAGGGTTGAAGCCAGTACTTTGAAAGGCAGAATAGACATAAGCCATCAGCAAAACCCACTCAATAGATGTAGGTGCCATTAGTGTTGTTTGCCAAATGTTCTGGATTCCTGTGAGCAAAAAATAGAGGTATCAATCAGCTCTTTATGAACCAGAAGAAGCCACACAACTAGTTCTGGCCAGTAAGTTCCAAAGAGAAAGAACTTTCATCATTTCTGGACACATTTAATTGCAATGATAAAGACTTCCAGAATATTCCTTTATGCCACCACAATTTCCAGATGATGACCAGCTAGTGGACTTGGGAAACAGACTGGGAACAATGTTGGCTTGATAGCTGACTTACATGAAACACAGTAGAGAAAGAAACCTTTGGTGTTTAATCCACTGAGACATGGAGCTTGCACATTACCTACCTATGCTGACTGACAAAAACGCTTCCTCACTAAATCCATTTCTGGACTTAAGGGACAATTAATGGCCACCCATTGTATGCCTGGTACTCTGCTCATTTCATCTTCTTACTAACTTGCTCTTTTACAGAAGTGGTAAGTGAGACAAAGTTTCAGTTCATGTCAGTGCTATAGATTCAAGGTACAAACACCAAGCCCAGGCTAAGTGGTGCAAACCTGCAATCTCAGCACTTAGGAGTATGAGAAAGTGGGGTCAGGAATTGAGGTAATCCCAGGCTACATAGAAAGTTGGGGGCTAGTTTGCATTTTATGGGACTCTGTCCCAAAAGAAAGAAGAAGAGAGCTAGAGATGATAGATAGATAGATAGATAGATAGATAGATAGATAGATAGATAGATAGATAGATAGATAGATAGACAGACAGGAAGAGGGAGAGAGAGGGGAAGGGAGAGGGAGAGAGAGATGAATTCTGAGTTCACCTCTAGCTCTCATTCAATTACACCCAGGACTCCATTTATTCATAAAATCTTTTCTAATCCATTTTAGACCACTACTTTTAGCCTCCCCAAAAGTTTATAGTTCCCAGTATTCCTGTGCATTAGAGATATTTTCTTCTTGAAATTGGCATGTACTGGTAAAATCTAACCTTTAAAAATCACTGTCTTCAGAGAGCACAGGAAGAGCTCAGAAGTGAGAGTTAAAAGAACAATTTTCCTTTTAGTAATGTCTTCCCTCCAGACAAGGGGACAAAGGCAGCAATCTGAATGATCAGCTCTCCTGGACTCCTTATTAGCTGTCCCCAGCGATGGCAGGGCACGGGCTTTGCGCCATGCTGCCACCGTCACTATAGAAGCACTCATTTCCCCATTCTGTGGCTGAGCAGGTGCTGGATGCAAAGCTGGACGGTGACCCAGTTTACTGCACTGCAGAAACAGAACAACACCCCAGCTGGGGAGAAGACATTCCAGCCTCACTCTTTTCAAAGATATTTGTATAGATAAATGGAAGTTTATGTGAGCACAGAGGATATATTGTCCTCCAGATGCACATGTGTAACTTCGATTCAGCCAGCAGTCATCATTATAATAACTGAGGTTTATAGATGGTTCTTTTTCTAGAAGGATCCCAAAGAGCTTCACAAAACCCTCACAAATTACTGGCAAAAGCCTTCTTTCAGATCCACATGGAGAATCTCTCTGCTAATATTATGCTTTCCCAGAACAACACGTCCAGATGTCAATGAGAGATTACCCACGAGTCAGGAGAATAGAATATTGGAGTCAAAACTGACCATGGGGCCAGGACAAGTGGAATTTTGCCCCAAATACATATAATAGCTATGTCTCTGCTCACCTAGGGTATTGTATAGGACAGCTGCTTACAGCTACCCACTAGCATGGCACTCTGGCTCAATAGTGACAGTAAAAATAAATGACAATGTTGTACTCTCCTGCAAACTTCCTGGGGGTTAGATGTGGAGAATTGTCCTTTGGCTTTTTCTTCTTGTCATGTGTGACACAGGTTCACTTGTTCCAAGTTTAATAATATGGATAAAAGCCATCAATTCAAACGCAAACTATTCCTAAAACAAAACAGCTCCAGTATAACCAAATTGTGGTTTCTATTCGGTAAGTTATGGTTTGGCTTGGGACAATCAAGACTTGAATTGGAAGGGGGTTTAAATTAAATCTTGCAGTTCTTTCCAGAAAATTGAATCATTTTTCTTTGATGTATCTCATCCGCATTCAGACTGACCCACTCATACTCTAGGTAAGAGGCAGACTTGATATTCATGTTCAGTTCTTTAATTCAAGGCCCAAGCCAAATTTAAGTATTCTAGCAAAAAAAATAGTTATATTTACATTTTCTATGTGTCTTTCACTAAAAAGTTATACATTTAAAATATTTTGTTTCTTTTAAGCCAACCAGATAATTGACGCCAAACTATACTTCACTTAGGCACGAATTAGAAATCACCCCACATTTTCTCAATATAATGAGTCTCCTTGTTCAACTAAATAAGAAGTTCTGAGATGCGAATCCATTGTAATGGAAGTCTTAAGATTATATGAGGGGAGTGGAGAGATGGCTCAGTGGTTAAGAGCACTTATTGCTCCTCTAGAGGACCTGAGTTTGGATGTACTTACTGCTCTTCCAGTACACATAAGGTGGTTCACAACTACCTGCAACTTCAAAGTATTTGGTGTCCTCCTCTGGCCTCCATGGGTACCCATATCCTCCTGATATATACCCTCACAGACACGCACATACATGTATGCAAATGAAGTATCAAAAATAAATCTTAAAACAATATAAGAAATGATTAAAAAACATGTAAGCTCCACATTAAATAGTATAAAAACTGAACAGGTTCAAATTGTATCTTAAAGTCCATATGAAAAGTTAAGTTAGGACGATAAAAAGGAAAATAGTCCCACATTTGGGTATTTGGAAAATTTAGTAACAAACATAACATAGAAAAGTCAGGGGGCAAAACTGGACTTGAGACTTGAAAAATGAGAAGTGCTGGAGTTACCTGGAACTGGCTGTGGACTGGCAGGCAGTTGTGAACCTCCTGATGGATGATGGAAACCAAACTTGGGTCCTCTGGAAGAGCAGCAAGTGCTCTTCACCACTGAGCAACCTCTCCAGCATTATAGGATTTCCAGACTCCTATTACTGTTTAGTCACATCGAGAACGAGGACATCCATGTGTCTCTTGTTGCCTCCTTCTTCTGTCCTCTCAGCTAGTCCACTTCATTCCTGCATCGAAGTCCAACAAACATGGGTGTCAGCAGGAGCCATTTCTAAGTAACACAGAGGTGTGTGACTCCTTTTGCTCATTTAAGAGCAAATGTTTCAAACACATAGGATACTGCATTAGGATCAGGAACAGACTGCCACCTGAGGATTTTTTGCTGAGGTACTTGTTTACCCATCATGAGTGGTCCCTGAAAAGACCAGAGACACGAGTAACAGATGGTCACCCACTTCCATTTTAAAGCCCACACATTGGAAGTGTGAACTAGAGTAAGGCTTTGTAAGTACAGCACTGGTGGACATACATGCAAAGCACCAATAGATTGCATATGGAAGACAGACTTCGCACACCCAGAACAGAGAATATAAGTTAATTAAATTATGAATAAGACTGAAGACAAAGAACAAATAATAGTTACCTGGGAGGTGACAGCATAAGGGCAGTATATGAGGCTTTATAAACCCTTAAGAAAATATCTCATTATATAACAAGAAACCAAAGTGCTAAAAATGTTAGTTCTCAGGCTGAGGATGGGGGCCAGCACCAGAACAGCTGCCTAGCTCACAATTGATTTCATCCCAAGCATTGGAAAAAAGGAAAGTTACATCTGATTAACAGTCAAAAATGATTATTAAGATTATGCATTGCTATTTATTGCTTGTCATGCTGGTTTTTGAAAGTAATGCTGTGAAAACCATGCTGCTGTAGGGAGTACATATGATTACAAATTTTCTGCATTGATATTTGGAAATAAAGAATGTTTTCATGCGATTTGATGCAGGAATTTTATTTTTATGAATTTATCATAAAGAAATAACCAAGAGTGCACAAACTATCTACTCAAAATACATTCACCAAAACACTTTTTATAACAATTCACAATTAGAAGCAATTCTAACATCCCAATCAGTAGAAAACTGATAAAGTAAATAACAGAGAGTTGAGAAAACAGTACCATGCAGTCTTTTAACAGAGTATTGCCATATTCTCCTTTTGTTTGTTTATGGTTGATTGGTTTTAAGATAGGGCTTTATGTAGCTCAGGTCGGCCTCAAACTCACTAAGTAGCTAAGGATGTCTTTGAACTGATGTTCCTTTATTTCCTAGGTGCTGAAATTACAAATGCTTTGTAGTATTCTATCTCTAATATATAAAAATATGATATTCGATTCATAAACATAGCATGATCCCACCTAGCTTTCTAAACACCATACACCAAAGTAGAGCAAAAAATGTTATAAATTTCTATAATTAACACGTGTTCCTTTAGTAACATGTGGTTAAGGTTTTTTAAAAAGGCACTGACTTATACAACTTTCTTAGAAGTAAATGAACATCTCGCTATAACTTTATTCTGTTCAGAAACACAGAAATGTTTTGAGTCTTATGCTTCCAAACGTGTCAGTCTGAGTCTCCAAAGTAAATGCTTAGAGAAAACAATCCACATGACAGTAAATCAGGTCAATGGCCAGCACTGTTTCTTCACCCAAGCCTGCTTGTGTCAGCCAGTGCATCATCGAGGAGTGGTAATTCTTCAGGCCCTCAACGTCACAGACTCTAAGGAAACTTGAGTTTGTTACACAGCTTTTGAACTATGGAATGAGTTTTGCTATGGCCATAAAGCAACTGATGTCCTTTTGGGTGGGGTTTAGGTATCCTGACATTCCTGCAAGACTGCAGATCACCATTCCTGGCATCCCAACACTCCTGACTACTGCAGAGATACAATCCTCTTTCTAGTGTCTGCTCACTTGTTTTACCACAGGACATCCATTCCTGCCACACTGTGATAGTTTATGCACATCATTTCAGAAGTGCTTGTACTCTTGATTATGTACTGAATATTTGTGTTGTCCCTGAAATTCACATGCTGAAGACCTAACATCTCCGGTGTGGATGTATTTGGAGATGAGGCTGAGAGGGTGGGCTTCTGATAGGTTTTTGATACCTTGACACAACCTAGATTTGCCTGGGAAGAGGGACCACAATGGAGGGATTTCACCCATAATGGGCTTTTATGTTGGGCATTTTCTTGATTAATGACCAATACAGGTGGCAACCTACCATGCACAGTGCATTTCTAGGCAAGTGGGTCTGGACCATATGAAAAAGTAGCTTAGTGAGTCAGAGAGAGCAAGCCAGTAAACAGCATTCTTTTGTAGTCTCTGCCTTGAGGTTCCTCTGTGGTTCCTGCCTTGAGTTCTATCCTAACTTCCCTCAGTGATCGACTGTTACCTGAAGTGTAAGATCAAACAAACCTCTTCCCCGCCCCAAATTGCTTTTGGTCAATGTGTTATCACAGTAACAGACAAGCAAACTAGAAGACTGAAGATTTTCTTTGGTAGGAAAGAACAAAGCAGAGTGTGCGGTGGCTATTTTTGGTGTGTTTGTCAGTTTGTCCCAGGCACTGCTCTGTGAGCTCTTAGGAGTGCTAGATTCCGATTAGCTTACCACTGAAGCCTTTGAGGCATGAACCATTCTCCATATTCTACATCAGTCCTCTACATGTAGCATCCCACATTCAATTACTAGTAGATTCAGGAGCATCAAGCCCCAGCCTCTTTGCTGGCAGGTGGCATAAATCTGCACTAGTAATCTCAGCTCCAGACTTTTATGTGGGATTGGCTGAGGCTTTGATGGGTAAGGCAACTCAGTTCAAGTTTTCCCATCTCAATTCTCCTTAAAAAAAAAAAAAAAAAAAAAACCTAAGCTACAAGTGCTAGTCCCAAAAGTATGCTCCTTATACCTTGTAAATACATATCCATTTTAGACTATTTCTTTTTTGTTTTGTTTTGATCATATTTCTTTCTTTTTTAATAATTTGATTTATTTTTACATATCAGCCACAGACTCCCCTGTCCTCCCTCCTCCCGCCCCCCCGCCCTTTCCCCAGCCCACCCCCCATTCCCATCTTATGAAAACTAACCTGAGACAGTGTAGGTGAATAATCAGTTCATTGTTACTGGTACACACTGGTATACAAGATACTCTAAAATTGAGTTGCACAATTCTTTGTCTGTTTGCTAAATAGCCTGTTGATCAAGAACTCCATTCAATGTCTAGTACATAGATTCTGGACAGCATTAGACCCACACAGTTCAGAGTTCAACTTCAGTTCTTCATGGCTGACTGTGGCCAGCTGAACTTGTAAGAGACTCTAAAGTAACCTCTGTAGACTGCAGTGCACTGCCTCAGTTTGCCTTACCAATGCACATTCCTTTTAAAATACACCACTAGTCCATGTGCAACTGTGTTTCTCCTCAACATCTACTTGTGCAAAGCATCATGATTACCATATATTATGGAAGTGCCAAAAATCATGATTCATAACTTGGAGTAATTTTCCTAGGAAATTAAAAAAAAAAACAGGAAACGTTCAATAAATGTCAATCTAGGTGAGGATCCAAGTTAGATGTTATGTGAGAGACTGTGGAGTCTAACACAAAGTATACTTTTAGAGATTGTCTGGGAAGCAGAGGAATACAAAAGGCAGTCATGCGCAAGTGTTTAAGTGTAGTCGATAAGTAGAACAGCCTGAAAGAGGAGGTCAGAATAGCTGGCCTAGGAAAGTCTTCAGCAGTAAGATATCATCCCTGTGAGTGGCTATTTCTCAAAAGAAACACTTGAAGAATAATTTTCACCCATATTCTCTTATCACAGGAAAAGTCTCTGTTTTAACTCCACACAAAAGTAGCATGTACTTCAGGCACTGAATGTAAACTGTGTCCATAATGAAGACTTAAGCCTGGGTCCAGGAGACTTCTCATATGTGCCAGTCTTATGAAGTAAATGTTGGTCTGTGCAGTTGACTTTTCAATTTTTTTGGCTTAAAATATTTTTAATCATAATTCTGGTAAGCCTTGAAGTAAACAATCTCCATAGTTGGATTTATTATTCTGATCATTTTTTAACATACATGTATATACAGCAAGCAGTTTGAAAACCTTTATCTAAAAAATCTGAGGCACAAAGCAAGCTCAAATTGCACATTTCATCAACATATCAAATGGGCTTTGGATATCTGCACCACACAGCAGGCAAATTTCTCACGATACCCATTACTAAGCAAAATAAAAACAACAGGTGCCCTCTCCATTAAAATTCTGCTAGGAGATACCTGCTGGTTCTTCCTAGGAATTTAGGAATTACCACTGTCTTGTTTGGAAGGATCCTGTGTCAGCCAATGAACATTTTGCCTCAGGCAAGAAGCATACCAGACAATGGTGAATTTTTTATGAGTCAGAGTTTGGATTGATTCCTAATTTAAATAATCTCGTACATTTCTACAAAAGTGAAAATGAGATGTGACAATTTAATTTTCTCTGCCATTTGAATAAAAGAAAGATGTTTTAAAGTATGTTCCATCACTTGGGACTAGCCTAAAATTACTCAGGAATGATGTCAACCTTTCTGAAGATCAGCATTTGGGTTGGAACCACTGTAAGAATGTGAGTTCAACTTTTGAGCCACTCTGAGAGAATTCTCACTGGGGTTCCTACAACTATTTCTTCTACCTATGATCCATGAGCATCTCTATCCTTGTGCCCCTGATGATCAGGTTAAGCTTCTCTGTCACAGCTATCGTATCACTGGTGACTGCTAACATACACCACATCTTCTCCATGGAGAGTTGGCTTTTCACTCATTGCTGAGTGTATTAGTCACTTTGCAGTCGCTGTGATAAAACAGCACAGTGAAGACAATTTAGAGAAGACAGGATTTTTTTTGGTGTAGGCACCCATAGGGGTAAAGTCCCTAATGATGGAGACATCGTAGCATCAGGTGGTAGGCATGGTGGCTGGGAAAAGAAGCTTGGAGTTTGCATCTCAACCACAAACACAAAGCAGTGAGAGCAAATGGAAAAGGCACAAGTCTTTTTCCTTAAAAGTCCACCCTAGCAATGTATTTCCTCCCGTAAGGGAGTACATCCTCCCCAAACAGTTCCACCATCTGGGGAATAAGTGCTCAAATACCTGAGACTATGGGGAACCTTTCTCATTCAAATCTCTACACTGAGTGTTTGCATTTTAGCTTCTTACTGAAATTATTGCTTTCCTATTGAAACCACAATCCAAACACTTAATGAACTGTCTGAAACCCCATTTCTTATACTCATTTCCCTTAAAGAAAATAATATCCACATAAGCATGTAATACATGCAGGCAGGAATGCCCTTGAGCTTCAGAATGTGTGTGGGGATATAGGTGTACATGCACATGTGTGTGTATGGAGGTGGGGGTTGCACACTTGTGGAGCCCAGAAAAGGACAACCTCCATTAATCTCTGATTTAATTCCTTCAAGTCAGGGTCTCTTAGTGAGCCTGGATCTCAGTATTTTTCTACTAAACTGGTTACCAGCAAGCTCCAGTGATTCTATTACCTCCATTCCCACCCCAGGACATGCAGATATGCTTGGCTTTTAACGTGGATACTGGGGATCTGAACTCAGGTCCACATGCTTATGTAGGAAGTGTTAGTTCTCAAATCCTGGGACAAATGGCTGAGGTGCTTATTTAACATATCAAAGCAAACCTGGCCACCAGGTTCTCCTAGCATCCCTTAGTACCTACCTGTTACAGGGTATGACTGGCTTACTCCTGCCCTCTACCCTGAACTCTCCAGCCCAGAGGCTAGCCTGCCCTTCCCCCAGAGGCTCTTCCCTATATAAACCCAGCCATTTTGGTTACCTGCCCCTTGTTTTACCTTTTGACCTCTTGACTGCTGCACCTGGTTCGCCTCTCTCCCTCCACCCTTCCTCTCCCTGCTTCTCACATGGCTCAGGGTCACGTCCATTATGGACTCTCCCATATGTCTCTGCCTCTGGCTATGCTCTCCCTTTTATCTGCAATAAACTTTCTCCTCCACCATACATAGAAGCAGTCATGTCCTTCCTTTTTATTTATTTTATTTTATTTTTCATTCAGGAAGCACTCTTGTCTACCACACAGTCTTCCCTGGCTCCAAGCACCAGAATCTTGACTTCAGTGTTTAGATGTGCTCACATTGGATCATGTCTAATATATAGCTGGCTAGATTAGTTATTGTACTAGTCAGGGTTTCTCTAGTGGAACAGAACCAATGGGTTAGATTAGATAGATAGATAGATAGATAGATAGATAGATAGATAGATAGATAGATAGATAGATGACAGATATGTAGATGAATTTATTAAATCAGCTTTGAAATAGTAACAACAACAGTGAAAGCTGAGAACCTGGCAATTACTCAGTCCTTAAGGCTGGGTACCTCAGCAGTCAGAATAGACCACTATGACAGTCTCTCAGTGGAGGGACAATAGTCACTCAGTCTACTAGGCTGGTTGCCTCTGCAGTCCCCATCTGGCCCTGTAAACTGGGGAGGTTCCTGAAGAGCCCCGAGTCCCTAGTCCATCATGGAAGACTGGAAATGCTGGTTCTGATAACAGTGAAAGAATCAGCAGCAGCAACAGGATAAATTAACTCACAGCAATGAGGAGAGTCAAGGATCAAGAGGCAAGTTTATCTTCCTTCTGCCATGCCTCTTTAATCTGGACTACTACCAGATGGTGCCGCCCACAGTCAGATTGGGTGGGTCTTCCTACATCAATCAAGACAATCAGAACACTTCTTCAGGCAAGGCTCCCTACAGGGGCAATCCTAATTTGTGGAAAATTGACCTTAAACCAACCATAACCATTATCTTAAGCACAGAAACTTTGGGCTTGTCTTCCACTGGTATTAGCAGTTGTACTTCCATATCTGGAAATTCAAAAGCATCATTAGACAGAGTTAAGGAGGTCTGAATTTGCTGACTGTGATTTCCTTCCATGGGGCCCTGTAGCTGTCATTGCAGGGAATGCCATTGATTCAGGCTTCCATTTGTCAGTAATCCTGAGTATAAGTGCGAGGTATTTCTCTGCTTTTTTCTTGTGACTGAGTTATTAATGTTTCTGATCTGCTAACATGCATTGTCAATTAATATGGAAAACTACACAAATAGTCTTTCCTTTGATGGTACTCTGTGAAATACCTGTTAAGCCAATCCATTATCATGAAGCAGTTTATGCCACTGTAGGGTACCACAGTCAGACAGGAGGCAGATTCTAAAAAGACTTGTCCACCTTTCAAAATCTTCCTCACCATGCCAAAATGTTCTAGTCATAACCCCTGATGCAGCACAGAATGAGCATCCCATGGCATTTGGAAGTGATAAGGAGAGGGGTAGGCTAACCATTTTAAGCCTAATTAGAGCTGCACAAGCATTGTGCAATCCAGAAAGGAATCACACCTGGTGGAGTCCAATCTTGCAGACCTAGAGAGTACAGAAACTCAAAGCTCTCCTCTTCTCAAAAAAAAAAAATGTTTTTAAAGTACCTACAGCAGGGACGAAAACATTAATAATCTGTCTCTCTCTGTCTCTGTCTGTGCGTGTGTGTGTGTGTGTGTGTGTGTGTGTGTGTCTGTCTGTCTGTCTGTCTGTCCATCTTTCTTTCTGTCTCTCTCCCCTTCTCTCTTTCCAAGGAAGAAGATGATAACACATGTAATTATGACATAACTCAGTGACCATTTCTTTGAAGAAGAGATACCATCATGCATGGCAAAATGACATTTCAATTAACAGCAGACCATACATTGGATGGTGGCCCCAAAAGATTATAATGGAATTGAAAAACTCCTACGGCCTAATGACTGGACAGCTGTGATGATGCGGTAGTGCTATGCATTCATTTTGCATATGTTTGTGATGTTGATGGTGCAAACAAACCTACTGAGCTTCCACAGACTGAGTGGTATCAGAGTATATACACACAACAGTCCTCTATAATACACAAGATTTGATAATGACAATAAATGACTATGTCCTGGTTTATGCATTTACTATGACTTTTACTGTGTTTTAGTGTATAGTCTTAGTTTTTAAAAGTTCACTGTGAAACAGCACACTGTGTCATACTGACAGCATCCTCATACATCTCATTTTACCAAGTTTCTTTATTACATAAAAAAATCACATCAAATGCTCAACATAAACCATCCAAATTGTATACATACACTCAGTGATATTTACATACAGGCAAAATTGACCCATTTCTCTGGATTTATCTCATTAAGGGACACATGGTCAAATTTGCAAAGTTTGATCATTTCACAAAAGGCACAGAGGGAGTTGGTGGCAGCATGGGGATAAGGAAGGTCTTTGCATTGTGCATTGCTGTGTCTTCAACAGCACCGAGAGGGTATCCCAGAGCCTTACATTTTGTGATGGATGCTGCACATGCATAGCTCAGGGCCCTGGAACTTCTAGAAATGCTGAGAAGTACTGAGAGAAGAGCAGCATGTGCTCCAACAGCCACATCAGATGCTCCCAAGGCAAGATGAAGTCACAGTCTCTAGAGAGTATCCACTTTCACTCATCTTGCCTGGGGCTATCCTAACCATGGATGTGAACAATGTGCTTGATATAAGGTATGATAGCAACAGACAATAAGATAGCGGTAGGGTTGGGGTAGTTCTGGCCTTCCTCCCTTGGCTACAAAGTACCTATTTTATTATTCTCTACTAAAAATGCATATATTACATTTATGTGACCAAGTTAATTAAGAGCAGCCTCTGTACAGCATATTGCCCACAGCACATGCTCTTACATCAATCTTATTTCTATGAAGTGCATGTACCATCAACATAGACATATGATAATATATGTGTCATGAGCTAAGACAAAGAAACATACCATATCAGTCATTTAGAAGTGCCCCATTTTGCTTTCCTCTACCCCTTAATTTCTATTATTTATAAGATTATAAAATATTTACAATATTTTATATTATTTTCTGAACACAATTTTCAAATTTCTTGCAGCTACTAAAGAATAAACTGTATAATTTGTGATACTGGTAAAATTAGCATCACTGGTCTGGTACATTCTATGTAAAACATAGGCCAAGAAGACATTTCAGAACAAGAGGCCTTCTGACATTGTATCATTCTGAGGACCACCATTAAGACAAACTTTTCTCACCCATTAAACCACACTGCAAAGTGACACAAGACCCAGCAAATGCCATGGAAAGTTAGGGATCTTAGTTCTTGTTCAGTTACTCACTAGTATTTTGTAAATCTCTACACTGCCCAACCAGTCTTAGAAGTATGAGAAATGATCTGTAGTTGTATCTGCTCATTATTAATAAATGGAAATTTTTAGTTCATTGAATACCAGAACTCTAAAATATCAGCAACAAATAATATTCCTCCATTTAAGGCCAAGGAAAATGATGTGATGCCAAATAGGGAAGGAATTCTTAAAGTTTGATGTTCAATGATTTCCTCAATTGTTTACCTTAGTTTTACAGACAAGCTCTCTCACTGGCCCTGGAGCTAGGCTGAATGGCCAGCCAACCCACAGAATCTTCCTATCTCTGACCACCCACCCCCAATATAAAAACCAGTTGCATAAGTATAGTATACACACACACACACACACACACACACACACATACACACACACACACACGTGCATGTGTGCTTTTAAAAGCACCATTCTATGTATATATAGTTTAGTCAATAGAAAGTAAAGAGTCTATAACCACTGTCAGTTCTGTATTTAGTTTCAGGAAGTCATGTCCACTTGTCTCTCATTGTTGGATGCTTGCCTCCACCATGGAAACAATCCTGAATTGGTTTACTAGAGGATGAGAGGCCATGTAGAGCAAAGCTGAGGGGTCTCAGCTGCGACCATCATACTGGCCTGTTCTTTCGCTTGCCAGACTGATTCGCCAGCTGATCACAGATATATGAGCAAGCCCAGACCGGATAAGCATCAGAGCTCCCCATGGATCTCTGCACCCCTAAGAAAGAACACCTGATTAGTGCTCTAAGCCAGTGAATATTGAGTTGATATGTTCCACAGCAACAATAAATGATACAAAGTTCTTATTATATTATTCCCTAAGGTATCTATATTTTCACAATTATTTAAGACAAGCAAGAATACGAGTGAATGAAAGTGGAACAAGAAGAAAAATTAAAGCCACATTGATAAAAGTATCAAAACCTAAAGGGTCCAGTACTTTGGTCTCTTATTTTGAAGGCCATGAATAATAAAATTCTAAGGTTATTTGCTAACTCCGTACTCGGAAGGAGGTTATACATCATGACCCAAATATCACTTTAAAATAACAGAACAGGGACTGGAGTGATGGCTCAGTGATTGGGAGTACTGGCTTCTCTTTCAGGGGATCCATGATCAATTTCCAGCACTCACACAGCAGCTTACAACTGTCAGTAACTCCAGTCCCAAGGGATCTGGTGGCCTCTTACTGCCTAGGTGAGCACCAGGCATGCATCTGGTCCCCAGACATACATGCAGATGAAAATTAATTGTTAAGGGAGGCAGTCATTATGATCCTGTCCTGTTGGAGCAATGCACATAAAGATAATGGTGAGAAATCAGTGTCACAAGGTCAAGGGCACTTGACAGTTCAGAACCAATAAATGCTCTTCAATCATATTTACACAGGACACATCTCTTTAAGAGAAAGTGATTTCCACAGCCATAATCTCTACTCATGTGAAAATCTCAAGGCTTTTGTGGAAGTTCCTATCCAGTACATATTTCTGCTGTCAGACTACTTCTGTCACCGCATTTAAACCATGAAGAGCATTCACTGCTGATTCGACTATTATGGCAGGAAAATGACCTGTAACTTTCTTTGGAGGAGCTTGGCACTTTGCATATATTAGAGGAATACAACAGGAAAAATATGTTAGCAACGAAGTTTATGGAAAGTCATGCAACTACACTTTACATTTCATAGAATACAGAGACTGCCTGATTTGTGAGACTAAGGCAGGAGGATCTGTCAAGGCAGGAAAAAAAATCTACATATTCTCATATTTTCAAGGGCAGTTGTCAACTTTTTTCTACCTACAAAATCTTGATGGCAAGTGACAAAATGAAAAATGTGCCAAAACGTATTATTTGACCTTTTTCCCCCATAGCTGTGATGTTCAAAGGACTTAATAGATGGGTACATGGGAACATATGTTTTACTAGGTATGGGGGGGGGGCAGAAAATTTTGAGAGCAAGCTGATTGAAATCGATGACAAAAGCCTAGATTTTTATGAGTGCTTTAAAAGAAGTGACCTTGGTTTCACATGAGGGGGGCTAAAATTGAATCCCTCAGAAGTAATGTGGAACATCTCTGTTTAATTTGTAGTGACTGAATAGATCTGAGAGACAAATTTCCTGGGTCTGCACCACACCCTAGTGCAAAGTGAGCATTCATCATGAGCATCTCTCATCGCTCATAATGGGAGAAGAAGAAGCCAGCTCTGGGCACAGGGCACTGTTTACACCAAGAGGATTCACTAGACTCACTGCCCTAGAGAACCTCAGACCCTCCCAGGTGATTTCCAGAGGAGGAGTGGGGAGAAATAAGATATAATTAACCATTTCACTGCTAGCCAAAGAGAACTGGTCCATTCAAAGGCTTCTTTCGCCCAGTTCACTGGTCAGGTATTAAAGCACACTCTTGCTTCCTGGCCCAGGATGGAATTTTATTCCTTAATCATATCCTCCTAGCTGCTTCACTGACTAGCTCCAGTGAGAGAGCAGCCCATTATTTACTAGAATTAAGGAGCTTGGGGAGCCCAGGTGGAGGGAGACAGAGGGCATTTTTATCATAGTAGCACTCTCCAGCATCAATGCAGCTAAAGGTCAGCTGGCATTTCCATCAAAACCTCCCGATTTCCAGTCATTTATAACTTGGCTATAAAAATCACTCTTGGCTGCAATTCGGTAAGCGGTGCCTCAGCTGAGCGGAAAATTGTCTGCTCTCGGTGGCTGTTGGTTTGTTTTGGTTTGCCTTTTGTTTTTGTGATTTGAGAAAAACAGTTATTTGAAAGACGCCATTTAAACCCTTCTGAAGGAGAAACGCGAGCAATTTAGAGCATTCATTTGTATTTTCACCTCCAGTGGCTTCAGCTCCACAGTGAAGGGTGTCCTGGTCCCACTGAGTTTAGGCATTTCCAAGAAGCCAAGACGAGAGGCCTTGTCTTTCAAAGGCGGCTAGCAGAAAGCGCTGTCTGTGAGGTTTGTATTGCAGGTGTGGATGACCAACTGTGGAGTGCTGACTGTGAACTAATTTCCTCCAGTTGAGGCTGAGCCCTTATGCTGCCTGGAGCCCTCTGTTTTAATTTCCACAAGGTTCTCTTGGCAATCTAGGGGTGAAAGCAGGAGGACCCAATAGGAAACTTGCTGGTCCTCTGGATAAACCCAATCTTTCCATCTCAGGGCTCCGTGATTTCCCTGGGTCCTTGCACAAGACTGATTACCGGGCCTGGGTCTGGCACTAGGTTTCCCTCTCTCTTGCACTTGGTGGAAGCCTGGCAGTCCACAGAGATCCAAAATACCTGGAGGCTGAGAGTCAGAACAGTGTGAATGGAACCCAGCCCACTGTGTAAGCCAGAGGAAGAGAAAGGTGCCAGGCAGAGGCTTCCTGGTTGCAACGAGCCGCTGACCTTCCTGATGGGCATCCCTAGACCCCAGGAAAGGAAGTTCCAGGTTGGTTCCTGGACCAGCTCTCGTTTGTAATCTGGAGATAGGTCTTCAGTTGCCTGACATTCCGTGTGTCTCCACTTCCAGTGTGTCTAGCAGAAAAGGCCACTTTCATTTTACCGACAAAGGAAGCACAAATAGAAAGGTCTATGAGGTTAGTAGAAAGGCCTATGAGGTTCTAAAAAATAGTCTCATGGTATCTCTGTTTGGGACTCTAGCCTGCCCTGTCTGGGACTAGGGCTATGGACTGGTTGAAGAGGTAATACCTTTTAAATATTCCCTGAGTTTTTATAAAGGAAAAGAGGATGTTCTCACTCTTTTCTCTTGGAGCAGGACACCAAAAGCTGAGGCCACAGAAGCTGTGAGGCCAAGAGGACATGGGTTTTCTCCACTGTCTCTTCTTCCCCTACTTCCACCCCTGGAACTATGAATGGAGCAGCTCTAGAGCCTTCAATCCCTTGCAGGATGGATGGATTATCCTCCAGCTGTACTGAAGCACACTCACCTGGGCTGCCTATGGCTCACTAGACCAGCAGGCCTGAGGACATAGAATGGAAAAGTGGTTGTTTGGGATATTGCTGAAGCTTGGACATTCAGCCTGGAGGCTTTGCACACATGAGGACAAAGAAGGATGAAGATCCAGCAGGATGGCCAGGGGGCAGCTCTCTGTAGTTGCTGTTTAGCCATATATCCAAGGGCTCTATGTTTAAACCAGCTCCTCAAGTATGCTATAAAAACATTTTTGCACATAATGGAGACTAGCAGATGTCAGTCTGTGGGTATGCTGTCTTTTTAGTGTTTAGAGACTATTTACAACCTCGCTGTAGGTTCTTTGAAGCATGGAGGTTGGCTTCTTGCAAAACCACCGTTAGAAGAAGGTCAGGTGTACCCAGAGCCACCATTAGGATAAGCTCAGGATGCCCAGAGCATTGTGATCGCATGTGTAGTATAATTTTATCTCATTCGTTTCCACTACTGAGATCAACAAGCTGTTTCACAATTGCCCAGAAGTCTGTGGCCACCTTAGGTCACATTTGCAAAGACTTGAGTTGTTCTAGTTCCTTCTCTGCTTGGCTTGGTCTAGATCCTGTTTACACCCACTGTGCTCTCTCTTGCTCACCTGGGAAGTCTAATATTATTCTCAGGTTTTCTAATGGTTAGTTTTCTCTTTATGCATGTTATAATAAAATTGTATCCTATTAGTATGTCAAAATTAATAATTAGTCATAACCACAGACTGAAAAAAAGCCTTTGGAAGGTACATTTGCTTATTACCCTTGTTGCTCTCGGGCCTGTTTCCAAATTCAAGACTTCATTAAGCTCATTTAGTTTGGGGCTGTTACTGACTTTTAATTGCTGTATTTCTTTCAACCCAAGAATCCTTACTTTAAACTCATAAAAATCCCTTGTATAAAGCCAAAACTAGTTTCTTAATCTTTGTCAAATACAAAAGCAAATTCCATTTGGATTAAATATTAAATTCATCATGAAATCCATTTACAACTATTTGACATGTTCTGGAAACATTTGGTGGAGTTCTAGAAAAGGGGAAAGTGACTGAGCTATAAGGAGTGAACACAACATGTTGATTAAGAACAGGGTAATCCCTGTGTCTTTCTTAGGGTCCTCTTTACTAGGTAGCCTCCCTGGAGTTGTGAGTTGCAGTCTGGTTATCCTTTGCTTTACATCTAGTATCCACTTATGAGTGAGTACATACCATGTTTGTCTTTCTGAGTCTGGGTTACCTCACTCAGGATGATTTTTTCTAGTTCCATCCATTTGCCCACAAACCTCATGATGTCACTGTTTTTCTCTGCTGAGTAGTACTCCATTGTGTATATGTACCACATTTTGTTTATCCATTCTTCAGTTGAAGGGCATCTAGGTTGTTTCCAGGTTCTGGCTATTACAAATAATGCTGCTATGAACATAGTTGAGCATGTGCCCTTGTGGTATGATTGAGCATTCCTTGGGTATATGCCCAAGAGTGGAATAGCTGGGTCTTGAGGGAGGTTGATTCCCAATTTTCTAAGAAAGTGCCATATTGATTTCCAAAGTGGCTGCACAAGCTTGCATTCCCACCAACAGTGGAGGAGAGTTTCCCTTGCTCCACATCTCACTGTATGAACGAGAGATGTTGAAACCATGGTTGGAGGAAGCACAGGGACAAATAGCCAAACTAGTGGAAGTTCATGAACTGTGAACCAATGGCAGAGGACCCCCATGGAACTGGACCAGGCCCTCTGGATAAGTGAGACAGTTGATTAGCTTGAACTGTTTGGAAGGCCGCCAGGCAGTGGAACCAGGACCTGTCCTTAGTGCATGGGCTGACTTTCTGGAGCCTGGGGCCTATGCTGAGACACTTTGCTCAGCCTTGGAGTAGGGAGGAGGGGACTGGACCTGCCTTGGCTGAATCTGCCAGGCTGGGCTGACTCCCCAGGGGAGACCTTGCCTTGGAGGAGGTGGGAGTGGGGGGTGGATTGGGGGTGAGGGCTAGAGGATGGGAGGAGGGAGGACGGGGGAATCTGTGGCTGATATGTGAAATTAAGTTAATTATAAAATAAAAATACTATTTAAAAAAAAGGAACAGGGTAATACTCAGTTTAGACGGACAGCTGTGGAACCTGCATAGGACTGGACGAGGCCCTCTGCATATGGGAGACAGTTGTGTAGCTTGGTCTGTTTGAGGGATCCCTGGTAGTGAGATCAGGATCTATCCCTGGTGTGTGAGCTGGCTTTCTGGACCCTATTACGTATGGTGGGACGCCTTGCTCAGCCTTGATGCAGTGGGGAGGGGCTTGGTTCTGCCTCATCTGAATGCTGAATATTTCTGGCTTTGCTGATTCCCCATGGGAGCCCCTACCCTTTGGAGGAGGGGTTGGAGGATGGGTGAGGGTGGAAAGGCTGGCAGGGGGAGTAGTAGGAGGGATGAGAAGGGCATCTGTGGTTGGTATGTAAAATGAACAAAAAAAATCTTAAATAAAAAAAAAATGTAAAAGCCAAAACAAAACAAAAAAGAACAGGGTAATAGCTAGGCCTCAGGACAGACACAGAAGCAGAGGCAGGCTAGAAAGCTGGATGTCTGGAGGCAGGGATCATTCCAAACATGAAGGTGAGAGGAAAGCAGAAGACATCTAGATAAGGAGGGACAGCAATTGCAGCTGTGAACCTACGCTAATCATGGAATCGAGACCAGGACAGTGCAGTGCCTAATGCTGGCACAGAGAGGAAGCCCCTTATATCCCCTCAGTATTTAGCAGATTACAAAGCACTTTTCATGCCATGTGAGATTTAATGCTTCTCACAAAGGGCAAGCCAAGTACTATCACTGCCTACTTACATATAAAAAGAAATTGAAGTAGAAGTTTTCTCAGTTCATTTGGGTATAAGGCTGAAGGAGGTAAAGGCAGTTTGGGGGCCTAGGGTCCTTTAATACTTAATCTAAATCCATGCTCTACACAAAACGGAGATTTATTGTTACTGCTGCCAGGAGGTTTTGTTGTGTTTGTTTGTATGGTCTTGGTATTTGAACCCCAGGCCTTTGTAATCAGGAACTGGATCACTGAGCTATATACCAAGCCCACACCACATTTTGAACACAGCACAGGTGGGAAATGACAGTTCTCATCTGAAACAACTATGCTCAGAATTTCTGGGTTCCACCTTGTTCTCTGCGGCATCTGAGGTAGGAGATACAAGCTTTAACTATTTCTAGTTGTCATTTCTTGGACAGCCATTTATGGGCATTCCATGAATCTGACCCCTGGCAGTGTCCCAGACGCATTAAACCAGCAGTGGATTTGACAGTCCTAATCACTGTCATGCTATCTGCTAACCTGTGCAGTGCACAGACATCAGGAAATATGTCTGTAAATACAATACAGGGAACTTAGCTACTGTGGCAGTCAGGAGCAGAAAAGGATATTGCTCTCAGGGCCCCAAATGAAAAAAAAAAGATGATATATAATGTTTGGTAAGATATTAATCTTCCTTGACACTTCTGGATAATCAACTGGAGTTATCCTTGGGAACAATCACTTTTCAAGGATAAAAGTGAATAAAACAAACAGGGACGGGCTTATCCAATCCGACAATATACCACAGTGAGACAATGACTGGCTTGAGTTTATTGAAGGCCACTTGGCAATTAGACTTAAGCATTTCCTGACAGTGCAGTGGTTGTATGATGTTTTGTGTTTCATTTATCTCATCCACCCTGAGTCATCTCAGTGGAAGTGCCAAGGCTGTGTGTAGGACACCCATAACAGGTCAAAGCTATTATCCTTCAGATTCACAACATCATGAAGCATTTTCTGTATCTCCACGAGGACTGGCATCATCTGCAAGTCTCTAGGCCAGCTGAGGCACAGAGAGATGCTGATTCTACCTGTGTAGAGATAGATGCAGGATGACTGATAAACCATGGAAAAGAAGCCCCAGGTGGGAACCTGGTACCAAGCCAGATAGCATAAGAGATGTGCTCTTCAGTACTGAGTAATGACTCAAATTAACTGCAAGGCAAGAGGAGATAGCAGTTCTCTCCACTAGAGCACAAGGGACTAAAGAAAAGAATTGCATGGAAGTTACTTAAGAAGTATAAGGTATTAAATCCAATCTTTTCACAACAAAACCGTATTAGGGAGTGACCAGTTGAAAAGCCTGCTGCAACATGGGGTATTCATGAACATACCAGTATGATTCTAAGTGTAACAATAAAAATTATGTTAGCAAACCCCTCCACTGGCTGTAATCACAATAGGGAAGACATTCTAATATGCCAACATGTTGGACATGAGCCAAGCATTTAAATATAAAGGTGAGATTTTTATTCATTATTTCCTTTACTAAAACTCTGTTTTCTGATTTTATGTTTATTTTTAACAAAAACAGCCTATGACTGTCTACATTTCCCCAAATGCTTCCATCACACTGCTTTTCACAGCTCTGTGCTTGTTTTGTACCAATCTCTTCACAAAAAATAAAAATGTGATGATGAAAAGATTAAGATGGCTTTCTTGAAATATCTAGAGCTGGAGAATGAAAGAAGATATGGAAATGGCTAACAGTGATACAACAAGGGGTGAATATGGGTCTGTACAAAACAGCATGTCAGCACAGGCAGATCACATGACCATCCCAGGCTCATGCTGTTTTTTTGTCAGAGAGAAGGGAAGTGAGCATGGCTTCTGACCCAAGTCCGGAATGCTTTCCATTGAACCAAAAATGCTTTCATAATCAGTAACATGCTAATCAGTCATTTTCTCCATTAATTTAAAAATCTCAAGAGTTGTTAAATGTTCCCTTTTGCACCTGTGAGAGCAGTTTTCCACTTATGCCTATATACTGGTTTTTAATTTTTAGTCTCTAAAATCCCAGGAGCCTTTTCTGTATCTCAGATTCATCACAATCAGCAGACTGGGAAAACCATTCCTTTCTTCATGCTTGCTCCCAGCTTCTGTAAACTGTAGTCTGTGAACTCTATCAGGTGCAACTCTTCTTGAACAAGCATATTACAGCTTAGACACAGGAACACAAAGTCTCCTCGAAGGCAATCACTGTGAAAGAGGTTACAGATTTATTCTAATGATGCTGCGATTGCTCAAAGTCATATCCCATTAGGAACTTCCCTTTGGCAACTACATTTGACATGTGCAATTTCTTCAGTTTTGAATTGCTAAAAATGGTGGTAATACTGCACTCTTTTGAGGCCGGCTTTGATTTTTAGAAACAGCCAAAAAAATATCAAGTGATGGTTTGCATCTCAAACAAGCCCTTAATTTACTAATATCTCACAATAGCTCATAAACTGATTCATTGAGTAATTCAAATGTATTTGAGCACTGTTATTAGGAATACAGTAAAAAGACACTTTCCTGTGGTGACCTCTTTAATGAAATATAGAACTCTATTCTTACTAATTGATAGAGAAAGATATTTTCCTCCTAATGGAGACATAATATTTATACACGTTTTTTGGGATATATTATAACAGTCTGATATGTCTATACCATGTGTAGTAATTCATTCCTTCAAATATTAGCTTTTGGAAACTCAGAGTTTAACAGACTGAAATATACATTTTTTGACCCATAGTTATCCTAATGTGCTAGAACACCTGAATTCCTCTTTCCTCTCTGTATTTGGTACAACTTTATTTAGATTTTTGCTTTTCCCTTCATTTCTCAGTCTCCAGTGACCACTATCCCATTAATTTTCTCCAAGGTCAACTACTTTGTTTCCTTAAGTGAGTGAGAACATATGGTAGTTGTCTTTCTGGGTCTGGCTTATTTCACTCAATGATCTTCTTATGCAGCTGGGCTTTTGCTGTTATGGAAGGTGCCCACAGGAAACACAGGAGTATTAAGGCCTTTTTGTGTGGGATATTATTTCTGCTGGATACAGAAGTGAGATCAACTGAATCATGTTGACATTATGGTTTTAGTTTTCTGAGAAACTGTAGCAATCTTTCTTGTTGAACTTTCTTTGGACTGTCAACCTGCAAATAATGACCCAGAGACTTATTATTAATTATGAAAGCTTGGCCTTAGCTTAGGCTTTTTCCCAACTAGCTCTTATAATTTAATTAACTCATATTGTTTAAGTCTACGTTCTGCCACATGCCTGGTTACCTCTTCTTAGTATAGCACGTTCAACTTACTCCAAGGCTGCTGGTGAAATAGCACATCTAGATTCTTCCTCTCAGTTTCTCTTTCTC
Source organism: Peromyscus californicus insignis (assembly GCF_007827085.1). NCBI lineage: Eukaryota > Metazoa > Chordata > Mammalia > Rodentia > Cricetidae > Peromyscus > Peromyscus californicus. The sequence goes on along the minus strand of NW_026294562.1, from coordinate 46,953,856 downwards.
TGTGTGTAAGTCCCAGCTATACCTCCTGCCTAGCTATTGGCCATTCAGCTTTTTATTATACCAATCACAGCAATACATCTTCACACAGTGTAAAAATGTTCCAAAATATTTCCCTTTTTTTGTTTAAATATAAAGAAAAGGTTTTTAATTCTAACATGGTAAAATATGCAATAATAACAATTACCAGTTAAGAATTACACTCACAATGTCCAGGCCATTTGCATTTGGCAAATTCAGAGAAAGTACTATATTATCTATCCTATTTTAATGAGTCCAAAGTTTTATACCTAAGTCACTTTCTATGATAACTTTTATTCCACCCTAAAAATATCTTTTTAGGCCGGGCGGTGGTGGCGCACGCCTTTAATCCCAGCACTCGGGAGGCAGAGCCAGGCGGATCTCTGTGAGTTTGAGGCCAGCCTGGACTACCAAGTGATTCCAGGAAAGGCGCAAAGCTACACAGAGAAACCTTGTCTCAAAAAACCAAAAAAAAAAATATCTTTTTAGAACTTAAAACATATTCTTAGATAACAACTTAAGCTTTTATGTCTCTTAACCATATGTACTGTACATCTCTTTTGTGAGTTTCTTTTCTGAATTTAGTAATAGGAGAAACTGTAACCATAGCTATCTAGTCTTCAACACCATCAAAGACCTGAGAAGGATATAATATTACTTAAGTAAACAGAAAGTGCAGAGCAAACAACTTCCAAAACTATAAAAATGACAGAGACAGCTGGCTGCTTGGACTATCACCTAAGGTTCTTTTGTAATGATGAGGCATCCATCTTTGGCCTACAGGCCTAGAATATTTGAGAGACTTTTCTGTGAAGCAGGAATTTTGAAGGACTGACCTGCCTTGTCTTGCCAAAGTTCAGCAGTTACTTTCTTTTGTGTCCTGCTTGCCCAATTTGGACAACATATTGTCAGCAGTTAAGGCAAGGGCAGTTTCTTGTCCAGTGACTAACTTTGCCACAATGAAAGCAAACTCCACATGGAGGTTCTTTGATGCCCATAATCTGAAGTTGATTGGTGCTGCCAGGAGCATATATGTCTCACTGTCATAAAAAGACTTATGTTATTAAAACATCTTAAATGCCATATTCTATAGGTCTCTGATATGTTTAAAGACCGCCTATATCTCTGCTTGATCTTAAATGCATATTTAACATGACTACAAGTTTGATTGTTACAGATTACTGTTAACCTGCATTTCTTAATTAACTTAAATAGTTTGTAATAATAGTTTTCAAGGACTAGAAATTTACATTAATTATTAAATGAGTTGTATAGGTACAGTACCTTAAACAAGACTAGAAACATATATACAGTATGACAAAAATAACTGTTTGTAATATATAAAAAACCCATACCAATGTAAAATATTTAAGACTAGTAGCTTTTTTTGGCTTAAAAGTAGATTCAATAATCTACCCTTTTGTCCTATCATTTCTATAGTCCCCTTTTCTTTTCAGAACAAGATTCCTGAATCTAATCTCCTTTGTTCAGCTTTCTTCCTGACCATGACCAACAACAACTTGTAACCAACCACCCTAAATGAAGATAAACATGCATAATATGCTGCATGACCAAAAACCACCCACTCCACCTCTTGGGAATGTGGGTATCATGTTTTCTAGACTGCTTCCTGCTATCTGGGAGTCACGGCATCTCTAGTGGACCTTGAGAAAGTTGGGACAAGGTCAAGACCTGGGAGAGGTACTATGTTTTGTTTAGTCTCTGTGTGATGGGAAAATGTAGAGCTTATCTGAAGTCATGACTAGGTAGTCTGTGAAGCTGGACCATCTCAGCTAGCAGCTTTGAAGTTGTTCTAGATGCAGAATTTTGAGGAAACTACAACAGAGGCATTCTGTGAGACTGAATTACCTGGGTTACTTGTTTTCATTGGTGGCTGGTCCTTTATATTTTCTGAAAACACACCAACTTTTAAAGGTGACATATATGTATGTGTGTGTGTATTAATACAAGTATGGAATGTGCAGTGTTCTGATGATTTTTTTGTTCTATGTGTGAGCAGGTAGAAGGCATCTGTTAACTTTATAAGTCTGTTTGGACCATATAACCAAATTGTCGTGAGAACTCTGTAGCCAATAAGATTTAGCATGTCTCATCCAGTCTCATAGTTCTTCCCATGTAGAGGGATCAGTGTATATGTCACCTGTCTTGTAGTTTTTCTTCTTTTTTTTTCTTCATGTCTATAGCCAAGATTTTCAGGAGATCTCCCATGATCAAATCTTGTCTTTATTAATTTTGAAGAAATCTATAGCTTTTTGCTTACTGTGGAAATAAAAGCAAAATCTCTCCCCCAACACAACATATTTCCTGACTTCCATTCTGAAGTTAAGACATTCTTAAAATATATAAGTTGGTTTAATTTAGCAGTTTTCATAAGCCAATGTCTCTTAGCAGCTATTGTTTTTTCATTAGAACTTAAAAAATTCAAAGTCAATAAAGCACCATATAGGATCCAGACACCCTGTGAATTTCCCATCTTTATGTGGCTTTTTCCTTTTATACAACTTTACTCTCTTTTTAAAGACTTTATTATTATTAAACTATTTAATTTTCTCTGACTGTCTATATCCATCTTTTTCTTTCTTCAGCATCTAAGTACCTTTTTAAGCACATTGTAACCAGTTCAGAGATTGTCTCAGCTTGAACCTTGCTTTCTGCACATCTGTAGCCTCCTCTGACCATGTGAGCCAAATGTTAAACTGTTAGGCCACTGCTGCGAAGCTCAACTTAGCAGACAATGCACTAGTGGCTGGCTCTGCCCCCCTTGGTTCTGTGAGCCTAGCCTCAGGCTGGTGAGTACTGCCCTGGAGCCCCATTTACCTGCCCCAGCTGTGGAAAATTGTGTATGCACTGAGGCAGGCATTTCTACTTAGTCTTCTGTCCCAGTAGCCCACAGGCTGCTCAAGTACTCAGCTGTATTAAAGGGGCAATACCTCTGTATGCTGAGCACCATAAACCTCAGTCACCAGGAAGCTGTGTTGGAACTTTTTTTTTTAGGTTTCTCAGGTCCTATGTGGATTTACATGCCCCACGTTGGGCACCAAATGTAGCAAGCTTGCTTGTTCCACTATCTTTGGACTGCTAGCCTGCAAATAATGAGCTAGAGACTTATTATTAATTATAAAAGGTTGGCATTAGCTTAGGCTTTCTCTCAACCAGCTCTTATAACTTAATTAACCTGTGGGTTTTTTTAAAATCTATATTCTGTTATGTGGCTCAGTTACTTCTTCTTAGAATGACACATCTGACTTGCTCCAAGTCTGCTGGCAAAATTGTGCATCTATATTCCTCCTCCCAGTTTCTCTTTCTCTGCCCAGAAGTCCTGGCTATACCTCCTGCCTAGCTATTGGCTGTTCAGCTTTTTATTACACCAATCACAGCAATATATCTTCATTCACACAGTGTACAAATATTCCATAACAGGGAACCTTCATGCCTGCTTCCACTACAGCTGTTCTAATTTGCATTTCTACCAAGCAAGGAGTATTCCTCTTTCCCTACCCCTGCACTGGCACTTACTATGTTTTGTTTCTACAAATAGGGATTGGTGCCTGGCTTCTCCATTCTGTTCCAGTGGTCTGTGTCTACTTTTATGTAGGTACCATGCTGTTTTGGTTACCATAGTTTTTTTTTTTTTATTATGTTTTGAAGTCAGATATTATGAAGCATCCTAACCCATATACACATGCCTTAGGATCACTTTGGCTATTCTGGATCTTTTATGATTCTATGTGAACCTTAACAAATCCTTTCTACCTGTAAAGTCATTTGTGTTTAAATGGGATTTCCATTAGGTGGACAGACAGATCACTTTGTATAATTTGTTGTTTTTAACAATATGCATCATTCTGATCTATGAACACATGATTTCATTCCAAATTTTTGGTACAAATATATTTTATTGGTGTTTTATTTTTTGTTATTTATTCTTCTCTCATATATTACATCCTGGCTTCAGTTTCCTCTCCTTCTACTCCTCCCAGTCCTCTACACATACCTCTCCCCCAAATCTACTCCTCCTCCATTTTCCATCACAAAAGAGAAAGCCTCCCAATGATATCAACCAACCACAGCACAACAAGTTACAATAAGACTAGGCACAAACTCTCATATCAAAGCTGGATAAGGTAACCTAGTAGGAGTAAAAGAGTCCAGACAGTAAGCAAAAGAGTCAGAAACACCCCCTACTCCCACTGTTAGGAATTCCATAAGAACATCAAGCTACAAAACCATAACAAACATGCAGAAGACCTAGCCCAGACCTATACAAGCCCCTTGGTTATAACTTCAGTCTCTGTGAGCCCTTTTGAGCCCTGCTTAGTTAATTCTGTGGTCTGTACTCTTGCAGTGTCTTTGACCCTCTGGCTTCTATAGTCCTTCCTCCCCTTCTTTCTCAAGGTCCCCCAAGCTCTGCCTAATGTTTGGCTATGGGTCTCTGTATCTGCTCCTGCCAGTTGCTGGATGAAGCCTCTCTGATAATGACTGGGCTAGACTTCAATCTATGAATATAGCAGAATATCATTATGAATCACTGCATTGACTTTATTTATTTATTTATTTATTTATTTATTTATTTATTTATTTATTTATTTATTTTTGGCCAGTGTCAGACATGAGCTCTCACTCCTGACAAGGGCCTCAAGTTAGACTACTCATTGGTTGGCCACTCCCACTAGTTCTGTACCTCCATTACCCCAGCACATCTTGCAGGCAGGACAAATTGTAGGTCAAAGGTTTTGTGGCTGGGTTGATGTCCCAGTCCTACCACTGGAAGTCTTGCCTAGTTGCAGAAGATGGCTGGCCCATCATCTCTCTCACTGGTCTCTCCCTCTACTGCCCCACCTGATCCCTCCAATTCCAATCCCCACCAGCCCCAGTGCACCTGTGATATCTATTCTATTTCCTTTTCTCAGGGAGGTCAATGTGTCTCCCCCTTGAGTCCTCCTTGTTACTTAGCCTCTCTGAGTCTATGAATTATAGAATGATTGCCCTTTACTTAACAGCTAATATCCACTTATGAGTGAGTACATACCATTTTTGTCTTTCTGTGTCTGTGTTACCTCACTCAGAATGATTTTTTCTAGTTCCATTCATTTGCCTTCAAATTTCATAATGTCATTGTTTTTATCATGTGAGTACATATGTAAATGTATAAGTGTACCACATTTTCTTTATCCATTCTTCAGCTGAAGGGCATCTAAGTTGTTTCTGGTTTCTGGTTATTACAAATAAAGCTGATATGAACATAGTTGAGCAAGTGTCCTTGTGATAAGATGGAGCACCATTTTGTATATTGAAATGGTGGTATAGTTGGGTCTTGAGGTAAATCGATTTCCAGTTTTCTGAGGAACAGCCATACTGATTTCCATAGTGGCTGTATAGGTTTGCACTCCCACCAGCAATGGAGTAGTGTTCCCCTTGCTTCATATCTTCTCAGCATGAGCTGTCACTTGTATTTTTTATCTTAGCCATTCTGACAGGTGTAAGAAAGAATCTCATAGTCATTTTGATTTGCATTTCCCTGATGGCTAAGGATATTGAACTTTTTTAAAGTAGTTTTTAACTATTTGATATTCTTCTGTTGAGAAGTCTCTGTTTAGATTTGTTGATGTCTAGTTTCTTGAGCCTACAATTTAATTTCTATGCTTCTATTCTTGTTATTCTAATACAGTTTTGCTTCATTATGGTCTAAGACATGTTATGACTTAAACTTTTAAAATTAATGTTTGATTTGTGGCCAAATACATGCTTTCTAGAGAATATTACATGCTTTGGAAAAAAGAATGTATATCATGCAATTGAAGAAATGCTCTATGAATATTTCTAAGTTTATTTGCCTTAGATAGTAGTTCAAGATTAGTATGATGATTTTCTCTCTGTATAATTTGCCTTCTATGGAAAATGGGATATTAAAGTCCCTTTAAGAATCTATTTTCTCTCCATATCAAATAATATTTGCTTTGTACATATGTATTTATTTTATCATTAATTATTTTTTGTTCTTTTGGGAATTTCATTTGTTTATTTAATACATTCTGGCTACTCTCACCTCCAGTTCTCTCTTATCCTTCCTGCTCCATATCAATCCCCCATCTGTTTCATGGCAAGTCCCTTTCTCACATTCATGTTGTGTTGTTTCGGCTTGGTTTGGTTGTTTTATTTTGTGACTCACTGAGTTTAAGAAGTTCCAGTTATGTACCCAAGGATTTGGAACTGTCCATTGTAACCTAGTAGGCTCATCACTGCACATAACTGAAGACAATTACCATCGCTCTCTCAAAATCAACCACTAGCTAATATTACATCAGGGAGAGGAAATGCCCTTTGAGCCCCACTGTGATCCATGATCAACTAATGAAAGCCCCAGGCTTATGCATGCCCAGTAGTGGCAACCTCAGATGATGCTGACTCATGCTTGCAATGGATGTACCATGCCAAAAAGGCAGCATTATTTTATAGCCCTTCTCGCTATCATCTTGCTCTTATTCTCCTTACATTCCCCTGTTTTACCATTTCCCTGGGCCTTACAAGTGACGATATAAATTACCTATTTATGGCTAAGTATTCAACTGTAAACTCAAGAGACTCGAGGTGCTACAGATACTGAGAACATTTGTATTTTTTGCTAAGTTGATCCTTTATCAATATATAGTGAATTTTGTTTCTCTCACCAGTTTTTATTTAAAGTCTGCTTTCTCTGATATGAGTATAGCCATACTCACTCTTGATTTCTATATACACCTTTCCCCTTTTTAAACCTTTCATTTTAGTCTATGTACAGTTTTACCAGTCACATGAGTTTCTTACAAGTGGCATATAAATAGGTATTCTTTTTAAAATAACATAATTTAGACAAGCTGTGTCTCTTGACTGGTAAATATAATCCACTTACACTCAAGGTTACTATTTTTAATTTTTACTTTTAATTAGCATACCAAGTATTATGTTTCATTATAACATTTTTAATACAGTTTTTTTTTTGATGATCCTCTCCATCCCTCTACCCCTGATACCCTTCTATTCCCAGTAGCCCTCTTTCTGCTTTCTTATCACATGTCTCCTATTTTCCTTCCCATCTTCTTTGACACATCTTTTCCCTTCTCATGTTCATGTCTCTGGTTTTAAGGTTATTGTTGACAGGTAGGAACTTCCTCCCATCCTTTTGTTGTATTCTGCTTGTTTTATAAATTATGTATTCCTTTCTAACTCACTGTTTATGTCTGTGATGTGGTGGATTTATGTCACACTAGAGTTTGATCTTCTCTTTTTCTTACCTTTTCTTGCATTATGGTTTGTATACCCATATGTTATCATGGCATATCAAGCATGATCATGTTTATCAACATTTGTTTCTAGTATAATACTCCGCTTAGTGACTAGATAGTCTGTGATGATTCCCTTCAGCTCTATTAATTTGAGAAAGATATTTATTTCTCTATCATCCCTAAAATTTTTGTTTGTTTGTTTGTTTTTGTTTTTGCTTGATATAGTATGCTTAGCTAGCAGTTTTGTTTTACTCAAGAACTTTGAATAAGCCACACATTCTCTTTCTAGCCGTTAAGGTTTCTGCCCAGAAACCTGCTGAAAGTCTTACTCCTTTATATCTGACTTGATGCACATTCCTCGCTGGTTTTTAGAATTCTATCTGGAGCCCTTGACAGTTGAACTATGTAATATTCCTTGGGTGATGGTATTTTGGGGTTGAATCTAGTTGTAGTCCTTTGAGCTTCTTATATCTGGGTATCAATGTCTTTTGTCAAATTTTGGATGTATTCTTCAGCTCTGATTTTATAAAATAGGTTTTCCAAGCATATGTTCTTTTCTCCTCCCCCTGGGATTCTATTCAGGGAAACATTTCTTTGCTTAATGGAGTCTTATAAACCTCATGGGCTTTCTTCATTTTATTTTTTTTTCCTTTTTGAATTGTGTTAACTCAAAAGTTCTGTCCTCATCCACAAATTCAAAGCTTCTTTCTTTCACCTTTTCTGCTATGTGGTATAAGCTTTTCATGATATTTTTATTTCCTTGATTAAGATTCTAACTTCATGATTTCACATTGGTTTCTTTTTTATGATTTCTTCCTTTTGGGTGAATTTCTCATTTATTTCTTGAATTAATTTTTACTATTTATGTAGAGTTTCCCTGCCTTGCCCACAGTCAGGACAAATTTCTGTCACCCACCAGTCCCACAGCCGCTCAGACCCTACCAAGTAAACACAGAGACTTATATTGGTTACAAACTGTATGGCCATGGCAGCTTCTTGCTAACTGTTCTTATAGCTTAAATTAATCCATTTCTATAAATCTATACCTTGCCACATGGCTCGTGGTTTACTGGCATCTTCACATGCTGTTTGTCATAGTGGCGGCTGGCAGTGACTCTCTTTCCCTTCCTGTTCCCTTAATTCTCCTCTCTGTTAGTCCTGCCTATACTTCCTGCCTGGCCACTGGCCAATCAGTGTTTTATTTATTGACCAATCAGAGCAATTTGACATACAGACCATCCCACAGCAGTTTATCTGTTTTCTTTTGCATGTTGCTGAGATTCCCTTGGATTTAGTTGGAATTCCTTTTCATGCATTCCATAGGTGTCCTTTAAACTAGACTTTACTTAGAAATAATTATCTTTTCTTTGAGAAGTATCACATTTCTCAAGTGTCCATAAGGATGTCTGTGTAAGAACAGTCACCTCTTCAACCTTTGCAGAATAGCTTTTGTAAGATATTTTTAGATGAGGTTTAAAGCATCAAGTGCTTTGATTTTGAATATAGGTGAGCTCAGAAGTATCCTTTGATTCCTTCCATTTTGGTCCACATCAGCAGTGTTTCTGAGTTTTATAATAGTCTGCTACAGTTCATGGAACTAGCTAGATGACTTTGCAGTTAACATAGGTTTCCAAAGACACATTCTCCAGGACCCACATATGAAGCTCTGAAGGTACTGGGCTTATGGCAACAATTGTCAGTCTTGGTGGGACAGATTATACAGAATCTGTTCTGTAGCCTGAAGTTTCTCCGGTTCTGCCCACCCTGCAGTCCCACATTTCTCTGGTCCTGCCTGGCCCAAGGTCCCACAGCCACTTATAAAATAACTACTCAGAGGCTTATATTAATAACCAACTGCATGGCCTATGGCAGGCTTCTTGCTAGCTAGCTCTTATAACTTAACCCATTTCTATTTATCTATAAGTTGCCAAGTGTTCCAAGGCTTACCAGTACTTTCATATCTTGCTTCTCCTGGCAGCAGGCTGTCATCTCTCTCCTCTGCTTTCTTCTCCCCCTATATCTGTCTGGATTTTCCAACTGTCTCTAAGCTGCCTTGCCACAGGCCAATGGAGCTTTATTTATCAACCAATCAGAGCAACACATATTCACAGCATATAGAAAGACATCCCATAGGCTCTGTTCATGGAACCATTCATAGGTGATTCCAAGGATTACTAAGGAGCAGCTATAGCCCCCAACCCACAGTATGTAAATGAGACTACCACCAGACCCCTCATGAGGAATGTGAGTGATGCCTAGACCTGTTGTCCCATCAATTCTGGAACTACAAAATAAGATTGGATTTTACTGACAGCCCACAAGACAAGCAAAGTTACTTTGGTTTCTGTGACACTTATAACCACAGCAATAAAGTGAGAAGTGTGAAGACGATCTTTGCCCAGGTCCTATGGGGTAATTTTAGGTGATACATGGGCTTATAACAATGGTTTCAACTCTTCCAAAGTTTAGGACTATACATGGTGCTGTATCCAGATCCAAAGAACACCGTAAGTAATACCAAGAATTTTTATACCAACAGATGTGGTACTCAGTACATGTGCTATGAAGAAGATTCCCAAAACTCCCCAGGGTATATATAAGTATAGATAGATAGATAGATAGATAGATAGATAGATAGATAGATAGATATAGAGATAGATATAGATATATACACTAGGCTGTAACATGGGCATACATATTCCTGTGATTGTCGTTCCATGTGATTGTCACCTTGCCTAAGTCTCATGGGTTGAATATGGTGATACTGGAGCTTTTACCTTCTATATTTGAAGTTGTAGGACCTAAATGACAATGTTAGTTCATGAGTGACAAGTGGTGATGAGGACAAGGCTCTTTGTATTGGTAATCATGCCTCTGGAACTGCAGGACATAAATGAGATTTTTATCTTGGTAACACTTTATGTACCAGAATCGTAGGCCTAAGGCCTTGAGCTGTGGCTAAGACCTTCCCTAGTTGTTGTGGGGCAAGTGAAGCAAGTGCTAGATTTCAAGCACTCATAGTTTACATCCTGGAGCTGAAGGGTTCTATGAACTTTTTCACAGATCTGACACAGTTGATACTGTAACTTTTTGCACCAGTGGATGTAGTCCTTCATGCCTGGGAACAAGAACCTCCCTAGGTCCTACAGATCCGGTGGCTGGTAATAGCTTCTCTACCTGATACCTAGTAAGCACATTTGTTTCAGGGCTTGGAAAACTGATAGTTGTGTTTCTGGATCTATAGAGTGTACTTGGAACATGCCTCAGTTTCCAAGCAAAGGTGTGGATGGTACTAGAGTTTTATAACCAGCTGCCATAGTCCTGAGGTTGTAAGCTAGGGAGTAGAGCTTCCCTTCTTCTAGCAAGGCAAGTGCTAATGGGACTCATGGTATTCTGCTTGCGTCTATGGCAGTCTTTGGACTTGAACCTGTATGACCTTGAGGGGTATTTCTCTCCCCCATGGGACAAGCACATGGTCAAGTCTTCTAGCAACACAGGGGCCCATACTTGTTCCAGAGCAGAATGATATCTAGCAGAGGCTGTTCTTGCAGGTTGGCTTTGGGGCATGAGTTCCTTGTTTTGAGCAAAGCAATTGTTCTTTAACTTAAACAGCTACCTACATTGGTTTTATAAAACCTGTGAGGACTGTGTAATTCTCCTACAGTTGGAGCTGCAGGTGGGCTGCTATGATTGAGGTCACTGCCACTTTCCCATTCTCCTTCTGCTCCTCACCCACCCCTACCTCCAACCAGCAAGGGAGCAAGAGATGAGGTTGCAACTGACATTTACCATGCTTAATTTGGGTTACTAAGCTTTATGCTGACTTTCAGACTTTTCTCTCAATCTTTCTCCTTGCAATACTGTGTTCCTTGCCCTTACTATAGCAGAATCATGCACTGAGCACCTCTATTTAGCCCTTCTCTTCCTAAGCTATTTTCTTTTTCTGCTTTTATTTGGATTTTTCTTTTCTTTCTTTTCTTTCTTTCTTTCTTTCTTTCTTTCTTTCTTTCTTTCTCTTTTTTCCCTTTCTGGTATCGGGAAATCATACTCAGGGCCTCAAGAATACTAGGAAAGTGTTCTGCCACTGAGATACATCCTTAGTCCATTCAAAAGTGAATGTTTTCAGTAATAGAAAAGGTCCTGAAAGAAATATATTAGCCATCAAAATAACTTTAGCAGGCAGCCCCTGTATAACTAAAGTAATTGGATTCCAAATCTTGGTGAAAGTAAAGCCAATAAGCACAGTGAGTAGGTGAATGTGGAACAAGGTTTCTGACTCACAGCAAGTAGGAAGAGCATGGAGTTATTACAAAGCCATGGTATTCCTGAAGAAAGAGTGCATGGGATTGTATCACAGTGTCTACGCATATTATAAGTAAGTACATGTAGGGCTGGACAATTCTAAGCATGCTCAATTTAAAGGTGGTGGATAAAAGCTGGGCATACTCACAATAGTATTACAGTTAGCTATGTTTACTATCAGTCACTTGAAAGAATAGTCAGTGACTCAGTGGCCTGGGCTGGTTCATTATAGGTCTCTGCAAAGAGTTTCCACTAAGGCAGAAACAGTTTTGAAGGTGTCATCATGGTCTTTTAAAGGATTGTATTCTTCAACCCCCATGTTTGTAAGAATTTGTCCCTAAAGATGCCCACCTAACTGAGTAAAAAGCTACATGGACATACAGATTTGATGTCTATCTACCAAGGATGTATTATCTAAGTTAAGTGTAGTCACATGCTTCTGACACTCCCAGAGCTCTGAAGAGCCTTTCAAAAACAAGAAGGATAGAAATGTGGGCATTTCAAAATTAATGTAGGATTTGATATTCTTCTTAGAAATCTAGGATTCTTAAAAAGAAAAGAAAATGTGTTAAAATTTTATAATCTTTGAGGGATAAACAAAGTTCTAAAAGTATACTTAAGCAACAATTTCCAAAGAGTACCCAGTCTGGTCTCAGCTTCCTTCAGTTCTTACTCAGTACTCATGCCTCCTGGATCTGGTACGTCTTCTACAAGTAATATAACATAGTACCCAGAGCTTATGGCAATCATGGAGTCTTTCTGGTTTTGTACAATTATTCTCTCTAATCATTACTTAGTAAGGCAAGGGAGGAATGGAGGAATCTAATGCCAGGTAGATGCCACACAGGTCTCTTAGGCATGATGCAAAAGAGTTATATTAGTTTTTATTCTTGTTGTTTTTGAGTGTTTATTGCTCATTTATGTCAATTATCTGAAAGTAAGGGAAACAAAAAAAAATGTATCCACATCCAAATCACAGGGTAGGTAACTGTAGCACACTCAAATCCCCCTCAGATGAGTGTAAAATGGTCAGGCCATGGTGGAAACAATCTAGCAGCTGTTCAGAATGTTATAAATAGAACTACCACAGGACCCAGAAGCTGCACTCCTGAGTATACATACTATATTAGTTTCATTTCTGTTGCTGTGACAACTTACCCGGACACAAACAACTTTGAGGAAGAAGTGGTGTATTTGGCTTATAACTCTAGATTAGAGTCCATCACTGAAAGAGAATCAGGGAGGAACTTGAAGCAATGAGTCATATCCACAGTAAAGAGAAAACAGAAATGAATATATGTGTGCCTATACTCAGCTTTTTTTTTTTATTTTTTTCTATTCTTGCACAGTCCAAGATCCAAACCATGGAATAGTGCTGCTCATAGTTGGCAGGCTTTTCATCCATGTAATTAAGAAGTCCCTCACAGACATGCACAAAGGCCAATCTGATCTAAACTATGACTCCCTTCCAAGGAAATTCTAGATTGTGTCAAGCTGACAATTAAAATGATCACACATATTCAAGAAAACTGGAAATGTATGTCACACAAAACAAATGTACATGGATCTCATAGCATCATTATTCACAATAAATAAAAGGTACAAACATAGCCAGGTGTAGTGGTGCATACCTTTAATCCCAGCACTCAGAAGACAGAGAGGCATGTAGATCTCTGAGTTTCAAGGCAGCCAGAGCTACATAGTAAGATCCTGTCTTTAAAAAATGTGCAGCCATCCCAAAACTATAAATAAATATGTTATAGCCATACAATAGATATTATTCAATCATGAAAAAAGATTTATGCAATTAAATGGCTGACACTTTAAAATATAGTATTAAATGTAAAGTCACACTTATATGAAATGCCCAGAATTGGAGACTCTCATTTAAGTTTTGAGTAGATTAGTGACCAAGGCTGAGGTTTCTGGTGCTCGTGGGGGAAGGTAAGATGAATGCAGTAGGTGTAAGATTCTATTGTGAGGTAATTACATGCTCTAAAATGTGTCTTCATGGTGATTGTACAACTCTGGTATCCCAAGAAACACTGAATGATGTACTTTAAATAATTGGCATATGTGGTATAAGGAAGAGGATTAGGTGTTCAAGGTCATCCAAAGCTACAGAATGAGTTTGAGGCCAACCGGGAATCCATGATACACTGTCTGGAAAAATTACAAAATAATTGTATCTTAATAAAGCCACAAAATCCTCAGGGCTACAACTTATTGTTTCCTCCATCTCAAAACCCATGGAAAATAATAGCACTTTACCATTTAAATTACTTCAGCATTAATTTTTACAATTAGACATTCCTATAATGTCATGGCCTGGACTTTTGTGTATATTCTGTCTAATAATTACAGGAGATTTGCAAAACAGTGTTTTTAGACACACAGTGCTATTGTCAGGGAACACTGTAAAGAAATTTAACTTAGAATAATGTTATATACTTAAGTGTGTATACATTCATATACAACCTCTAATCACATTATATAACATCAAACTTACAGGAAAAGGGAAAAGCAATAAGTAAAAATAATGGACTCAACATTGATCAAGGAAAAAAGGTCAAGAAACTGAAAGATTTCAAATGAAAGAGTTCTATCTAAAAGTTTAATATTATGCATCTGTCACATTAATAGCATCCAAGTCACTGCACTGACCTGAAGCCCATGGGGAAAAGCTTAATGTAGACACTAGCACATGGAGTTTGGTCTATATTCCCTATTAAAGAAACCAGGCCTCTAAAAGTATTTTTAACTGGTAGAAATCAAGCAAGCCTGGGAAATCAAGGTAACACTGCTTTAATAAGCGAGCTACATGTTCAGAGCTGATTAGAACTGGCTGCCTGTGAAAGGCCATGGGCTCATAATGATTAAAGAGGATGAAATTATAATGTGTGCAAAAATAAATCATTATTTACTATTATGAGGCAATTGACCAGTGCTGAATTTCTAATATGTATTAAAAGAAAGGTATGTAATTAGAACAAATTGAAGAACAAATAAAAACCAACCCAATTGGTTTAATTGATACATTTCCTCCCCTTCATTAAGTAATTCAAACAGTGACTGTACACACAGCAATAGATTTTGTATATTCTGCCTGAGATATAAGGAATGTTTTAGAAAAACATCAAGACTAGGTCTACAGAGTGGCCACTTACTGCAGGGAGTAGGAAGTTTGGCTGTAGGCAGGGGCTGTCCTTCTCTGTATGTATGCTTGAATCGTTTTTATTTTACTTTAAACTAAGACATATTATTTTGCCTGTGTTAGTGTCTACCAGCTATGTGCCAGCACCAACACAAACCCTCACACCAGCCTTATTCTGCCAACATACTCATGACCATGACCACCAAGTAAAGGGGCAGAAAGTAGCATAGGAGTGTAGGTAGCCTGGCATAGCCCTGGGTGTGAGTAGGTGTAAATAAGATAAAAATTTTGACAGACCACAGCTCATCCTTTCTAGCCTGGGAACACATCTCATTGTTATTATGGAAAACCGTTGAGAGATAACCTCAAACCCTTTTAAGCTTGGATAATCTAGCATTGATAGTTATGTGTTTTTGGAGGGCATTTGAAAGAGTCATTGTGAGAAGAAATAGGCTAGCAATCACAAAAAAATCTTTCAAATGACCCATTGAATATACTTCCTTCAGAAATGTTTTAAGAGCCAAATTGAAATCATTCATTTCCTTGGGTAAAATATGTGATAGAAATCTTGTACATGGTATCAACTGAAATCCTGCATATGGTTTCAACATGATGATTAATTTATTGAGAACAGCACATTAACTTTCTGCTTCCCCCGAATCAATGTGTAAATTGTACTATCAATACTCCCTTGCCAAAGACTGCCAGGAACACTCTTATGGTTGAACCATTGAGTCAAAATCTCATTTCACTGATGGAGATATACTTCATTAGTATCAGGAGAAATCCTATAATTTGACATATTTATTACAGTCTCAGAGATTACCAGCTCCAAGACTGCACCCAAGGTTTACAAAAAATTCCATGAATATGGCGAGACTAAATCTTTTTATCTGGGCAGTGGGGGGGTGGGGGGAGTAGGGAAAAAAGCACATGTGTTCTGATAGTAACTTTCTTTATTATTTCATCTTGAAAAATCTTCTTCCTCTGTCTTTACACAGCTGTATATATTCCCAACATAAAGTGTGGTGATATTTTATTTGTGCTCTAATAAATAAAGCTTGCCTGGAGATCAGAGGAAAAAAGCCAACCATCATAAGTAAACACACAAAGTCATACGATGTTAGCACATGCCTTTAATCCTATCGCTTAGGAGGCAGGGATCTGTCTAGATCTATGTGAGTTCAAGGCCACACTGGAAACAGAGCCAGGCATGATGGCACATGCCTTAAATTCCAACACTAGTTAACCATGGAGGTATGGAGGTCTGTACAGACAGACAGGAAGTGACAGAGCTGGGCAGGAAGAGGAAGTGATGTAGCTGGACAGAGAGAGCAAATCAGATGGCAGAGCAACAAGGCATACAGGCGTGGGTAGACAGGAAGTATCTTGCTCTTTGGAAGCTGTGGAGTTGGTGAGGTAAGGTTAACTGTGGCTTTCCCTATTTCCCTAATCTCTCAGGTTTTCACCCCTATTTTTAATTTTTAATTTAAATTAATTTTGTTTTTAATTTAATAAGACCATTTAGAAATTCATATATAATAAAGCTTTAGACAATATAAGACTTACATATGATGGTCACATCACATTTCTTGAATAAATGATAAGAAGCAGCACCATTCTGATAACACACATAAAAAAAAACTGTCAGCTTTCTGATTAGTGTGGCAGCTGTGGCTGTGAAGGAAGATCCAGCTAGTTTGCTGTCTTGCTAAGGAGATAGCCCATAAAGGGGGTTAAAAAGTTAAACTATTGGGGAGCCTAGAAAACAGAGAAATTGTGCATTGTATTCTGTATTTCTAAGTGTGATAAACATTTAAAGCTATCATTTAAAAGTGTTAGTTTGTTCTTGTTTTTTTGGGTTTTTTTTTTGTTGTTGTTTTTTCAGACTCGGATTGTTGTACTGTCCAGGCAGCCAGCATAGTTGGGAATGAGTAACCATGGCAATGCTCGGCTGTCAGCCAGGCTCCCTGGTGTGCAGGCTGTAAAGCAAGGGAGGCATGCAACACTTGAGTGCTCCACACTTTCTTGAAGGACTGTGACCTTAAAGTGTCCTAGGATCTAAACATAAACAGTTAGTTGGCTGAACCTTGAGTCTTGTATCATAAAACTGAGATTAGGAGTTTGTGTAGAGAGTTATGTCTTGTTATACAAGCAAGAAACTAGCACCAAAGTTGCTTTAAACCTGACCTTGGTTCAATAACCAGACATCTGGAAATCTGTCCTTGTGTGATTCATTTGCTAGGGAAACTAGTCTACTTTCAATTTGCTCTGAGGTTTTAAATTACATAATTGTATATAATTGTCTTGAAGCTGTGAAACAAAGGCCTGACTATTTACGCATATTTTATTCACCAAATTAAACAGTATAAGAAGAAATAATTTTTCTGTCAATCCACAGAAATTTTGCCCAATAGGTGGAAAACATACTACCAATAAGCTGTGGGAAGGGTCCCATAGCAGTTCTTTTTAGGGAATAATTATAGTAGCACATGAGAAAATCGCAGACAGAAACAAATGGTATTCACAGCCTGTGACTCCATGGTTCATGTCTAGTGGGACTCCCCATCAGAGAATTATTCATCTCGTGGGTCAACCTGTTGAATATTAGTTGTCATCTGCTGTATATTCTTATGACTTATTTTATTTAAAAATTTATGTGTACGGGTGTTTTGCTTGCATGCATGTTTATGCACCACAAGTATGCAGTGCATGAAGAGGCCAGAAGACGGTGTCAGATCTTCTGCGACTGGAGTTATAGACAGTTGTGAGCCACCATATAGGAGATGGGAATCAAACATGAGAAATAGAAACTTGGTCCTCTGAAGGAGCAGTCAGTGTTCATTCCTGGCTGTCTTTTCTAACCTCTATAATTTGGTATCTTAATTGCTCTTATCTGAAAGGAGAATTGAAGCCAGGCTGACTGTAAATAGGAAGAAGATACTAGTCCCTCATAACATCCAGGAAAAGAATGCTGGCCAGGTGGTGTGTAACTCCTCTTGTTCTGTGGTGTTTTCTTCCTTTCTCTCTTCCATATAGTCTTCTTTTCAGGTTAAGCAATTTACTATAGTTGTGTGTTTTAATTCCTTGCTTATAATTTTGCGGTTGTTTTTATTATAAAGTTTTGCTTCATGATACACATGGGGCTTAAAATTAATTTTCACTCTAACAGCCTATGTGTGTAGCAATTTTATATGACAACAGAGATAACCAAAGTGAACAAATTCAAGAACAATAGAAAATATAACAATAATATAATTTTCCATCAATTTATAGCCAGGTTTTGAATTTCTTATCTTCCATTTTCTATTATGTTAGGGCATATGTTGTGAAGTTGTTTGTGTATTTACTCTGACTAGTAAGTTTTAAACCTTCCCATGATTCCTTCTTATCAATTACTAACACTTTCTCTTAATTTGATAAACTTCCTTTAACATTCCATATGTATCTTCCTTTGCTTTTCTTAGTGTGGTGTGGTAGGTTGAGTGAGAAATTCCTCCCTTAGGCTGGGGTATTTGAATACTTGGTCCCCAGTTGTTGGTGCTGTAGGTGGTGCGGCCTTGCTGGAGGAAGTACTTCACTGGGGAAGGGCTTTGAAAGTTTATAGCCCCCCTACTTCCTGTTCACTCTTTCTGCTTCAGGCTTGCATTTGAAGACATGATCTCAACCTCCTGCTGCTATGACTGCTACACACTGCTAAGATCCCAGCCATGGTGGATCCCCCTAGAGCTGAAAGCCCACATAAACTCTTGCTTCTATAAGTTACCTTGGTGGTGATATTATCACTACAACAGAAAACAGTAACTAAGGCATGTGTGTATCTTTATTTCTCCATTTCTAAATGCTGGGAACAGGGTTCTTGTCTCAGTGTTTCAGTACCACAAGATCCAGTCTCTTTCATGGTCTGGAAAGTTTCTGATAAGGAGTCTATTAGTATGTAAATTGGAATACACCTGTGTGTCATTTGTCTCTCATCTCTTCAGCCATAAGAATTTTCTTTGTCTCCACTATGGAGAGCTTGATCACACAATGCCTTAGGATAGACTTCTGTAAGCTAAATTGGACTGGCAAGATTTGGCTTTCCTGTGCCTGGATATTTTTTATTCTTCTCTAACTTTGAAAAGTTTTCTGTATTACATCTTTGGGTAAGGTTGCCAAGTAAGTAACCCATTAGGCATTTTCAAGCTCTACTTGAACTCCAATCACTCACACTTGTCCTAATACTGTCTAAAATTTCTCATAAGTTTTCCTCATTATTTTCCCCCTCAAATTGTGTATTTTCAAATAATCTGTCCTTGAGCCCACTGATTCTCCCATTTGTTTCTGCTGTTGATGCTTTCTGTCACATTTTTATTTTGTTGGGCATAATTTCAGCCCAAGGATCTGTTTGATTGTTTAATTGCCTCCATTGCTTTACATTTCTCTGTTAGAGTATTGGAATGTTTGTGTTTTCTCCAAACTCATTAGTTTTATTAAAAGCCACCTTAAATTCTTTGAGTGTTCTCCAATACTGATTATTACCTGGTCAGTTTCTGGTCCCTAATTAGATAAAGTCTTGGTTTTCTGAAAGCTCCCAATGTTTGCTGGTGTACAACATCTGTGCACTGAAAGGTTGGATATTTGTGCCATTCTTTTCAGTCTGACTTTGTAACTATCTTCCCAGGAATTCTAAGCAGGCTATCTTCCTTGAAGCCTATAGTGCCTTCCACAGTCTCAGGACTGGATGCTGCCTGAATCCAGATTTGTGGAGAAAGTATCAGTATATTGTTTCAGTTCTATAGAACACTCTAAGCTCAGGCATGTCCCAAACATACTTGTGACATGATTGTCCAGAAATAGCCAGGAGAGTAACTAAAAAAAATGTATCATGTCCCACAGCTATCTATCTGAGTCCATGAGAAGACCAAACCTAGCCACAGATACTAGCCTCCAGTCAAGGCCTGGATGATTTGCCTGGCTCTAGGTAGTCACTGTGGATGAGCATCCCCACTCCTGGTTTCCTATGTCGTGTCTGTGGCTACCAGCACCAATGCTGTCAATCTGTGTCATACCCTGAGCCCATAGGCAACTAAAGCATTGATAACACTGGGGTTAG
Source organism: Peromyscus californicus insignis (assembly GCF_007827085.1). Lineage (NCBI taxonomy): Eukaryota > Metazoa > Chordata > Mammalia > Rodentia > Cricetidae > Peromyscus > Peromyscus californicus. The sequence continues at coordinate 46,934,004 of NW_026294562.1, read as the reverse complement.
GACGTAAGCCCACACATCATTAAAGTATTTGTTGCTGAGGTAGACTTGGAGCTCAAGAGCACTGAAACCAGACATAAGTAGTGTGGGGACCTGTCCCACCAGGAACTTAGGTCACCTGTGAAGAGGTGGCCTGGAACCGAGGAAAGGCAAGTGTGCTCTGCTCGCCCGTTCCCCAGCCTCCCTCTTACCCGGAGACAATCAGACACAGCGGGGAGTCAAGTCAAGCAAGAACTTGTTTATTGATAGGCAGTAAGTCTCTTTTATACCAGAAAACCTCAGAACCCTAGGAGGGGATGAAGGAACCAACCAATCATTTTAAAGATCACCCTATTTACAAGTTGTTTATGCCCTGACATCATCTCCTGTTTTTAGCATAAATAACTTGAGCTAACTTCCTTTCTCACTATTTGTCTTTAATCTCCATACAAACAACCCAAGCTAACTTTTTTTAGCCATCCTTTGTATCTATCCCCTGCACAAACAGCTTAAACTAACTTCCTCTGGTACAATTTGTATCCACTCTCTGCACAAACAGCTTAAAGCTTAAGCTCTATTTATCTAAATTTCTTTTGGCACCCTCTTTGCAGCCCATGTATGCCCCAACAAAGTAGTACTAACTTGAATATACCATAATGAGGGATGTTAGACACGACAAGTGTTAGGTTTATCATCCCACAACAACTAAGTTCAAGGGCGGAGTCTTTTGTCTACCTGTCCTTTCTCCCTGGTAGTTGGAATATCTGCAGCTGTCTGAGATTGGAGTAGTATTAGTGGAGATAGTTTCCTGGCCTCCTACCTGGATGCTAGCCTGAGTCACATCTGATATGGGTGCACTGAATTCTAGATTACAGGTAACATGAGACACACTGAAACTCCAATCTGTCCTGTCAATGCTCAGGTGAATGCTAACACCAAACTAGAGCCTCTGTCTAAGAACTCTGCCTTGTTTGTGGGCTTCTAATGGTTGCTGGGAGCTTGGTCTCCTCATGGTGGGCCTAGCAAGGGCCTCTAAGCCAAAACCTTTTGCTAGTATTTATATACCCCGCTCCCCAGTACATGGAGTCTTGCTACTTCCCCTGGTGCCTGAAGTTGGAGTAGTATTAGTAGGTACCATCAGCCACCTAGCCTGACAATTCCAGCAGCTCAGGGTTTGGGGATTTGCTCACATATAGGATGGTAGAGCTTTTCCCAACACTGTGATTTATCATCGTGAATGTAGTATGAGGCTCCAACTCTAAGGCTTGAACTTAATTCTCTCAGGTCTTCCCAGTAGGAGATGTCTTTCTATATACTGGACTTCTTGGAGTTGGGAAAGGATGACACAGACAATTTTTTTTCTTCTTGCCTTCTTCAGTAAGGTTTTTTATACTGTTACACTAAAAGCAGTCACTCCCCACTCCCTGATTTCTTTAGCTCTTACAAATGCAGTTAGATGGGTGAATAGCTGATCATCAGAGGATCTCACTGGGCTGGTTTCACAAACTCCGCTCTTTTTATGAGTTTGTTGTTTGGGGTATTAAGGATAACGGAAGGCAAAACTAGCAAATGCTGATGTAGCCTTGTCCATCTGCATCTGTGGCTGTGAAATGAGTATGTCCCTGGATTAAATGCCATATTTGATGCAGTGTCTACTAAAGGATATATAATTAAAATGTGCTAATTTGAAGTTTATAGGTATAATATTAAAACTCAGTAGTCAACATAATATAACTTTCAAAATGTTTTGTAAGGCAAAATTAAGTTAAAACAAACAGCAGAGCAACTTACTGGGATATAAGGAAGACATGTACTAGAGAGTCCCATGAAATATTAACTCATTTCCTTCTGGAATGAGGCTGACTTAAGCCCTTAGCAGAAGCACTTGATACATGTCCTGCCTTCTTTCTTTACTTCCAGGTTGGGGTTAGAATCTTTTGTACTATAAGCTACAGAAAACCATGAAAACCCTGTTTAAGAAATAAGGAAAGGTACTGAATTAAGTTCCTCTGAGATTGAGGTCCAGAGAGTGAGTCCTCGGGTACAGTTTGGGAATGAGGAGTTCTTTGACTTTTTCCTCTTCTGTGTATCAGTTTCACCTATAAGCTGCATTATGTCAGAGTGACAAATGGCTGCCAGCAACTCCAGGGCCTATAGAATAAAGGAGGAGAGCATTTGTTTTCATGGCGTATTTTTTTAAAAAATCTCAACCTTGCTCTGATACATCTTTTCCCAACTCCCCACAAGTTAATCAGTGTCAGCAGATAAACACCCTTTGTACCAATAATGTTGGCAAAGAGTTAAAGAATTAAAGCAGCCAGAGTTATTCCCAGGGAGTCGGGTAGGGTAGAATCAATACTACCCAGAAACAGGCTACGTACAATGAGGGACCATCAGAGCACCAGCAAGGATTTAATCACAATGTCTCCATTTCTGTGTACTCCAGGTCATCTAAGCTCTCCCTCCTCTCTCTTTAAATAGCCTGAAAGAAGAAGAAAAAAAGACATTGAAAAGTAAAAGTAAAATAACATAAATTATGTCTTGGAATCTTATAGAAAAAAAATGAATAGTATTTGATTGATCTGAAAACAGAAAGAAAATGAATAGAATTGGGCTTAGCAAAAAGGTGATAGGATTCTATACAAAGGAACCTCAAAAGCATAAAAGTATGTGGACTATTCACAACCTAAACTTGGGAGAACCTGAAGTGAGAGAGAGAAGTAGGGGGATACTGGTAGAAATAAAGGCATGAACCGCCACACCAGGATTCAAGCTTGACTTGAAAAGAAAATTCTGGCTGGCGAGACGGCTCAGCAGATAAGGGCACTGGCTGCACAAGCCTTGTGACCTGAGTTCAACACCAGAGCCCACATAAAGGTGGTAGAAGAGAACTGACTCCATAAATTGTCTCTACCACATGTGCACCATGGCACATGCAACCACACACACACACACACACACACACACACACACACACACACACACACACCATGCACACACATTCATACACACACATATGTACATATACAAAATAATAAAATAAATCATGTTTTCTTAAAATATAAATGATACTATTAATTGCAAATAAAAAGAAATCACATACCAAAATAACAAGACCTGACAGCTCAATGAACTCCTATCCAGTTACAGTTAGCCATGCATAGCTTCACACTGGATTTTATGATTTCAAAAAAAGGCTAACCATTAGAAGACAAAGGCAGACTGAGTGCAGATAATGAGCATGAGTTACGAAAGGGGACCTAATGCTGTTTCTCTAGTTTTTAACTCTGTCACTGAGTTTGGTGGTGGATAAGTGCATCAAAATACATTCAATAGTGAAAGAATAAATCATATCTTTAAAAAAGTTCACTGTGTGATGTTGAAAACCAAAATAACATTTTAAAACTCCTAGTTGAAGAATATATCCCTAGTAAATACTACTCAAATAAAGCTGATAGGGCTGTGTTGTTAGTGTAAACAGACATCAATGCCCAAATATTAGATGGTATAGGTATGGTAAGGCAAATAAATTTTCAGGATAATGTTGTTTTGAAATTGTATGCATCTGTCATATTCATAATAGAAACTAGAAACAAAAAGTGCTACTGGAAATTAATGAATTAAAAAGTCATGTGAGAGCCTTAATGTTCTGTCTTCATAAATGATGGCTCAGCAGGCAAAGTAATTAACAAAATCATAGATTTGATCAACATAATTATTAATCTTGTCCTAACAGATGTATGTCAAACACTACATTAAAAAGCTAAAGAATGCATATTTTCAACTACATTTATAACAATCATTAAACCTGAAGATACACTAGCTCACAGGTCTCACCAAATGAATAATGAAATCAAAGTTTAAATTAGAGTTAAAATGAAATTTATGAACAACTCTAAACCACTAAACGAATCAGCCATCATTTAAAAGGGGGGAGAGTTGACAAAATTAGATGAATCGAAAACATGACTGGACTTAGAGTTAAACACTTGATTGTGTTGGGGGTTCGAGATCTTTCTTTCACAATGAAAGGAGTCTCCCAGGTCCCCAGTTACTTGATAAGCTCCTGAGATAAACATCCATCAGGTAATGCAAGAGTCATGTACTCTTCTAGAATGTGGAAGAGAACTGTGCTTTATCACACCCATTATTAGATCTATGGAGCTGATGTAAACAATTTGTAGAAGAAAATCTAAGGACTAGTTACTAATGATACTAGCCTCAAAAGTATTACAGAACACAGGTAGCTGACATGATCCAGCAGTTTCAAAACCTCTGTCAAGGGCCAAGGCCAAGGCCTGTCCTAACCAAAAGTAGCTACCCAGAGACTTCATTTCAGGACATCCTGTGTTTACACAGATAGTGGAAGGAAGAGTAGACAGAGGTGCCAAATACCCCTGCTTCACATGCGCGCGCGTGCGCGCGCACACACACACACACACACACACACAAACACACACACACACACAGAATAAAAAACTAAGGAAGTACAGCACTAGCACTGCAGCTTAGATCATTTTAGATTCCACAGCTCTCTCCTGAGGACAGCCAGACAGGAAACCTCAAGAGAAAATCAAGAGAACCCAGGGAAAAAATAAGGTGTTGACCCATGACCTCTTGTAGGGAAGATGGGATGTATGTAGAGATAATCATGGGCAGTACACCTCCCAGCCTCCCACCCCCACTCTTTAGAAGGATCACAAGCTGTTTTTCTAAGACTCAGAGGAGTCCAGATCTTTGCCCTTTGTGGGGAATGTCAGGATGCAGCCTTTCCCTTGCATATGCAATGTAGGAAAAGAGATAAGTTTTGGTCATAATCCTTTAAATGAACAGTAATAATAATAAAAAGCACTTAAATTAGTATGTACTATTGACTAAGGGTCCCAGAAGATATCCTCGGGATGAAGATTAGTTTCCCATTTTGTGAACTTCTCCATTGGCCTGGGTCTTAAAACCTCCAGATCTTGCCAGATTTCTGCATACACAAGCATGCCAAATCAGGTGGCTTCAGGAGGTAAAAAGAAAGATCTTGCAAGAGCCAAAGTAAACTGTCATTTATACACGGGCACTAACACACACACAAACAGGCCAAGAGTCTTAAAAAGTAAGTAGATAATCAGAATTAAAATGCAGAGTATTTGGAACTTGAAGTGTTGTGGATTTTTGATGTTTTTGGATTTGGGAGTATTAACGCATAGCAGAATGTATATGTCATGGATTACAAGTCTAACTACAAAGTTGTTTTGAAGATACCTTATGTGTATAGCCTGGTGGTTATTCCATAAAACAGCTCTAGTAATTTTGTGCATGGAATGTTTTCTATATTGCAGCTATGGCAGTTGCGAGGCCCTCCCTCCTCAAGGATGCTGAATGAGATGTGGGTAGTGCATTTACTTTCTGAATGACACCAATCCGAAGAGGTCAGGCACCATGTTGGTTCTCAAAAAGTTTTGGATTTTGGAACATTTTGATGCTATATTTTTAGGATAATGATGCTCAAACTGAGTGAAGAAAGAAATGACCTTTCCAGCCTCATTGTTTTTCCTTCTTAGTGTCAGGAGTGACAGGACAGAGACACAGCTTCACACTGTTACACTCAACAGACTGAGGAGTTGCCTTAGTGTTCCAGCAGCCAGAACTGGAGCAAACCAAGGATTCCTGGTTTTTATGAAGAAAAAAATTTTGTGAAGCTAAAGACACGGCACCATGGTTAAGCACACTTGCTGCTCTTCCTGAGGATCATAGTTTATTTTCCAGTACCTATGTTGGGCAGTTCATAACCACCTGTAACCCCAGCTCAAAGGGATATATTGTCCTCTTCTAGCCTCTCTTTAGGCATCTGCCTTCACATGCACATTCCTCCACACAAACACATACATACAATTAAAATATAAAGTGAATCTTTAAAATCAATAATTTTAGACTAGTCAGTATAGAGCAGAGCTGGTGGGTTTTTTTATTAAAAATATTTTAATATAGACTGTGTTGGGAGGCCCTGCTGGCCAGAGGTTGCAGTCTATTATGGCCTGGCAGCTTTCTCCGAGCTCAGCAACATGAAGGACTCCCTTCCCAGCAAGGCTTCCTGCTCTCTACCTGCCCTTATTTGAGGGATGTCTCTAGGCCAGGATGCCTGACTTATCTCAAGGATGACCCTTGATATAGTCCCCTGCAAATGTCCTTCCCCTGCTGACCACATGGTAATTAAGTAACATGCTCTAGCTATTTTCATAGGGCCATGCTGCCACTAACCCATTATGATAGGAGCTTGCTGTTTAATATAAATTAGGTGGTTCCCTAGCTACCATTACCAATCCTATATATTCCCTATATTCTAGAACAAAGTTGAGTTGTCTCACTGAAGTCATCTCCTGGAGGACTATTTCCATTGTATCCACAGCCATCTGAACCCTGTTCCCCACTTCTGCTCCCTCCAACCTCATGGACCACTGGCCAATGATCCGTGAGGAAGAATGAGAACCACAAGATCTTAAGTATGCGGTTAGGAAAGAATCATTCAAAGAATCATTTCAGAGAAAATGTCATAAAGCAAGACATAAATAACCAATTGTGGATATGGGCTCCTTAAATCTTAATTAAGTGTCTTATCATTAGCTAAATGGAATGGTTAATATTGATTGTCAACTTGACAGGATCTAGAGTCATTGAAGAGACAAGCCTCTATGTATGTCTATGTTTATGTAGAATCATCCAGATTAGGTTAATTGATGTGGAAAGACCCAGCTTGATTTTGGATAACACAGTTCCATGGGCCTGAGTCCTACTGAATAAAAAGGAGAAAGTGAACTGAGCACAAATAATCATCTCTTTGTGCTTACATCTGTGGACACATTCTCTCTCTCCCTCCCTCTCTCTCTCTCTCTCTCTCTCTCTCTCTCTCTCTCTCTCTCTCTCTCTCTCTCTCATTATAAATGAAATTCTCTCTCTTATTATAAATGAAATTATAGGGTGGCTCTAGAAATGCCTTGAATGGGATTGTGATTTGATAGGGTAAAATCATGAGCTGCCTCCTCTAGTTCCTGCTGCTATGACTTCCCCTTAGGCTGTGAGCCAAAATAAACCCTTCCTTCTTGCTCAGTTGATTTGTCAAACATTTTCACAAAGTAATGAGATTAGTAACTGCTACCCCATATATTTTGGTTGCTTTCAAGTGTTATTTCAAAAGTTTGCTAAGAAATCTGTTTGTTTATTTTACATTCTCTCTCTCTCTCTTTCTCTCTCTCTCTCTCTCTCTCTCTCTCTCTCTCTCTCTCATTATAAATGAAATTATAGGGTGGCTCTAGAAATTCCTTGGATGTGATTGTGACTTGATAGGCTAAAATCATGAGCCATGGGAGTTCCATAAAGAGTTTAATAATTGTTCTTTCTTTTTTTTTTTTAATTTATTTTGCAATACAATTCAGTTCTACATATCAGCCACGGATTCCCTTGTTCTCCCTCCTCCCGTCCCCCTCACCTTCCCCCCAACCCCCCCCCATTCCCATCTCCTCCAGGGCAAAGCCTTCCCCACAGACTGAGGTCAACCTGGTAGACTCAGTCCAGGTAGGTCTAGTCCCCTCCTCCCAGGCCGAGCCAAACAATCCTGCATAGGCCCCAGGTTTCAAACAGCCAACTCATGCAATGAGCACAAGATCTGGTCCCACTGCCTGGATGCCTCCCAAACAGATCAAGCCAATCAACTGTCTCACCCATTCAGAGGGCCTGATCCAGTGGGGACCCCTCAGCCATTGGTTCATAGTTCATGTGTTTCCATTCATTTGGCTATTTGTCCCTGTGCTTTATCCAACCTTGGTCTCAACAATTCTCGCTCATATAAACCCTCCTCATTCTCGCTAACTGGACTCCCAGAGATCCACCCGGGGCCTAGTCATGGATCTCTGCATCCAGATCCCTCAGTAGTTGGATGAGGTTTCTAGCACAACAATTAGGGTGTTTGGCCATCCCATCACCAGAGTAGGTCAGTTCGGGCTGTCTCTCGACCATTGCCAGCAGTCTTTTGTGTGGGTATCTTTGTGGATTTCTGTGGGCCTCTCTAGCACTTTGCTTCTTCCTATTCTCATGTGGTCTTCATTTACCATGGTCTCCTATTCCTTGTTCTCCCTCTCTGTTGTTGATCCAGCTGGGATCTCCCGCTCCCCCAAGCTCTCTTTCCCTCAACCCTCACCTTTCATTACCCCCACTCATGTCCAGGCTGTTCATGTAGATCTCATTCCATTTCTCTGTCATTGGGCGATCCCTGTGTCTTTCTTGGGGTCCTGTTTTCCAGGTAGCCTCCCTGGTGATGTGAGTAGCAGACAAGTCATCCTTGTTTCATGTCTAGTATCCTGCTATGAGTGAGTACATACCATGTTTGTCTTTCTGAGTCTGGGTTACCTCACTCAGGATGATTTTTTCTAGATCCATCCATTTGTCTGCAAACCTCATGATGCCATTGTTTTTCTCTGCTGAGTAGTATTCCATTGTGTATATGTACCACATTTTGTTTATCCATTCTTCAGTTGAAGGGCATCTGGGTTGTTTCCATGTTCTGGCTATTACAAACAATGCTGATATGAACATAGCTGAACAAGTGCTCTTATGGTGTGGTTGAGCATTTCTTGGGTATATGCCCAAGAGTGGTATAGCTGGATCTTGGGGGAGATTGATTCCCAATTTTCTAAGAAAGCGCCATATTGATTTCCAAAGTGGTTGTACAAGCTTGCATTCCCACCAGCAGTGGAGGAGAGTTCCCATAGCTCCACATCCTCTCCAGCATAAGGTGTCTTCAGTGTTTTTGATCTTAGCCATTCTGACAGGCGTAAGGTGGTATCTCAGAGTTGTTTTGATTTGCATTTCCCTGATGATTAGGGATGTTGAGCAGTTCCTTAAATGTCTTTCGGCCATTTGAGTTTCCTCTGTTGAGAATTCTCTGTTTAGTTCTATAGCCCATTTCTTAATTGGACTGTTGGGCATTTTGATGTCTAATTTCTTGAATTCCTTATATATTCTGGATATCAGTCCTCTGTCAGATGTGGGGTTGGTGAAGATCTTTTCCCATTCTGTAGGCTGTCGCTTTGCCTTGTTGACCGTATCCTTTGCTCTACAAAAGCTTCTCAGTTTCAAGAGGTCCCATTGATTGATTGTTTCTCTCAGAGTCTGTGCTACTGGTGTTCTATTTAGGAAGTAGTCTCTTATGCCAATGCGTTCAAGACTACTTCCTACTTTCTCTTCTAGCAGGTTCAGAGTAGCTGGATTTATGTTGAGGTCCTTGATCCACTTGGACTTAAGTTTTGTGCACGGTGATAGATATGGATCTATTTGCAGCCTTCTACATGTTGATATACAGTTTTGCCAGCACCATTTGTTGAAGATGCTTTCTTTTTTCCATTGTGCACTTTTGGCTTCTTTGTCAAAAATTATATGTTCATAGGTGTGCGGATTAATGTCAGGGTCTTCAATTCGATTCCATTGGTCCACATGTCGGTTTTTATGCCAGTACCAAGCTGTTTTTATTACTGTAGCTCTATAGTAGAGCTTGAAGTCAGGGATCGTGATGCCTCCAGAAGTTGTGTTATTGTACAGGATTCCTTTGGCTATCCTGGGTTTTTTGTTTTTCCATATGAAGTTGAGTATTATTTTTTCCAGGTCTGTCAAGAATTGTGTTGGTATTTTGATGGGGATTGCATTGAATCTGTAGATTGCTTTTGGTAAGATTGCCATTTTTACTATGTTAGTCCTGCCTATCCATGAGCATGGGAGATCTTTCCATTTTCTGACATCTTCTTCAATTTCTTTTTTCAGGGACTTAAAGTTCTTGTCATACAGGTCCTTCACTTGCTTGGTTAGTGTTACTCCAAGGTATTTTATGTCATTTGTGGCTATAGTAAAGGGTGATGTATCTCTGATTTCCTTCTCCGCTTCTTTGTCCATTGTATATAGGAGGGCTACTGATTTTTTTGAGTTGATCTTGTATCCTGCTATGTTGCTGAAGGTGTTTATAAGCTGTATCAGTTCCTTGGTGGAATCTTTGGGGTCGCTCAAGTATACTATCATGTCATCTGCAAATAGGGAAAGCTTGACTTCTTCCTTTCCCATTTGTATCCCCTTAATCTCCTTATGTTGTCTTATTGCTCTGGCTAGAACTTCAAGTACTATATTGAATAAGTATGGGGAGAGTGGACAGCCTTGCCTCGTTCCTGATTTTAGTGGAATTGCTTTGAGTTTCTCTCCATTTAATTTGATGTTGGCTGTTGGCTTGCTGTAAATTGCCTTTATTATGTTTAGGTATGTTCCCTGTATTCCTGATCGCTCCAATACCTTTATCATGAAGGGGTGTTGGATTTTGTCAAATGCCTTTTCTGCATCCAGTGAGATGATCATATGGTTTTTTTCTTTGAGTTTGTTTATATGGTGTATTACATTGACGGACTTTCGTATGTTGAACCACCCTTGCATCCCTGGAATGAATCCTACTTGATCATGGTGGATAATTGTTTTGATGTGTTCTTGGAGTCTGTTTGCCAGTATTTTATTGAGTATTTTTGCCTCAATGTTCATGAGGGAGATCGGTCTGTAGTTCTCTTTCTTTGTTGTATCCTTGTTTGGTTTAGAAATTAGGGTAATTGTAGCCTCGTAGAAGGAGTTTGGTAATGTTCCTTCTGTTTCTATTGTGTGGAACAATTTAGAGAGTATTGGTATTAACTCTTCTTTGAAGATCTGGTAGAATTCTGCGCTGAAACCATCTGGTCCTGGGCTTTTTTTGGTTGGGAGACTTTTAATGACTGTTTCTATTTCGTTAGGGGTTATTGGACTATTTAAATAGTTTATCTGGTCTTGATTTAACTTAGGTATGTGGTACCTATCCAGAAAGTTATCCATTTCTTTTAGGTTTTCCAGTTTTGTCGAATAGAGGTTTTTGAAGTATGACCTGATGATTCTCTGGATTTCCTCAATGTCTGTTGTTATGTCCCCCTTTTCATTTCTGATTTTGTTGATTTGGATGCTCTCTCTCTGTCTTTTGGTTAGTTTGGATAAGGGCTTGTCTATCTTGTTGATTTTCTCAAAGAACCAACTCTTTGTTTCATTAATTTTTTGTATTGTTCTCTTTGTTTCTATTTTATTGATTTCAGCTCTCACTTTGATAATTTCCTGGCGTCTATTTTTCCTGGGAGACTGTGCTTCTTCTTGTTCTAGAGCTTTCAGGTATGCTGTTAAGTCTCTAGTGTGAGATTTCTCCAACTTATTTATGTGGGCATTTAGTGCTATGAATTTCCCTCTTAGTACTGCTTTCATAGTGTCCCATAAATTTGGATATGTGGTGTCTTCATTTTCATTGATCTCTAGGAAGTCTTTAATTTCTTTCTTTCTTTCTTCCTTAACCCATTGGTGATTCAGTTGGGTATTATTCAGTTTCCATGAGATTGCAGGTTTTCTGTAGTTTTTGTTGTTGTTGAAATCCAACTTTAGACCATGGTGGTCTGATAGAACACAGGAGGTTATTCCAATTGTTTTGTATCTGTTTAGATTTGTTTTGTGGCCAAGTATGTGGTCAATTTTAGAGAAGGTTCCATGGGGTGCTGAGAAGAAGGTATATCCTTTTTTGTTAGGATGGAATGTTCTGTAGATATCGATTAAGTCCATTTGAGTCATGACATCAGTTAAGTCCTTTATTTCTCTGTTAAGTTTCAATTTGGGAGATCTGTCCAGTGGTGAAAGTGGGGTGTTGAGGTCTCCCACTATTAATGTGTGGGGTTTTATATGTGATTTAAGCTTTAGTAATGTTTCTTTTACATATGTGGGTGCCCTTGTGTTTGGGGCATAAATATTCAGAATTGAGACTTCATCTTGGTGGATCTTTCCTGTGATGAGTATGTAATGCCCTTCTTGATCTCTTTTGATTGATTTTAGTTTGAAGTCTATTTTGCTGGATATCAGGATGGCTACACCCACTTGTTTCTTAAGACCGTTTGATTGGAAAGTCTTTTCCCAGCCTTTTATTTTTAGGTAGTGTCTATCTTTGAATTTGAGATGTGTTTCTTGTATGCAGCAGAAAGATGGGTCCTGCTTTCGTATCCATTCTGTAAGCCAATGTCTTTTTATAGGTGAATTAAGTCCATTGATATTGAGGGAAATTAATGACCAGTGATTGTTCATTCCTGTTATTTTTTGGTGGTGATGTGTGGGTACTTCTATACGTTGGGGTTTACTACTGTGGCTTTATCTGTTGCCTGTGTTTTCGAGGGTGTATCTGACTTCCTTAGGTTGGAATTTTCCTTCTAGTGCTTTCTGTAGGGCTGAGTTTGTGGATAAGTATTGTTTAAATCTGGCTTTGTCATGGAATGTCTTGTTCACTCCATCTATGGTGATTGAAAGTTTTGCTGGGTATATTAGTCTAGGCTGACATCCATGGTCTCTTAGTGTCTGCATTACATCTGTCCAGGTTCTTCTGGCTTTCAAAGTCTCCATTGAGAAATCGGGTGTTATTCTGATGGGTTTGCCTTTATATGTCACTTGGCCTTTTTCCTTTGCTGCTCTTAATATTCTTTCTTTATTCTGTACGTTTAGTTGTTTAACTATTATGTGGCGAGGAAACTTTTTTGGGGGGTCTAGTCTGTTTGGTGTTCTATAAGCTTCTTGTATCTTCATAGGCATTTCCTTCTTTAAGTTGGGAAAGTTTTCTTCTATGATCTTGTTGAATATATTTTCTGTGCCCTTGAGTTGGTATTCTTCTCCTTCTTCGACCCCTATTATTCTTAGGTTTGGTCTTTTCATGGTGTCCCAAATTTCTTGGACATTTTGGTTCATGACTTTGTTGGCTTTAGTGTTTTCTTTGACTGATGAATGTATTTCTTCTACTGTATCTTCAACGCTAGAGATCCTCTCTTCCATCTCTTGCATTCTGTTGATTATACTTGCATCTGAAGTTCCCAATCGTTTTCTCAGATTTTCTATTTCCAGCATTCCCTCTGTTTGTGTCTTCTTCATTTTTTCTATTTCCCTTTTCAGGTCTTGGACTGTTTCCTTCATTTGTTTCATTGATTTTTCTTGATTTTCTCTCAGTATTTTATTGTTTTCTTCCAGGACTTTATTGATTTCTTCTAATTTGTTTGCCCTTTCCTCTAGTTGTTTACAGCGTTCTTCACATTTTTTTGTCTTTTCCTCTACACAAGCCTCTAGCTTCTTCATGATGTCATTCATAAGGCTGTTTTCTTCTGCTTCTTCCAATTTCTGATGTTCAGGTCTAGGTGTTGGAGGAGGGCTAGGGCCTGGTGATGCTGTATTGCTATTCATATTGTTGTATATGTTTCTGCCTTGACGTCTGCCCATCTCCTTGTGGTTCGTTCTTGGCCTTATCCGCACACTTGGTTCAGACAGACCAGTGTTCCAAAAGAGAAGTCAGTGTTCCAAAAGGGAAGTCCGGAGCAAGATGGGAGCTGGGGGCCGGCCTCTAAGTCTCAGGAAGAGGCTTGGGGCTCAGGCGGATGAGCGTGGGGGCAGGGCGTGGAGACTGCAGGGTCTGCCAGGGGTCTTGGAGAAGGAGATCCTTCCCGGTGGGGCTAGCAGGGAACCTGCCCGGTGGCCAGAACCTGGGGCCAAGTTGGGCAGGTCTTCCCTGGAGTGGCTGGTGCCCAGGGATGGGGTCTGGGGCAAGGAGGGGCACTCACCAGTGTTGTAAAAGGGAAGTCCGGAGCAAGATGGGAGCTGGGGGCCGGCCTCTATAATTGTTCTTTCTTATAAATACTGTTTCAGGTGAAAATCCTACGATGTTTTCGGTTTGTAGCCAGGAAGGAGATTAGATATTAAGTTGTTGTTAGATGTGCAGGGATTCTTACTTCTCTACTGGCAAGAGGCTCCCACCAGACTCCAGGACAAAGAGTTCCTTTTCTTTACTGTGTTTCATAATTTCCCCATCTTTTTATCCTGCCTCATTAACAGTCTTAGACAAGTTCATATATTGAGTATGAAATATAAATGATCCTTCACTAATAGAGAAAATGCCTTACAAATGTTTCATGATCTCACATTGTCCTGAGCTGTGAGATCCTAAGGCTTCCCCAAAGTCCCCCTTTCTAGGATGTGTCCAATCCAGGAGGAGGCAGACTACTCCTGCCTTAGCTCAACCTACCTCTACAGTTCCTGAAGAGCATCACCTAGGTAATAGGATCTTAAAAGAAGGGAGACATTAAACTCCAGTTTTATGAAAAGCCAATCTATCCTTTCTGAAATATTATCTATGTTATCAAATTATTATTGGGAGAAATGTGGCCTTCTGATGCTTTGAACCGGGGATGGTTAGAGCAGAGCAGAGACCCATGTGAGCGACAATACAGACACGTTTCACATGACTTGGTGTGCTGCCAGCGTTTGTGGGAGTCAGATTTAATTTTAGTGACACTATGAAATGTAGTGTGCTGTGCATAAAATATTAATGTAGTGCATAATTGGGTAGCGCAAAGTAACGGAGTCTGTGCGCACTGACAAACACTGCCTGTGAAATGCTCTGTCATTTATAGACTTCCTCCCCCATATGCAAATTAACATATCTATTCTAACTCCATCTTTGCTCCAGCTTCCTCTGTTTCCCTCACACATTAGAAGGGCCCAAGCAGTGTGAAAGTACAAGCCTTCTAGATGAGATAATGCTGGAGTGGATCTCACAACAGAGAAGCCCACAGCTTCCATTGAGATAAAGTAAGAAAGCTTTCCCTATGGCTTTTTCATCACAGGTGGGCAAAAGATGCCTGCCCTGGCACCTGATCCATGTGGAGTATATACAAGACTTCCAAATTTTGCTGATAAATAATTACTTTATGTGGCCAGAAGAGAGACTGCCCATAAATATGATAGTAGCAAGAAATTTTTAGTACGTATATTTTGCAACCCACTTCCGTCCAATCTCAGGAAGTCTAGAAGGGGACTTATTTCCATAACATAGACTCACAATAGCATTAGCTATACAACCAGTTTGTGTACTTCAGGGCTGCCAAAAAATAATGTGGATACTGAGGGACTACAAAACAAACAAACAAAAACAAACAAAAAATAAAACAAAAATAACCCACAACAACAACAAAAAAAAACCACCTGAATTTTCTTGAGTTTTCCAAAGAGATGTTTTAAACTTCTATCTTTAGGGCTCCTAAACATCTGAAACCCATTTCTTCTCAGGGGAGACCCAATTCTAAAGTTGTAGGGAAGATGATAAGCTCCCCCCCACACACTGCTTTCTCCAGTTCCTCACAAACTCACTAACATGGACAACCATCCTATGTCCTGCTTCCCTGTCCCAAAGGAAAACGCTTCGACTTCTCATCTGCCTTTGGGTAAATGCTTCACTTCATCTCTAGTGTTCATTTCCATCATCATCTGAGCCCTTCCTCCACAGATCCCTTCCTCCATATGTCCCTTCCTCCACAGATGCCTTCCTCCATAGGTCCCTTCCTCCATAGGTCCCTCTCTCCACAGATCCATTCCTCCACAGATCCCTTCCTCCATAGGTCCCTCCCTCCACAGATCTGTTCCTCCACAGACCCCTTCCTCCACAGAGTCCTTCTTCCATACCCTCCTTTACTCATTTTTAATATTTCCTCCTTCAAGTATTAACACATTACTATTAAAATGTAAGTACTATCCAGTTTCTTGCTTCTTTATTAAAACATACCCATATAAAACATAATGAATGGATTACAGAGGAAAGACTCTTGTTTCCTGATTTTCACTTTTTTCCTAACCCAGGTTATAGCCAATTATAGCCTGATGACATAATTCAACCTATGCATGAATATTTTTTAAATTAAGTTATGTTAGACTTAGACTATAGCCATTTCTAATCATCTAAGAATTATGTGTAGCTGTTTTGTGTCACAATGATAGTAGCAAAACAGAGTAGTTAAGAAAGCAACCACGTGGCTCACAGGATGAAATATTTACTACATCATCTGTTACAGGAAAAGTTGACCACACTCTGCTGCCATTGCATCCTCTGTCCTTTACCCAGGTTATAGCCAATTATAGCCTGATGACATAATTCAACCTATGCATGAATATTTTTTAAATTAAGTTATGTTAGACTTAGACTATAGCCATTTCTAATCATCTAAGAATTATGTGTAGCTGTTTTGTGTCACAATGATAGTAGCAAAACAGAGTAGTTAAGAAAGCAACCACGTGGCTCACAGAATGAAATATTTACTACATCATCTGTTACAGGAAAAGTTGACCACACTCTGCTGCCATTGCATCCTCTGTCCTTTCTAAAATGGATATAATTCACTCCTTTACCCCAAATGTCTTTCCAGTGTTTACAGGGTGAACATCCAACTTCTTAGACATCAATTAGGGTGATTCCAATTGTGACCTCCACTTTCCTTCCCTGTGTTGTCTCTCGCTGTCTTCTGCTAAGTCTCATTCTCTGGCCTCCTTTGGATGTGTTACACAGAATAATCCACACCTCTAGGACCTAAGACCTCCACCAGGCAGGTTCCTCCCTTCAAGCCTGCCCTGGTCTTTCTTGCCAACTCTTAATTTCACTTAATTCACTCTGGCCAACTCAATTTAAAATTCTCATTAAATTTTTTTCATGGAATACATTTTGATCATATTCTTTCATTACTCTCAACTTCTTCCAGATCTTCACTACCCCCCTACCCATCAAACTTCATGTTCTTTCTCTCTTAAAAAAATGGAAGGACGCCGGGCGGTGGTGGCGCACGCCTTTAATCCCAGCACTCGGGAGGCAGAGCCAGGCGGATCTCTGTGAGTTCGAGGCCAGCCTGGTCTCCAAAGCGAGTTCCAGGGGCGCAAAGCTACACAGAGAAACCCTGTCTCGAAAAACCAAAAAAAAAAAAAAAAAAAAAAAAAATGGAAGGAAAAAAAGCAAATTTAAAAATGAAATAGAGCCTACTGAAGTGTTAATCTAATTAATCTTTATCAATAAAAACTCGGGAGTCAGATATCAAGGTAAGAACCTAAAAGATCAGAGAAGTAGGGAGCAACTCACCAGTTGCCTCCTACCTCTTCTGTTCCTCTGTCCAAAAGGCCTGAGATCCTCTCTCAGCTCCACCTTACTACTTCCTGTTTCCTGTCTGTCTACAGTCCTCCAAACCTCTATGGTTAATTTAGGTCAGCTAGTGGCTAGCTCCACCCTCTAACTCCAAGCAAGTTTTATTTGTCAGAACACAATCAAAATATCACACATCAGTCTGCTCTGTTTTGTGTTACTCCTGAGCATGAGGCCTGCCTTGGAGTATGGTTGATACCCTCAAAGTCATTCCATTGAAGAAAACTAACTTTCTGTCTCCTAGCAGCTATTGCAAATAACTTCTTGGCTATGAGTAGGACATTTTCTCTCCATAATGGGATTTTGTCTAACTTGCAGGTCTTATACATGATGACATAGTCTCTATGTGAGTTTATAAATGCATCAACCTTGTTGTATCTGGAAAATACTGTTTCCTTGGAGTCATCTACCACCACTGACTCTTAAAAATCTTTCTGTCTCCTTTTCTTCATAGATATCTGAGACTTCAGAGAAGGATGTGATGAAGACATGCCTTCTAGAACTGAATGCTCCAAAGTCTCTCACTCTCTGTCCATTGTTCAGTTGTGGGTCTCTGTGTTAATTCCCATCTATGATAAGAAGAAGCTTCTCTGATGAGGGCTGAGTGATGCACTGATCTATGGCTATAGAAATGTATCATTAGAAATCATTTCATTGCTATGTTCATTTAGCAGAATAAGAGTAGTAGGATTTCCCCTAGGACCCATGACCTATTTAATCCCAGGTTCTTGATCTCATTAACAGTATCAAGTAGTTCCCACCTAATATAGTAGGTCTTAAATAAGTGAAAAAGTAGTAGGTTATTCCTATGGCATTTGTGCCACTATTGAATCAGAATATCTTGTTGCTATTGAGCTCCAAGGGTTCACAGGTGGGTAAGATTGATGATTACTCTTGGCCAACAGCTCAAAAAGATGTAACCCATTCCTGGTATTAGAGATTTTACTTTGGAGCACATGTCTAGTTGGGCTTTATATGGTGACTCTTTAAAATATTTTCATACACACACAAACACACACACACACACACACACACACACACACACACGGATCTTATACAATCATAGGTTTCCATATGACTTTTCAAAAAGGCCTTTAGTGTTAGTTGTCTCTCTCCATATCCCCTACTTTAACCTGTACTCCCATACCCCTCCCCATTTAATCCTTCTAGTCTATATTTCTCATTTATTCATTTATATTTCTATATTCCATTTCTCCTTTAAAAGGTAACCTCTTCCCCCACTGGTTTCTTTACTATCTAACTAACCTCTGTGGTTATTCTGAATGAAACACACATATGTGAAGGTTAAAAAACAATGTTTACATATAAAAGAAAACATGCAATGTTTGTCTTTCTGGATCTGGGTTACCTCACTCAGGATGATTGCTTCTAACTCCATCCATATACTTGAAACTTTCATTTTTCTTAACCTGAATATTATTCCATCATTCAAATATACCACATTTTCATTATCTATTCATCAGTTGATGGGCATCTAGACTGTTTCCAATTTCTGGATATTATTAATAGAGCTGCAATGTACATGGATGAGCAAGTATTTCTGTAGCAGGATGTAAAGTTCTTTGGGTATATGTCTAAGAATGGAATAGTTTGATCTTATGGTATATCTTTAGGAACTTCCACACTTATTTCCATATTGACAACATCTTCAAAAATGGGTCTAGTCAAAATGGATAGCAGCAGCATGTAAAAGAATGAAAATAGATTCGTACCTACCACCCTTCACAAAACTCCAAATGGAACAAGGACCTTAATATAAGAACAGATGCCTTAATCTGATAGGAGAGAAAGTAGGGACTATGCTTGAACTCTTAGGCACAGGAAAGGACTTTCTGAACAGGTCTCAAAGAGCACAGACATTAAAACCAACAATTAATAAGTAGAACCCTATGAAGCTAAAAAGCTTTACATAGCAAAGAATATCATCATTCTTGCAAAGTGACAAAATATTTTCTGATCATACATCTGAGGGTTAGCATCTAGAATATACAAAGAACTCAAAAACATGAGCATCAAGAAAACAAATAACTCAATCTAAAAATGAAATATAGAGCCAAAGAGTGTTCTCCAATACAAACACAAATAGTTGAAAAACATTTGAAAATGTTCAACACCATTAGCCATCAAGGATACTCAAATTAAAATTACTTCGATCTTTCATCTCAAAGTAAGTGCAGGATGCAGGGAAAGGAAGCACTCACTGCTGGTGTTGAGTGCAATCTGGCCAACTTTTCTTTTCTCTGTAGGACTCTAATCAAGCGACACTTCCCCTAAGGAAAGATCCCCATTTGCCAGGTGTTCTCCCTAGCTTCTTTCCTCCTTACAGTTCCCTCTCAAATCTCACCTGCAATAATTGCCTTGACTTCCTTGTCTTTAACTATTAACTGCAAAATTCTTATAAGGGGAACTATAACTGTAGCAACTATCACAGTCTCTTGAGTGTTGGCTGTACTTAAGAAATACCTGCTGACTAAATAAATGAGTAGTATTTGTGGATTGTTCAGGTTATTTTTATACAAATTTATTTTAAATCGCAATAGCAGTTGCCCCTCCCTCCTCTACTCCCATTCCCTCCTTCCCACATCCCTTGTGCCCCCTCCCTCCCAATGCCTGCCTCCTCTTTTCTGTTCAGAAAAGGGCAGACTTCCAGTGGATATCAACAAAACATAGCATATCAAGTTGCAGTAAGACTAAGCACCTCCCCTTGTATTAAGGCTGGGCAAAGTGACCCAGTATAATGACTAGGTTCCCAAAAGCCAGTAACAGAGTTAGAGATAACCTCTGTTCCCACTGCTAGGAGTCCCACAAGAAGGCCAAGTTATACAACTGTCATATACATGTGAAGGGCCTAGATCAGTCCTGCATAGGCTCCTGGGGTGTCCATTCAAACTCTGTAAGCTCCTATGAGCCCAGATTAGTTGATTCTGTGAATTTTCTTGTAATGTCCTTGACCTCTCTGGCTCCTACAATCCTTCCTCCCTCTGTTCAACAGGATTCCTCCAGATGAGCTGGATCCCTGCCTCTGTTCCCACTAGTAAGAGGATGAAGGCTCTATGACAACAATTGAGGTAGGCATCAATCTATGAATATAGCAGAAGATCATCAGGCATCATTACATTTTTTTTCTCCAGTTGTGTTTGGTTCAATCTTAGGTCTCTGGGCTATCCAGTCTCTGGGTCCTGACACTCCAAGAAGTGTCAGAGGTGGGCTCACTCTCATGGTCTAGGTCTCAGACTGGACTAGTCATTGGTTGGCAACTACCCCAATCTCTGTACAACCCTATCCCAGCATATCCCATAGGCAGAACAGACTGAATGCCAAAGCTTGTTTGGATGAGTTGATGTCCCAATCTCCACTGGAAGTTTTTCTTGGTCATAGGAGATGGTCAGTTCAGGTTATGTATCTGATACTGCAAGGACTCTTACCTGGGGTCATTCTTTGTAGATTCCTGGGAGTTCCCCTTGTCCCAGGTTTCCACCTGACCTTGAAATGCACCCCTTTTCCAGTTGTCTCTTGCAGCCCCCCTTTTTCCCCCAAACCTGATCCCTTATGTCCTCTTCTCCATCCACTCCCAATCCACCCATGAAATTTCTTCTATTTCCCCTTCCCAGGGAGATGCAAGCATCTCCCCTTGACCCCTCTTTATTACCTAGCCTCTCTGGGTCTGTGGATTGTAGCATGGTTATCCTTTACTTTATGGCTACTTATCCACTTATAAGTGGTATATGATACATGCAATGTTTGTCTTTCTGGGTCTGGATTACCTTACTCAGGATGATTTTTCCTAGTCCCATCCATTTGCCTTCAAATGTCATGATGTCACTGTTTTTAACAGCTGAGTACTACTCCATTGCATAAATGTACCACATTTTCTTTATCAATTATTCTGTTGAAGGACATCGAGGTTGCTTCCAAGTTCTGGCTATTAGAAATAAAGCTGCTATAAACATAGTTGAGCAAGTGTCCTTGTGATATGATTGAGAATCCTTTGGGTACATGCCCAAGAATGATATACCTGGGTCTTGAGGTAGATTGATTCCTAATTTTCTGACAAACCACCATAATAATATCCAAGGTGGCTGTACAAGTTTTCACTCCCACCAGCAATGAAGGAATGTTTCCCTTGCTCCACATCCTGTCCAGCATGAGCTGTCACTTATACCTTTGATCCTAGCCCTTCTGGCAGGTCTAAAATGGAATCTGAGACATTTTGATTTGCATTTCCCTGATGGCTAAGGATGCTGAACATTTAAGTATTTTTTAGCCATTTGAGATTCTTCTGTCCATTTGAGAACTCTCTGTTTAGGTCTGTACCCCATTTTTAATTGGATTATTTGGTTCTTTGATGTCTAGTTTCTTGAGTTCTTTATATATTTTGGCAATCAGCCCTCTGTCAGATGTGGCGGTGGTGAAGACATTTTCCCATTCTGTAGACTGACATTTTGTCTTATTGACTGTGTCCTTTACCTTACAGAATCTTTTCAGTTTCATGAAATCTCATTTATTAATTGTTGATCTTAGTGTCTGTACTATTGGTGTTCTATTCAGGAAATTGTCTTCTGTGCCAATGCATTCAAGTCTATTCCCTACTTTCTCTTCTATCAGGTTCAGTGTATTTGAGTTTATGTTGAGGTCTTTTATTCACCTTGACTTGAGTGTTGTGCAGGGCAGTAGGTATGGATCTATTTGCATTTTTCTACATGCCAACATCCAGTTAGATCAGCAATATTTGTTAAAGATGCTTCCTTTTTTCCATTGTATAATTTTGGCTACCTTGTCAAAGATCAGATGTCCATAGGTGTATGGATTTACATCTTGGTCTTTAATCTGATTTCATTGATTCACCTGTCTGTTTTTATACCAGTACCATGTGGTTTTTATTACCATAGCTCTGTAGTAGAACTTGAAATCAGGGATGGTGATACCTCTAGAAGATTTTTTATTATATAGGATTGTTTTAGATATCCTGGCATTTTGTTTTTCCAAATGTTCTTCCAAGGTCTGCAAAGAACTGTATTGGAATTTTAATGGGGGTTGCATAGAATCTGTAGATTGCTTTTGCTTAGATGGCCATTTTAACTATGCTAATCCTACCAATCCATGAGCATGGGGGATCTTTCCATCTTCTAATATCTTCTCCATTTTTTTCTTCAAAGACTTGAAGTTCTTGTCATACAGGTCTTTCACTTGCCTGGTTAGAGATAATTTTATATTATTTGTGGCTATAGTGAAGACTGTTGTTTCCTTGATTTCTTTCTCAGCCCATTTATCATTTGTGTCTAAAAGAACTACTGATGTTTTTTTGTTTTGTTTTGTTTTGTTTTTTTAGTTAATCTTGTATCCAGCCATTTCACTAAAGGTGTTTATTGGCTGTAGAAGTTCCGTGGTAGAATTTTTGAGGTCACTCATGTATATTATCATATCATTTGTGAATAATACTTTGACTTCTTC
Source organism: Peromyscus californicus insignis (assembly GCF_007827085.1). Taxonomy (NCBI): domain Eukaryota; kingdom Metazoa; phylum Chordata; class Mammalia; order Rodentia; family Cricetidae; genus Peromyscus; species Peromyscus californicus. The sequence continues at coordinate 46,911,500 of NW_026294562.1, read as the reverse complement.
CTTTCCAATTTGTATCTCCTTTAGTTGTCTAGCTAGAACTTCAAGTACTATACTAAATAGTGGATAGCCTTGTCTTGTTCCTGATTTTAGCAGAATTGATTTAAGTTTCTCTCCAATTAATTTAATGTCAGCTATTGGCTTGCTGTATATTGCTTTTATTATGTTCCTTGTATCACTTATCTCTCCAAGACTTTTATCATGAAGGGGTGATGTATTTTGTCAAAGGCTTTTTCAGCATCTAATGAAATGATCATGTGATTTTTTTCTTTCAGTTTGTTTATATGATGGATCACATTGACGGATTTTCGTATGTTGAACCACCATTGTCTCTCTGGGATGAAGCCTACATGATCATGGTGGATGATCTTTTTGATGTGTTCTTGGATTCAGTTTACAAGTATTTCATTGAGTATTTTTGTATCAATGTTCACGAGGGAAACTGGTCTGTAATCTCTTTGTTGAGTCTTTATGTGGTTTGGGTGTCGGGGTGAATGTTCAGGTTATTTCTAATTAGCTTCCTTATTTATGTTTGCATTCAGTTTTCATGTTTCATATGTGTGTGCATCTGAATAGATAGATAGATAGAGATGTGAATGTGTGTGTGTGTGTGTGTGTGTGTGTGTGTGTGTGTGTGTGTGTGTGTGGCCTGTAGGTTTTTTCCTTCACTCTATAGATTATTTTCTTTGGTGAGCAAAAGATCAATAGTTTGCTTTAATTATTTCTGTCCATTTCTGCATTTTTTTCCTGAGTATTTGGGAATTTATCCTCATAAGCTTTACCTATTCAATGTCCTGGAATACTTTCTCTCTGTTTTTGCCTCAAGGTTTCAGTTAAGTCTCATTTTTAAGTTTCTAATTCACTTTGAGGTGACTTTTTCTAAATGACGAGAGATAGAATCTAGTTTCTATCTTCCACATGAGGCTATCCTAGTTTTCCAGCACCATTTACTAAGAACTCCATTCTTTTTCTTGCAATTCTTAGCACCTTGGTTTAAAAGCATTAGGCTATGGGTACATGGTATTAATCCTTAACTCTGTCATTTGGCTATGTCTGCTTTTATACAAGTACAAGGGAGTTTTGGATTACCACAGCTTTGTGCCCATTCCCCTCCTGACTATCTCTCCCCTCTACATCTTTAATCTCTTCATAGGTTTGGCACTTCTGGTTTTTGTGGTATCATATGTAGTTTACAATTGGTTTTTCTCCTAGTGTTAAAAAACATCATTGGTAATTTTATAGTGTTTGCATTGAACTTGTAAATTAGCTTGGGTAGTTTGAACATTTTAAAAACGGTTTTTTCCCAAGAACATGGGTTTTTTTGTGTATGTGTGTGCTCTCTTCAATTTCTTTCATCAATATTTTATAGTTTTCATTATAGAGATCTTTCATGTCTTTGGTCAAATTTACCCCTAAATTTTTAATTGCCTTTGTAGATATTGCACATGTGAGTGGTTTCTTGATTTCCATTTCAAATAATTCACTATTAGCATACAGCAATGGTACTATTTTTGTATGTTGATTTTCTATCCTGTAATTTGACTGAATTCACTTACTAGTTTAATAGCTTTTAGCCAGTGTTTGGGAGTCTATAAATAATATATCATCTATGAAGAAGTGACAATTGGTCTTCTTTTACAGTATCAATTACTTCAAAAGTAAGCAGTTTAATTTTTTGTATTATATTTTAATAGATTCTAAAGTTTTCTTAATATTGATTTCTAATTCTATCACAGTGTCAGAAAAAATCAATATGATTAATTTAAATTTTATTTTATTTTATGTATATAGCTATTTTGGCTGCAAGTATGTCCATGTGCCACTTGAATGCCTAGTATCTGCAGAGGCCAGAAGAGAGTGCCAGAGCCTCTGGAACTGAAGCTACAGTTTATACAGAGATTATGAACCATCATATGGGTGCTGAGAACCAAACGCTGGTTCTCTGGAAGAGCAGCCAATGCTCTTAACTGCTGAGCCATCTCTCCAACCCCTGATTTCAAGGGATTTTTTTTAATTGTTAATTTGATTTGGCAGGGGGGGACTTTGTAGCCTATCATGTGATTTGTCCTGAAAAGTTTTCTATGTACTACTAAGAAAAGTATATATTCAGAAACTGTTTTTGTTGGGATTGCACTGATTTTACAGATTACTTTTGGCAGGATTATCATTTTCACAGTATTAATTCTTCTAATGTATGAGCATGGAAGGTCTTTATATTATCTAGTGTTTTCTCTCTTCAGTATCTTTAAAGTTTTCACTGTAAAGTGCTTTCATTTCTTTATGAGATTTAGTCTCTGATATTTTGTTCTTTTTTTGTGGGTGAGATTGTTTCCCTGATTTCATTATCAATATGTTTGTCATTAGTATACAGGAAGGCTTCTGATTTTAGTGTGTTTTATATCCTGCCAATTTGCTGAAAGTTTTCATCTTCTGTTTTTCAGTGCCGTCTCTAAGATCTGTTATGCATGGAGCCATATCATCCACAAAGATGAATACTTTGTCTTCTTTTCCTATGTGTGTCCTCTTAACTCTCCTATCCTGTCTTACTGGAGCAGGCAAGGTTTAAACAGGGATAGGGTAGATGATGGGAGAAACCTTGGGGTGTAGGGAAAAGATTAACCAAAACTAAGGATGTATGAAAAAGTCATTTGGAAGCAGACTATTTTAGAAGCTAATTTTGAAACAGCTTTTTTAAAAGAGACTTTGAACAGAGGTATCATTTATGAATGGATAATTCTGATCCCATAAGGTATAAGTTATTAAAGAAAAAAATTCCAGTGCCAAGTGTGGGGCACATCCCTAGGAGTTGTCCAGGAAAGCTCCAGAGGCCACCAAAATTATATAGCTCATAGTCATTGCCATTGATCCCCCACCAGAACTAGATGTCAAGCCCCTATTGTTGAACAAACCACACAGCTTGGATGAAGAAAGACATAATGCTGGATCCAAGCTGAACGCTTCCTCCCTAATGGCTATCTTTCATAGTCCCAGAAGTTATGGAGCATTCAAATTCATGGAAAAGGTCAACTAACTCTGTCCATCCCCTGCCACCTTCAACTTTGCATGTTATAATACCAACTTGCCAGGAGAAAAGTGCGTACTGGTACAATACTGGTATAACTTTGCAGAAGAGGAGGCAGACATATTTGCGAGAGGAAGAGGTCATTGAAAACATCAAGGAAATGGTGTTTTCCATACACAACAGGGCAGACACACATCTGAACTCACAGCAGTTACAACAACATTCACAAGGCCCCTAGAAGCTCCAGCCAGACACATTCCCAGTGTAGAGATGGGGAGGTGAGCATAAAATTCCACCACTAACTGAGGAGCTGTTGGCATTGGACAGCTGCTGAGTGTGAGAGTCAGTTTCCCACAATGGTGAGACCCTTAGTAGGCTGACCACACACCAGGACAGATCTGACCCCCAAGAATAGTGGAGCAACACAGACTGAACTTGATGGTGGGCAAAGAAGAAAAAGAAGTCTCAAAATTGTGTGGGAAGTGATACAAGGATGGAGAGAGAAGGGGAAGGGATATGTTAAAAACAACTCTAAAATATTCACAGACTCATTTCTAGAATCACCCAGGCAACTTTCTTTAGTGTGTCATGACCCATAATTGAGCAATCCTTGCCTAGGTGACCTCACCACTACACTAATCAAGAAAATGTTCCACTGACTTACTCACAAGCCAATCTAATGGAGACATTTTTTAAGTCAAGATTTCCACTTTCCAGAGATGTCTAGATAGTTGACAAAACCCAACTAGCACAATGTACTTTTATAATTTATCTCTGCAAAAGATGAAGCTTTATGGTGAGTCCATCCCAATATGGGTGGTGCCACTTCTGGGCAAGTAGTACTGGATGGTGTAAGAAAGCAGGCTGAGCAAGCCATGGGGACAAAGCCAGAAAGCTCCATTCCTCCATGTTCTCTGCTTCAGTTCATGCCATCATGTTCCTGCCCTGACTCCTCAGGGATGGTGTGTGACCTAGGAGTTGTAAGAAGAAATAAACCTTGTGGTGATATATTATGTACCCTAATAAACTTTGGCTGAAGATCGGAGAACAGAACAAGCCACTAGATTAAATGTAGGGGCCAGACAGTGGTGGCAAACACCTTTAATCCTATCACTTGGGAGGCAGCGATCTATTTGGATCTCTGTGAGTTCAAAGCCACCCTGTACTACATGAGATTAACTCAGTCTAGGAGAGAAACAGAGTCAGGCAGTGGTGGTACACACCTTTAATCCCAGTACGTGTGAGTAACACATCTTTAACCCCAGCACTTGAGATCTCATGCCTTTGCTTGGGAAGCACACACGCCTTTAATCCCAGGAAGTGATGGCTGGGCAGAGAAAGGTATATAAGGTGTGAGGAAACAAGAATTAGAGGCTTTTTCAGGCTGAGGAGTTGGTGAGGTAAGAGGTGGTGGCTGTGGCTTGTTCCTTTGTCTCTCTGATCTTTCAGCATTTACCACAATACCTGTCTGCAGGTTTTTTATTAAAAGACCTTTAGAGATTCGTGCTACAAAACCTTCCCCTTCCCGAGTTGCTTTTGCCATGGTATTTTATCAGAGCATTAAAACCTTGACTAAGACATGAATGTATGTTTTGTAAAAGGATTTCTCACTGCTCCAAATGCTCAGAGACTATTTATAACTGCCCTGAGCCTTTGATGACAGCAGCACTTTCTCATTACATAACTAATGTGGACCTGGAGACATCAGAAGATCCCATCACAAAGATGTCATAGGAGGAAGAAGGTTCATCTTCCCTTCACAGCATCAAATGACCTCTCAGAGCTGTGCTCTTTTCACAAGCCTAGACCACAGGAGCCAGACACTGTCTCTTTATTCTGGGATCTGTCACCTAGACTCCCTCAGTGCTCTTGGCCAACCCTTTCCATTTACTTTTTCTGCTTTGTTCATCCAGAACTCCAAGATGGTATCGTAATGTCGCCTGCAGACAGGTGACAGAGTGGCAAGAGGCATCAAAAGCACTCACAGACAATTCCTGTGACGCTCTTATTTGTCTTTCAGATAAGTACTTCCCTCCGTGTTTAATTGGAAATATCAGCAAGGGAGATTCATCCCATCTGCTGTTCAGTAACCCATCTGCATGCATGAAGGTCTAAAGTCTCTGATACTGAAGGGAAATGCCACCCGGATATGCCATGTCTCTAATTTATGCACTGGGTCCGTGGGTCTTTGAGCAAAGGCAGGGTGGACATAATTCTTTTTTCTTTTCTGGAGGGCAGAGATGAAAGGAATGCTTCCAGATATTAGAAGCTTTCTTTAATGTAAGGAAAAGTTATGTAATATTTCTGTTTAACATAGTATGCTGTGTGCAAAAACACCAGATCTCAAAAACATCCTTCAAGGAAGTATTACCTAGAAAATAGAGCATTCTTCTAGAAAACCACCATGCTTTTGAAAATAGGTCTAAGAAGCTGTATAATAAACAAACAGCAGATAGGTCAACATGTGGAACTTTATTGGAACCAGGAGTTTGTGAATTTCTTTGACCTTACAACACATATTTTTCCTCAAATGTGTTTCCATATTGATTAACTGGTCCTCTGAAACATGTATTTTGGAAAATGCTGAATTGAAAAGGCTTTGTCAAAAAACTTTTAAAAAGGATGAGCTGTTTGCCACAGGAGTCTCAAGCATGAATACATAACCAACTTCCAGGAATTTTCTAGGGATCAGGTTAGATGTAACCATGGGCTAGCAGACCCCTGAAAGCCTTTTCAATCCCCAAGACTTAGTGACTCTCTTCCACCCTAAATTAGCACCATTATTTATCACTTTTTGTGCATATTATATAGACATAAGCCATAGTATCCTCTGTGTCTGCTACTAGACACAAATGCCACAAAATATATTGATCAGGTTCCTCTGAGTCCTGATTTATTCTGTGTAATAATATCATAATCTCCTGTACAGATGAAAAAGAAAGTTTCAAAGGCCTTACATTGTCCCAGACACATTGCTAAATATGCCACATACAGGAGTTGAAATAAGATGCATGTACTTTCTATTATGTTGCACTATTTCTCTAAATCACATCAGTCTCAAGGGGGATCCAAGGAGTAACAGCTAGCACTGGAGTGCTGGCAACTCAAAAGCATGAGACCATGTGTTTGTTGTGAGCTCCTGTAGTCATTAGTAATAATTAACACAGAAATAAAAACCTTCCTCTGGGCTAGCAGCATCAATTACCTTTTATTTTTTCTCATCCTGGGAAACACTATTTGTCTTTTCATTCCTAATCTTTGCATTTGCTGTTACCTATTTTCCAGAATGCAGTTCACAGGACAGGTCTCCCTCAGGTCTCACCTCTCATGGTGTTGCTTTAAACCAGTTTTCCCTGTTGTACATGTATGGTTCCTCCTGGGCCAACTTACCAGCCATCTGCAAATGTTGTAAAACTCCCTCCTAACTTTCTCTGGTTCCTTGTGTCCAACCAGCCATGTTTTCAGTGATGGCAGTGGTGGTTCTTAGAATTGGGTTTCCAGAACTGCTTTATAGGCCAGCTCAGTGTATCTCAAAAGGTAGACGGCCTAAGACTCACCTGGAGAATTCAAGTTCCCCCAAGATACTCATGCTGAAGATTCTTTATCTTGAGATAAAGTTTCTATTTCCTTTTTGTTCTTAGTTTTTGAGGTGGGGGTCTGCTCAGGCGGGCCACAAACTCTCTCTCCTCCTGCCTCAGCCTCCAAGATAATGCTACCACACCTTGAGAAAATCTGGATTGCTAAAAGCAAGCAGGTGGTCATAGTGTTCCTGGACCACACTGAGTTGGCCAGTGCTGACTGACACACCCTCTAGTCTCCAGCAGTAGCTCTGCTCCCCAGCAGGCTCAATCTCAGCCATTTTCATTTTCTCTAGATCACTTTACATAACTGCTATTATTTCACTGCTTCATTTTTTCCTATCTCCCCATTATTATATATCATAAATACTATAAAGACTAGAGATTTTGTTAGTTTTTTTTTTTTTTTTTTTTACTGTCAAATGCACTGCAATATCTAAAATGAACAAAGGAAGTAGGTTTTGAACGTCCACAGTCACCTTCACTTCTGTTCAGCCCTGATCTCTACAGAACTTTCTGCTGTTAGTGAGATGCTGATAACAAGAAAGACATGAAGCTATCTAACTAAAACAAAGCATTGTCCCTGTGAATTAGCCTTTCTACAGGTGCAGAAGTCTTTGAAGGGGCCATAAGAAGTCACTGACTATATGTAAATGCATCTTTCCCTTGTACTGATTCTAGAGCTGCAAAGTCAACAGGAGTGACTCATTAGTGAACCGTGTCCTCTGGTAACCCAGCCTGTATTTAAAAGTGCATGTTAAGTTCATGACTTGCTGGATGCAACCATCACTGTGTAGTGTCTTGTTTTTCATATAGATTTCCACTGGGTGGTGAGGAAGGTAGCAAGGAAGAGCCAAAGATTAAGAGGTGCGTTCAGCATAGTCTAGGCTGTCACTCATCACCACTTCTCTGGGTCAGTCTTTCTACTTCTGCTGCTGAGGGAATGGGGACAACATAAAAGAAGCCATAGTATAATCATTCCATCTTCCTGCAGGTCTCAATTGTTTCTCTGTTAATGGGGAAATAATTTGAGCATAAGAACTGCTTGTAAGAATTTGAATTGATCAAGAGATTCTTAAAAAGAGACTCAGAACTTCATACAATATCTATCGAGTTGCTTTCTAATACTACATTGATCCTTTATCTCCTTCTAAAAGGAACAAAACAAAACAAAAAAACAAAACAAATAAACAAACAAAAAACAGAGAGCAACAGAGAAAGCAAAGTGGGAGATTTAGCAGTTGGAGAATAAAATAGATAACTGGGGTTTAGTTTCAAAATTCTGTTTCTGTACATTAGTTTTATAATTGAAAATCTGGTTCTCATTTAGTACATCTTAAGAGTCCCTGTACAAGGTATCAAGTCAGATGACAAGCAGACACTATAATGTGTAATGTCCAAGGCAGCCTTCCAGTGCCTGGGATGGAGGCATGTGTGCTTCTGTGCCCTTTAGACTGTGTGCAATGGAACAAAGTAGATTCTCAGTTATTGTGAGTGTGAGATAGAATACATTTGCAAAGATAGGTGGGGATTATTTTAATGCTTGATATTTCAGAGTTTTCCCTCAAGTAAAATACAAGCATTTCTTCTGTTGAAGGTATTTCCTGTTTAATTCTTCTACTAAGCAATATCTTCTACCCTTGCTGCAATAATTTTGGTTGGAAAACTTTGCATTTCTACTCCAGAAAAAAATGCACAGAAAGTGCAGTGCCCCTGAATTCTCACTGAAAGTAATTAATAATGTAAGAATTACCACAAAAGTTTAATATCAGATGAAAATTTTATTAGAGCCAATTCTAATTTAAAGTCAGTCCTTTGTTTTATTTTTTTTTTATTTTTAAACCGAAAATAAGATGTCAGTGAAAGGAGATTAATGCTACAAATTAGCTTCATTATCTCCAAGGCTTGCCTGCCCCACATCACACAGCTATCCAGACCAGGTCCACGATAGAAGGAGAGGGTGGCCCTGATTTCTCAATTGCCCTTCATGGCCCTTTTGCAACAGTTAAGAGGGCCAGCATAGGTTGGCAAAGGTTGGTCTTGGGATGTCTGCAGATTTGGGTTAGAACTCTACCTCTATTTCTTCCTAGCTGTACGACCTTGAACAGTTTTCTCTCCCTCCCTAAATCTCATCTGTGAAGCAGGGAATGCTATTAGGTCCTTATATCATTGAATCACAGTTCAGTATTGATCAGAGGAAGATCTATGGTTGGGAGGAGGGCAGATTGCTCAGGAGACACTTTGCAGGGCAACCTGTCCTTAGAGTAGGGACAGACAGGAGGAAGACAAGGTCAAACCAGAAGACAGTGATACAGTCTGTAACCTTTTCCTCCAGAGGGAAGATAGCCAAGAACAAAGACAGGCGGAAAGTGTGGAGAGCTACTTCCTAGTTCAGAGAAACTGAGCATCCTCTGTAACCCAGGTGCCCTGGCAAGATTCCTCTGATTTATGCTAATTTCATTATAATGAGGCACTACGTGAAAATAAATAAGCCATAATTAGGAATGGCACCAGAGTCTACTTAGTTTCACCTACGAGAAGAGTCTGGGGAGGAGTTAATGAATGTCAGACCAGGAAAGAAAATGAGTGCTCTATTACAGGATCAACCATTGCCCCTCCATCTCACAGAAAGCTTTTTATGCCACCTGTTATTACTTCTACTGAGTTTGGTCAATGTTGAGTAATAAATATATTTACTAGTGTGAACTACAATGCCACTATCAGCTAAAGAAAACTCCATACATGAGCAACCTAGAGCTTGGATAAGAAAAGTCATCTCTTGGTGCCCTATTCGAGCTTCAGAGCAGCACAAAGGACAAGGTGAAAACGGAACATCAGGACACTCAACAGTGCCCATTTTACAGTTGTGCAAATGAAGTAAGGCCATGTATGTGAGGTACCTGAGACACAGTAATCCTCAGCAAACACCTGCTATCATTGTTCTTGTGCTGCTGTTAGTGGCACTGGAAAGAGGCTGCTTTCAGTTTATCAACTATTTTCACCTTCAACCTTAACATCAGTCTCCTTGCAGACTGAAAAGATTATCCACGTGCAATCAAGGCATTCTGGGAAAACGGAGAATTACCAAAGACATGAAGGGTTTTCTCCCTCATTTCTGCTCACAAAACCTGCAGTCTCTATTCAGATACACCAGTGATCTCTGAGAACCTCAGTAGCTTCCTCTGTCTACTGTAAAGAGCAAGTCTTCACTTACCCAAGCTCCGGGGATCTCATCTGTGAAGCAAGGAATGCTATTAGGTCCTTATATCATTGAATCATAGTTCAATATTGATCAGAGGAAGATCTATGGTTTGGGAGGAAAGCAGATTGCTCAGGAGACACTTTGCAGGGCAACCTGTCCTTAGAGTAGGGACAGACAGGAGGAAGACAAGGTCAAACCAGAGGACCGTGCTACAGTTTATAACCTTTTCCTCCAGAGGAATGATAGCCAAGAGTAAAGATAGACAGAAAGTGTGGAGAGCTACTTCCTAGTTCAGCAAGTCGGAGCATCTTCTGTTATCCAAGTGCATATGCCCTCTAGCACAAAAGCTAAAGAAATACACAAATGAAGAAATAGAGGCCTTGGGTACAAGAGACTCTCTTCACAGGATGCAACTTGGAATAATATGTTTATATGCAAGGCAGTATCATTAGTTTGAATCTCTACCTCATAACCATTCCTTCCTTGCCTCTCCTATTCTTTCCTGTGAATCGCTTATTGGCAAAATGTCTCTCACTGGATCGGGTTCCAAGTTCAATTCTGGTTTTTAATGGCCAATCGCATATTGTCTGCCTGTAGTCAACAGTCTCAATCTCAACTTCCCCTCATTCCAGGATGTCAGTTAGTTAATCTGGAAATCCAATCTCTGTTTAGTTTCTGTGGGACAAGATAATTGTTAAACTAAGTTTCTGTCCAACGTGAAGGCAGACACAAACTAAACATTCATCATTTCCCAGTTTCACTGCAATAGCAAATCATGTAGTAGTGTGCAACACCATCTACATGTTAGTGTCTTACACAGCATGTGCCCAAGGGTATGGACAAGAACAACACACTCCTGAGAGCCAAAGTTACCTTCAAGGTTTAAAAAGCTGGCTCATTTGAATGAGTAAATCAGTCGTGTCATATGACATATGACTCTCTAGCCTATGCTAATTCGGTATTCATTAATTGAGACACATCAAAACACAGTATTCTTTCCTGTGGCATCTCCTTCTGAAGATTTAGTTCTCAATGCAAGAGGAAGAAAGGGAAAAATGAGAGCAGACATAACCCCGTCAAAAACTTGAATTTATGGAGTTCAACCTTGAAAATATTTTTTTAAAACATCAAGCATATGAATTAAAGCTCCCACCAGACAGCTATAATTTATACCGCAAGCACTTGGCAGGTAATTCGAGCATGTGGGGATACAGGCACTGAGGGGATTGTCTTCACAGAAACCCAGAACCCTTTGCGACAGGCCAGGGGGCAAGAAAAAACACATTCACTTTGCAGCTAGAAGAGGGCGTTTCCTATTTAGTGCATGTTTGATGGTGATGATGATGGTGGTGATGATAAGGATGATGGAACTAGAAGACAAAGTGAAAGAGACCGTAGTTCCCTGCCACAATGTGAGAAGAGCCTATGGAAAGCGAGGAGCCAATAAGGCAAAGGCAGTTGCCAAAAACAGTGGCTCCATGTGGGGTGTCGGAAAACCAAGGGAAAGTGAATAAAAATACAACTTAATGGAAGGTTTTTGATAGATTTTTTTTGAGGTTTAATTCAACTATTTAGAGATTTTTCCAAGCAATCCACTCTATTTCTAGGGATATAGAAAACATGCTATATGCAAGATATTTACTTTTAATTTATCATTTTATTGTGAGCGACACAGATTGTGTTTCCATCTCTGAAGTCTTATACTATATCTCAGAACCAGCCTGGATTCAACCATAGTCCTAAATACCAAAAATCCACTTCACACTTCAGTATTGGACAAAAGGTATGAAGCTCACCTGAAACAGTTAATTTGCTTGTTGTAGAGCATAAAACTCTGATCCCTTGTCTACTCTGCTCCGAATCCATTCTATGAAAATGGTGGGGGAACTCCTGGAAGGAAAAATTCTGGTAGACCACAATGTTACCCATTGATTTCAGGCAGGCACTCATTATTCTAAGCATTCCCTGTGCCTGAAGTTTTATGATTAGCTGCCTGGATGATGAGTGGTACCCACCCCGTTTACAAGCCTGATCTCCACCCAAATGATCCTCGCTCTGCTCCGATCAGTTGCTTTCTTGCTGTTGCCTCTCTGGAGCTTTGTGCCATATCCTCAGTTTGGGGGCTTTTGTTTCGCTGCCCCTTTACTTGATGCTTTTCTCACAGGACCTGGAAGCTGGAGGTTCTAAGGACTTAGTAGGCAGGTGGGACCATGGCAGTGAGCGAGGCACTAATGGATTCTGGCTCTGCTTCTTCGGTATCGCCTCATTATATGCAGTGGGCAGTTTGAAGGAGTAAAGGTTTGTCAGCAGAGTCAACAAAACAGACCTCACAACCTGGCAGTCCTAGGACTCTGCCTGCTTTAATGTATTTGCTCCAAACAGTAATTTCTTAGTCTATAATTTTAAATTACAGATTGATTGATTCTCTTTAAAATGTATCAAATATCATGAAATAAGCTAGTGTGTGTGTGTGTGTGTGTGTGTGTGTGTGTGTGTGTGTGTGTGTGTGTGTGTGTGTGTTAAGAGCTCGAGCTCTCTACTTCCTGCTTCTTTGCCACTCACCATGATTCATACCCACTTCACTCACTCCCTGCCTTTAGGTTACCTGCCTGGAAGGTGGATTAAAGCATTTGCATTTACAAGCCACAGTCTGGAAGAGGCAAAGGTAGATTAACAAGTGATCAGTGATCCTCAGGCAACAAAGAACACAGCAAAGCCACAGACATCCATCAAACCATGAAGGTTTAAATTCCCAGGCATATTTACAAATGGATCACGGTCTCCCATTAGTTAGGCAGTCTCCCTTCACTGGTGGATATATAATAGATAAATAAGTAGCAAGAATACATGTGATACATATTTAGATTGCACATTAGACTTTAAAATCTATGTCTAACTGAATGCATTAGCCTGTGTTTTCTGTTTATGTCTTCACAATGCCATGGAAACACAGCCCAGCATCCTAATAGCCCTCTCTCAGCAATAAATAAACAAAGTCTTTGTCTATTCATGTTTCAATTTCTTTTTTATATGTAATTTACAATTTCAAAAAAGAAAACTGATCGGTGGCATTTTGTTGTTGTTTTCCTCTCTGCCCCTTCCAGTTTCCTGTCTTGCAAAGTATGTCTGTCCAAGCCTGCCTGCAAAATGCACCTCTGGCAGTTACTGAAATCAGACAGCCCCGGCAGCAATCAGGGCAGGAGTCTCCCAGCTGGACTCATCTTTCCCCTTCATAAAATGCCATGATAATTAATTCTATAATGAGGTTCCTTGAGCATTTCAGCCTAACCCAAAGAGCACTTAATATAGTTGTTTAAGGTTGAAAGCAGATATAAAACAGACATAAAAATCTGGTGGGTTTGTACCCCGCTCCTCCCCCCTGTCAGTCGAACCGGCAACAGCCAGTCCATTTCTGTGGAGATAACAACAGCAGTCGCAGCTGTTAAATGCCACTGAGAAGGCAGCAGCACGTTCTCGCCTCCCTGGCTCCACAGCCCGTGGAGCAGACGAGTTGCTCGCCGCCACTGGTGCACTAACATGCGTGGGCAAGGTGAAACCTGAAGCTCCAAGTGCCTGGAACACAGTCTCCCAGGGCAGCTCTCTGCTTCCTGGCACCAGCTGTTCTCTGCCATCAGGGAACTCAAGACTTCAAAGAGCAGATTAGTATCTGCAGAGAAGTGAGCAGATTTGACTAGGTGCCTCAAATCTGCAGTGTCCCCTAAATTCGGCTGTTGGGACCTCAATCACTAGAGGAAGCAACTGGCAGGTCAGGTGCCTCTCCCACAGTCCTCCAGGGTAAGTTCCTACAGGGACCTTTACTCACTGAATGTATGCTGGCGAGCACCACTGGACCACAGGTTTGATGGTCCAGCTGGCAGGATTTACTGCTTTGGAACGCTCGGGCAGCATCCCAGCCACAGACATCCTGTGGTAAACCTCAGGGCCAGGATCTAGCAAGCAATGTCTATTGTCGTTAGCACTGAAAAGCAGTCTGTGGACCAGATTTCAAAGCATTCACAAAGTAGATCCATCATAGCTTCTTCCCCAAAGAAAGACAATTTTTCATGCAGAATTTTCTTATGCTAGACCTTAAGCCAGGCAGCAACGTGTCCAGAGAAATGTCCTTTCTAGGTAATAATCAAATGTTACGGCCCTTGGTTTTCTAAAGTGGTATATAATAACCTGTCCATCTGAATTATATTTCCATATCTTTTATGAAATAATAAAAAGCAACATAACATTGTTAGGTGCTTACCTCATGCATTGGAGACTGTTATTATTAGCCCTTTGTCTCAGACAAAGCAAAGTTTAAAGAGGTAAATTACATGTCCAAGGTCAGAAAGCTAGCAAGCAGCCAAACTGGGATGCAAACCAAGTCATCTGACCCCAGAGCCCATATTTCTTCCTCCCATATTTTGTGAGCACATGCTATGAACTCTAAACAGCACAAGGATGTTTCTTTCAAATAAGGACAACTTTTGATTTTCTGGGCTGGTTTAACCCCCAAATGAAAACTGTGAAGACTACATTTTCTCCTCTGCCTTACACATTAAGATGAAGAAGCAGGGCCACTTCCATCCATCAGTTTTGTTGTGCTTTGTATTTTTCACTCATAACATCTTGGCTCAATCTACCTCTCTTCTTTTGGGGTTTATGCTTTTCTTTGCTCCTGTTTACCTTAGGGCTGCTCAAAATCTTTTACAAATACAAAACATGTGAGTGCAGTTGTCAGACTTATAGTCAGAATTGGACTCTGAAAAAAGACCACACTCTGCATGATCATTAACAATATAATACAGCTTTAGGTATTATAAAGGTAATGATGAAAGATAAACGATGAAGTTAAACTCAAAACAAGATTGGGCCAGCATGATGATTCTGCGGATAGAGGTGCCTACTGTCAGGTACGGGGACCTGATTTGATCCCTGGAATGCATGTGTGGAAGGAGAGGACTGATACCCGAAAGTTGTCCCTTAATCACCACACACAGTGGCACACATGCACACAAATTTAAGATGTAAATAAATAAAAAAAACGTATGATTCACTGTAACAAATGCCCTACATCAAATAATAGCGAAATTAATAAAATCCCGGATGAGTTTAAATGCAGCATTTAACGAGGGTAACTTCGGAGATTCTGAATGAGAAAACCCAGTTATTTTTTCACTAAAGGAAAAGTTGTCTATGTTTTCGTGGTCTCTTCCTTAAGTTACACCTTTGCTTTTCTTAAAAAAAAAAAAAAAAAGTTTACTTACCTCATAGTTCTAGCCATTTAAGAGCATGGTGCCAGCAGCTGCTTATTTGGGGGTGAGTGTGGGGGCTTCTGGTCACATCAAAATGTGGCAAATGGCATTAGTGTAGGAACTCGTGTAAAAGGGAGGCATCACAAAGCAAGACAGGAAGGAGGCCAGGCAGCTTTAAGGAACAGACTTGTTTTTCTTTCTTATGACAACCTACTATCAGGAACCAATCAGGGTTCCAAAAGAACCATACTAACTATTTCAAAGCTGGTGCCTAAACCCCTTCCAGTAGGTCCCACCTCTTAAAGGTTCTACCATCTCAACATCACCACACTGGAACTAAGCTTCTAACATGGGAGCGCATGGCCAGGCACCGGATCCGGGGTGACACAATCACACATGTACACTGAAGTTATAGTCAGACCAGACCAGACCCTGTCTGTGGCTGTTTAGCTTTATGCTTGACTGATGGGCAACATATCAGTCAAACAAGCATCCATCTCCTAGTCAACAGTCATTTGGATCTGAGCTCAGGTTGCAGGTTCCCGCTGTGTGGTGAGCAGACAAGTCCACGGCACTCTGCTTTCAATGTTCAGTTGGTGCTGTACCAGCTGGGTCCTTCCCTCCTGTCACTGTACTGTTGGGCCAGAAAGATGCCATGTTGGACCTTCAAGTGCAAAGCAGAGGGCCTTCGGAATGGAGCAGGACTCTGGCTGGTACAAAGGGAAGGAATGTCCGGAAGAGCCTGTGGTCCCTGCAGTTTTACTTAGGAAACACTTGTCTTTGAGGTTCCATACATACCCACCCACCAGCACAACTTCTTAAGGCTTTCCCCATGTTGTAAAAAAGCTCTCACTTCACTGGAAAATGTTAAAATGCTAAAAAAAAAAATAAAAATAAAAAAAAAACATACTCTCTAGACTTTCAAGCTTATGATGATGTCAGAGACAGATGTAGGTTTGGTGGAATTTGAACATTCTGCATACTTTAAGTCTTTCTTTAAAAATAAGATAAAATTACAAGCACCAAATTTGGTAGTAGATAGTAGAATGACTATTTGTTAGGAATTGAGAATACTAAGCTTATAAACCACAGTCATTTATGAATTTTAAATTTTCAAAATATAGAATAGTTATATATTTCTCTGCATCAACTGGTCTGGCCTGCCTCAGTAATACTATGTTAACCATATTTGGTTTTGTATCTTTTATCATCCCTTTATCTTAAAACTAAACACTGGCTTTCCCTCTTGATCAAAATCTTTATCTTAGCGATAGCTTAGGGGCATTTCTTTGAAACCCATCATTTGCTATTGTGATGCCTTTTCATCCATGCTTAGAATTGTTCTCGGTTTCATCTGTGAGCCATGAGGCTGCAGAGGTTCCTGAAGGTTCTCTCTGTAGTAACTGACCTTAAATTTTCATTAACAAGTTAATGATAGATGTCCTCACTCTAGTGGCATATCAGCAGTTACACTGTCTTTGTCAATGGCTATCTATTGTATTTAATCAAATAAAAAAAGAGTTCATGTACTTCTCCAGTATGTTCCCTTTCTTTCACAAGTGATCATCTACCAACCCAAGAGCCTGGGCATTCACGCAATCTACTCAGAATGTAGCTGTGCTCTTAGTTAACTGATTTTGTTTGCGTACGTGGATAAGATTCACTAACTCCAGACCTCACTGGCTGCTCCTTTCAAATACATCAAGTTCTCACTTATTACTCTACAGTTTGTGGAGACACCCAACAGGTCAGGACCAGGCTTACTCTGCACTAGAAAAACACTTCATCCTGTGGACACAGTGATTAGCTACACGGTAAACCTGTCTCTGTTTGCATCATTTCCTCCTCTAAGACCTTATTCACATTAATGAAACCCAAGTATTAACAGGACATCAAAAATTGAATTGATAATAAATACAATGATACATTGCCACAATTATATCCTATGCTGATTCTGAAAATACAGATTCTAAAAGAAGTAAGATTAAGATCAATCGCCATGCTCATTAGCTCAATAATGAGAACAATAAACACAAAATAGTGAC
Source organism: Peromyscus californicus insignis (assembly GCF_007827085.1). Taxonomy (NCBI): domain Eukaryota; kingdom Metazoa; phylum Chordata; class Mammalia; order Rodentia; family Cricetidae; genus Peromyscus; species Peromyscus californicus. Next base: position 46,894,410 of record NW_026294562.1, on the reverse strand, counting down.
TTTGGTTAATTAAGCAAGACTAGTTTGGAAATTTCCAGTGTTAGCCCTTTAGCTGAGTTATCAAAACTCCAAATTACTTTGGCTTATTAACCACTTAGTGTATTATAAGGGTATATGTGACTCAGGGTCCAGCTTGTTGGCAGTAATGTCAGGTACTTCTTGGGAAAAGAACTCCAGATCCTGTCTTTCCTAAACTTGTTGCTTTATTCATTCTTTAACAACTTAATAACTATGGAAATTCCCTAAGTGTTACACAGTTTGAAGGAAGCCAAAAAGTTAAGAAAATTTGTGAGGTTTTATAGCTAGGCTCCACTTCATCTCAGCTATCTGCTTCCTGACTGCAGACAGTTTGACCAGCCACCTCCCACTCCCTCTGCCTCCCCTTCCCCTTCAGATGGACTGTATTCCCTTGAACTGTGAGCAAAAATACAGCTGCTTCTTATCAGGTATTTCTTCACAGCAACAAGACAAGTAACAGATATATTTTAAATGAGCATTTAGTGCATTACAGAGACCTGCCAAGTCTCTGCAGTCTCACCAATGACCACCTGAGCATGAACTGAACAAGGAGGACACCAGTGGATATGACAAGATGGATGGGGAAAAACTCAAGAGACCTCAACCCTACACAAAGAACTACAGGCAATGGGAGGGGAAGAGGTGGTCTTCCCCAGGGAAGAGCACACCAATTGGTTGTCCAGTGCCAAATGGTTAGCCCTGAAAACATACATACAAGTAACATTATACAAATCGAATCAGTTATATTTAGGAATATATATGTATGTGTTATACATAAATGCTTTCAATAGTGAAAAAAGAGGCCACGATTTTGAAGGCCAGTAGGTAGGGGTACATGGGAGGGTTTGAAATGAGGAAAGGGAAGGGGGAAAGGTAATTATGTTAGAATCTCAAAAATAAAATAAAAAGCAAGGTAAATCTATCCATGCTGCTTCTAAACGGAACATTATGTTTAGTGACAAAGCAAAACCATCCTTCTGTGTCAATAAATGGATGAGTGTTTCACCATTTCACTTTCCATAAAATAGTCTATTGTATGGTAAAACATTCATTTAAATAGTCTCTTGTTGGGCAAGTATTATACCATGTTATTTCTTTAAATGGAATTTCAAGGTCAAAGTGTCATCACACTTAAAATTTTATATGGCTTGTAATACCGTCTTTCAGGAAATGACAGTAGCGCCACACTCTGAACCCCCGGCAGTCTCACTGGTGGACAGTCATATCTTGTTATAGTCAAACACCTTCAAATATACCCTAAGCTTAAATGTTGGTAAAGGTATCCTTTTATACAATCAACATTAACAACATCTAGTAAAATATGACCCCTTATATTCTCAAGTAAAATTAGTAGCCTAGAGATAAAAATCATAAAGTGTGCCTCCACCAAGATGTTCTGCAATGAAAAGTTTTATTAGAGATGTATGTGGCTACCCCATCTCTTTGTACCACTCTATACACACCTTATGCTAGATAATTTTATGTCAACTTTACACAAACTGAAGTCATTTGAGAGAAGGGAACCTCAATTGAGTAAATGTTTCCATAAGATCTGGCTGTGGGCAAACTTGTAGGGCATTTTCTTACTTAGTGATTGATGGGGAAGGGACCACCCCATTATGGGTGGTGCCATCCCTGGGGCTGGTCATCCTGTGATCTATAAGAAAGTACACTGAGCAAGCCATGAGGAGCAAGATAGCAAGCAGTACCCCTACATGGTCTCTGCACCAGCTCCCACCTCCAGGTTTCAGTCCTGTTTGGGTTCCTGTCCTGACTTCCTTCAGTGTTGAACAGCAAGCAATATGGAAGTGTAAGCCAAATAACCCTTTCCTCCTCAACTTTGTTTTTGTTCATGGAGTTTAATTAAGTAACCCTAACTAAGATATACCTCTTTAGTTTTCTTCACGAATCCTCTTCCATGCCCTTTATTGCGGTGCTGTGATTTTTAGCTCAGGACTGAACATTCCAAGTTCCAGCCTACCATGCTCATTCTGCACTCTACTCATTCCTAGTTCATCAAACTGCAGCATCTTCCTCTCACCCAGACCCATGTGTGTCCTCCTGGTCTGAGCATTGCTGTTTCCCTTGGGTTATAATAATCTTCTCTATACAAAGGCTTCATGTGAGCATTCTTACCTGTCTTTGAAACATCACGCATGTTCCTTCTCTTTGATCCTCTTCTGCACTGCCAAGTCTCTCCCTTATTGTCCCAGCACAGTTCATGTGTGAATGGGTTTGCTCATATGTCTACTTCTTGCAAGTAAAGTTTATTTTCTTATCTCTATAAGTACAAACAAATTTGACATAATGTAATGGTCAGTGGTATTATTGAATGATTTATAAACAAAACTAGAAAGTATTTACTAACTTTCTTTACCACAAATAGAAAAGCTGAGACCAAACAAATTTAAAATATAAGAACAGAAACTGTACCAGGAATTTGCACTAGTAATTTCTGATGGAGCACATAAATTAGTTATATATTTTCAAAATGGAGGAAAAACATTTTCTGCTTATAAAAATCCACAACTAATGTCAAGAAGAAAAAAATGTTTTGTTTCTCTTCATTTCTTACAAGCACTATGAATTTCCACTCATCACTCAAAGAAACAGAGACAGTTGTTCATTCTGAGTTAGATTTTTGCTAATCTGACCAGCAGGGTCAGGATGATAAATCATTCAACCCTTAGGGAGTAATAAACTGCTTAATGGATTTGTGAAGTTACAAGGGAGAGAAAAGGAGGAAAATGTTCAGGATTCAATTCATTTTTTAAATACTTCATGGTACTTAAGAAAAGGCAGTGTGATGATTGCACACGGCTGAAACAGATGGAAGAAAAGAAACCAAAGAAGGACAATTACATTGGAGAAAATAATCCGGTCACTCTCCAAACATCCCACAAAAGAACCCTTTCTATAAAGAGACCCTAAACATCCCCCCACTTCCTACCACCTCCAGCCAGCCCTGGCAGCTTCTGTGCAGGCACAGCCAGTGGAAGCTACTGTAGACATCAAGCCTTCACTTCTGATCTTTCGTGGAAGCAAAAACATTGGCAGCAAAGGCCACATGTGTACTGTGTGTCCTGGGTGGGCTGGGGGGATGAATGGGGGAATAGAGGTAACCAGGAAGATTTGGGAAAAGCATTTACAAACACACTGACAAGGTTTAAGTCCGTACTTCACTATTCCAAATTCATGTAAGCTAGTCAGGGCCTCGGGTTTTGTCTTGAGGAGTCCTAAATGCATTGTTTGTCTTCTGTGTTATCAAAACTAAAAGGGAAAGGAAAACAATTAATGCGAAGCTGTTGATAATTACAGTCTCTTAAGGGAAAACTGTCTAACTGAATATTGTTATACAGGACTCATATTGTAATGCTGCCTAAATGTCAACAAAAATTGTTGGAGAATTTTAAGAATAATAGATAAAGTATTGACCTCTTTTTCTTTAATTATTATTACTCCACACACACACACACACACACACACACACACACACACACACATTGAGAGGGAGTGGGGGGAGGGTTCTCAGGGGGACCTGGAGAGAAGAAACTAAAATAAGTGCTCATGTATGAAATAAGTTAAAAATTTTAAATAATAATAGGTAGTCCCTGGAAGCCTTCATATTCAATGAGTGTAGAACATTTTCCTTTCCCTGCTCTATCTTTTGTTTGGGTACTGAGAAAACTAGTCAGTACTCGCATGTTCCAAGTAGCCAGGTCAGTTATTATATATGTGTGTAATTCCTCCTAAAGCTCAAACTGTCTGCTTCCAAAATACAGTATCCTAATCCTTAATGGAGATTATATGCACAATACAAGTTTTATACAGTACATCTAGAAAACATATGTACATCTCATATAATTGTGCCTAGCACACCATAGTTAATTAACATGTTATTTATGTCCCCCTTTCCTCCATCGGAAAATACTAATAATACATTTTTGTACATTCATTGAGCTTAAAAAAGGCAAAATAAAATCAAGACATTTGCTTTTCTAGAAACATGGCATTTTTTTAAATTTTAATCTTTGTATAGTATATTACAGGTACACAGAATCCTATAGAACTCTCAGTATTATAAGGTATTAATACACAGATACCTGGAGATGGGGGCTGACTTCAACATGGTATTAGAAATTCTGTCAGTTCAGCAGTACCTTTGTATGGGAACCTCAGGCTTGGGTCTAGGTACATGCTGCAGCTTTGCCTCAGCTGCTCAGAAATCCAAGCATGTGACATTTTTGCTGCTTTTACAAGATTTCCTGGAGTTTTCACTCCCTTCATGATCTTGGCAGAGACTTTACTGCAAAAATAACATATAGAGTCTTCACCCAACGGTGTGCTGCTGAAAATGCCAGGAAACTAGAGAGTGGGTACAGCCTGCAGCACAGCCCCACCTCCTACCTGGCCAGCTTCATCTCCCAAAGCTCCCAAAAGCTTTTTTTGGAAAAAGTGTTATCTTTCCCCGAAAATAAAATCATATTTCTATCTCTAGAATCCCTTGACTCTTTCTCACCTTCTGTCTGTGCAGGCGCAATGTATGACCAGGTTCAAAGTTGAACTTCGAACTTCCTGTAGAAAGCCCAAAGCAGAGCTTAAGAAATGATAGTTCAGTGGGTAAGAATGCTTGTGCAAGCTTGAAAAGCAGAGTTCAGGCCCCAGTACCCAACGAAAGAGATAGTGTGTCCACAGCCAAGCCTGTAACTCCAGAACCACGTGGAGTGGAGACAGAAAGGATCTTGCTGGGACTTGCTGGCTCACAGTCTGGCTCCAAGTTCAGTGAGAGACCCTGTCTCAAATAAATAAGAGGGGAGTGATAGAGTAGGGCACCCCACATCCTCCTCTGGCCTCTGTGCATGCACAAGTGGGTGGTCCTTACACATATCTGCATATACAACACACACACACACACACACACACACACACACACACACACACACACACACACGCCACACAAAGCAAAAAGTCCAAGACAATAAGCCTGCATGTAATTTTCATGTCTTAAGTATTAAAAATTAAAGTGTCCCCCAGGCCAATGTTAGGCAAGTACTTCTTTCCTTAGAACTCCATAATCAAAAAATTATCCTCCCTACTAACTGACACCAGCTTCCTATTAAAAACTGTTCTTTACACTGTCCTCTCAACAGTCAGCATTTGAATTCCTGACTCACACTTAGCAAACTGGGGGCTTAAAGATCATTCTCTTCCCAAGGGCACTGAACTCACTCGTTCGCCAACAGATTTGTATTAAGTATCCACCGTGTGCCAGCTTCTGCTCCTAATGCTGAGGAGATGGCATCCGATTTTCTGAGGGCTTCTGTTCCAATGAGAGAAGGTGGCAACAAATGCACAAGTATGTAACACCCTGGTTGGTGAATGCCAAGACCAACCAGGAACTACAGGAATGGAGCAAGGGCCACCAGAGGTTGCTGCTGGTAGGGCTAAAGAAGCTGCCACAGTAAGTGCCATGCTTGAGCAGATCCTAAAGGGGCAGGAAGTGTTGCAGGTGGCTTTCTGGGAAGACCACCCCAAGGGAAGTCTTGCATTGAGTGTGCTCCTGAAGAGCACATGGTCAGGGCCAGACACGGAAGACCAGTTGGGCAGCACAACTGACTGGGACTTTGAGTTGGATAATCATGAGATAGCTTGGAGGACAAGAGGGAAATTGTGCAATTTATATTTTAAAGGATAACCTGGCTGGTGTGGAAAGAAAAAAAAAACTAAGGAAGTTTCTCAGGAAACTAGTGATGAAGAGAATGAGAAGTAGCCAGAGTCAGGAAGGACACACACACTTCAACATTTACTTCATATCCCACACAGGTAGAGGGAAAGAAGTAAGGGATCAAGGATGAGTTCGGAGGCCTCGCACTGAGGGGCTGACAAGAACACAGTTGTCATTTACAAGGAAGTGGATTAGCTTGGATGTAGAGGGACTAGAATCAAAGCCTTGGGTGTAAATGGGACACATTTGTATTTTCTAAGTACAGAAGTCAAATGGTTGAAAATTCGAGAATGGAACGCTGAAGAGGCCCGAAAGCAGATCAGATGTTGTGGACCCTTTTCAGAACACACTGTGATCCAGCTACTCTGGTCACCCCTTGCAGCTTCAGCAGGTGACTACTTCAGAATGAAGTTTAACCTGCACTGTTCTAAACGCTGGGTCTGGTTCATCTCTGCTCTACCTGCTCTACTCCAGGACCTGTGCCAAAGGGCAGCAGGCAGCTAAGACACCGGTTCCTCACAATGATCACATGGAAAGAATAAAATGAAATACATAATGCCTCTAAGGCTCTGTCTCAGAACCTGGTATACTATCACTTCCACTGTGCTCTGGCAAGTCATCTGGTGAGGCCCAGGTTCAACAGTGTCGGGTTAACATCTCGACATTTAGTAGCAAGAAATGCAAAATCACATAGCAAAAGACGGGTGCATGATTCTCAGGATCAGTTACCAGAGAACTGGAGCAACAGCATCCTCTGTCTCTCAACTCACACTAACCTTAGTGACAGTCGCAGCTCACTACAAAAGACATTTCTCAGGTCCTCTCATCCCCCAACCAAATGGGTTTCTTCAAGTATCTATTTTTGAAAGCCATTTTCCACGTGTGTTTGAGGTAAGTATGCTTGGCTTTTTTCCCACTAATAGGGAAAATAGGTTAGTATGTTCTAATAGTGTGGTAAATACCATGCTTTAAACGCAGTTTCTCCATCAGCGCTTCCGAGATCGTCTGTGGGAGAATATTACCTTTATTATCTGAGTAAGACATGGACCTAAAATGTTATAAAAGTACAATATAACCCATCACTATGGCTGAAATAGAGAAAAATAAGATACACCTAATCCACACCCATGCTTCCACATGGTTATAAACATCTCAAACACTCTTAGCTTCTGTATCTATCTTCTTAGTGTCAGTGTACAGAATGGATGAATCTGCAGACCACACTTAGAAGTCTAAGTTTAGGGGATTCAATCAGAATGGATCCTTTGATCTCAAAGCTTGGTGTTACTGAATTATAACACCAAACATGAACTATGTTCCTAAGAGTTTAAAATTGAATTTCACTTACACATAGTTTATTCAATTATGAATTCAAATTGTCGAGCTTTTTTTTTTTTTTTTTTGTTTCATCCAGGATTCCATGCTTTAGTCACTAAGTGAAAAAGAAAGAGGTGATATCAAATAACCACATCCTGTGTTATGGCTTTTATCAAATGTTCCTCAATTTTTATGACAATGCTCTGAGAACCCTTGTCCAGGCTGTACACAGGCATCAGTAAAATCACCCAACTACACACCAAGGCTACTTTAATTGACTAAATTCAAGCTGTGCTTTTTAAATGTTCCAGCATTTGATCTTTTAAAAATGCTCTGAGATTTCACTGATGTCAAACTGGCTGGTCTAATTCCCTGCTATGTCTTTAGATCCATTTTTAAAATAATTGGGTGATGAACTGTTTTTTTCCTCCTTCTTCAGGGATCACTATTAAATATAATTTAAGTTCTAATGGGGGGAAAATCTATCCCATCCTATTAGTCTTCTGTACTCGGGTTTGTTGTTATCAAGATAACTCTGGAGTCTAGAGAAGGTTATTCTGAGTTTATGAGAGCCACTAGGGGGCACATTTTTGATGGTAAGGAACCTAGCTTATCTAGATTCGAATTCTCTGGATAAAAAGCACCAGAGTCCTGAAGCTCATTCAGTGGCTTCTCCCCAGATACTCAGCAACAGATGGGCACATCAGCATCCAAGCTTTCTCCACCCTCCACTGCAAAGAGCTCAAGGCAAGGCTGATCTCCCAACTGCTTCTAAGCTTATGTCTAGCAATAGTTGCTCATTTAAAGCAAATAAAACTATAAATATTCATTTTTCTTCTATTTTGTGAATTCATCTTAAATTATAATGAATAGTTTACAATTCACATTTCTAGAGTGGGAAATGTTTGTTTGGGGGCTAGATGTATATAATACCAACAAATCAGCTGATTATTCACTCAAAGGTATTGAGGAACATAAAATCCGGCTGCACTTGAGCAGACTCGCCCAGTTAATTTGGACTGGTAAGAGTTAGTTCTATAGATATAATATCCATGACATGTTCTCATTTATTACATTTCACTCCCTTGCCTTATTGAGGACAACAGCTAATTCACCTTTGGCTTTCAGAGAGACTTGCCTCCATAGGAAGTCAGTTAATTGCTAAAACAAATTTATTAAAAATCACTCATAGTTTTAAAAGATTCTTAAAATATTTTTTAAAAGGTACATTCATTAGTGAAATTCATGGAAAGAAAATATTTAGATGTTTCATGAAGTCAAGATGCTAGTGAGTTCACTTTAGTTCTCGGTTTTACTGGGAATGATAATAATTGGAGAGGTAAGCTCTTCCCTGGGCTTATCTCTCTTCCCTTGTACTCTCAGAGGGTCTGCATCTCCTTCCTCTCCCTTTCCCTAAGTTCTGAACTCATAGAGTGTTGAGCATGTGACCCCTTTTACCTCAAATGAACCAGGACACTGTCATCTAAGCTCTGCCTGCTCAGGGCTCATACAAGATGCCACCTAGAAACTCAGAACTGGAAAGTCTTGCTTTAAAACATACCTTTATATCTATAATTACATGTCACATTAAAAGAGTCTACATTTATAAAAATAAAGTGATCAAAGTGTATTGCAGTGGTACTGTCCATGTTTCCATACATCTGTGTGAACTGAGACTTCTACTAATAGACTATAATAATGAAAATAATTACAGACTTGAAGAACAAATATTCCAATAAAGTTAAGAACATTACTGGAACAGGCTGCCATAGCAAGATGTCAAAGTCTGGGCAGCTTCCCAACAGGAATCTCTGTGGTGGTATTTTACTTGTACTGAAATGTGATTTTAATTGTATGTTAATAAATAAAGTTGCCTGGGGGGTCAGAGCTATTAGAACCATAGCAAGTGCGTGGCAGCGGTGGCGCATGCCTTTAATCTCAATACCATAGAGGACCTGGAGGGCTGTACATACAGGCAGTGACGAGGCAGTCACATGTTTGGGTTTACAACCAATGAGAAGGCAGAACAGCTAGACTATATAAAGACATACACACAGGAAGTAGGTCCCTTTCGGAGAGCTCTCTTGACTGAAGAAGATCGCTAAAACAGGAAGGTAGAGAGAGACACTGCCAGCTGCCACCAGGACAAGCAGCATATGAAGATGCCAGTAAGCCATGAGCCACGTGGCAAGGTATAGATTTATGGAAATGGATTAATTTAAGCTATAAGAACAGTTAGCAAGAAGCCTGCTACGGCCATACAGTTTGTACGCAATATAAGTCTCTGTGTTTACTTGGCTGGGTCTGAGCAGCTGTGGAACTGGCAGGTGAGAGAGATTTGTTCTGACTGTGGGCCAGGCAGGAAAACTCTAGCTACAAATCTCTGCTTCACTGTTGAGGATACCCCAGTCCAAGACCAAGTAATCTGTATGAGGGGCTCTTCTGAGGCCTCTTTTGGGCTTTCAAGACCTTACTGTTTCCTCATATGGTGAAAAGAGAAGTCTGATGTCTCCTCTAGAGATCAGTCTATTGAGGTTAGGACCCACTGCTTTGACCTTTTTATTTAACCAAAATTTATTTGCCAAAGTCTACATCTCCCAATATAGCTACAGTTGATACTAAGAAACACACACACACACACACACACACACACACACACACACACACACACACACACACACACACACACACACACACACACGGAGAGAGAGAGAGAGAACCTGCAATCAGTCCATTAAATGTTTTATACATTTATAATTTATAATTTATTTAATTAATTTTATAATTTATTTAACAAAAGAAATATCAATCAATTCAGTGAGTCTCTTTACCAAATAATATTAAGAAATTTACTTTATTTTACTTCACAACTAATTCTAAGCCAATTAAAATTAAATCACAAGAAGGTGAACTATTTATCATAATGAGAAAAGTAAGAGAAACCATAAAAGATCAAAATGGATTGTATTAACAAAGTTATACCTCTATGGAGAAAAACTAATGATATTTAAACTAAAAAGTAAAATAAAACTACAGGTTGAAAATTACATACAGGAGAGATACAGATAAACATGCTTACACCTTTATGTGTAAATCTATGAAAATCTTGGCACATTTATGACATTTCTTAGAGAAGTGTACATTCTAAAGAAATGACAAACCGGGAAGTGGTGGTGCACACCTTTAGTCCCAGCACTTGGGAGGCAGAGGCAGGCAGAACTCTGTCAGTTCGAGGCCAGCCTGGGCTACAGAGTGAGTTCCAGGACAGGCACCAAAACTACACAGGGAAACCCTGTCTCGAAAGACCAAAAAAAAAAAAAGACATTTACCCTGTAGATCAAGACCATGAATAAGCAGCACCTCGTCTAGGTGACTAAAGCCTGATACTGGGGCTAGCGTAGGAAACGTGGGTTTGAACAATACTAGAAACCAGGAAATGGTAAAAATCAAAGACAATATTGAGATACATATATCCAAAGCACCAAAAACATACTTCCTACCCTCAGACTTGAAATTTCATTCTTGGTAACATATTGTTATCAAAAAATATCCAGAAAGTTCCCTACCTCAGAAGCAAGATACTATTAGTTCCTAAGTAGCCTTCTGCGGTAATTCATTATAGTGACTAGACCAGAGGCTGCCCAGATATTTTGGTCCAACATTATTCTGGTGTTTTGGTGAGGGTGACTCATATTATAATTAGCATTTAAATCAGTAGACCAAGTGAAACATACTGCCCTCCATAATGTGAGTGAGTGAATCTCTTCTAAGAGTTTTTAAAATGCCTGAATAGAGAAAAAAAGGCTGACCCTCCTCAGAATGAGAGGGAATTCTCTTGCCTAATGACCTTGGAACATCAGCTTTATTCTTCCTTCTGGGCTTGACCTGACACCTTAGCTCTTTCTGGATCTTGATCCTACAGCCCTGGGCTAGATGACTTCACACTGGCTGTCCTGGCTCTGAGGAATCTGCCTGGAGAGTTGGCTTCAGCTGTTCTGGCTTTACAGCTTGTTGTGATCTTGGAACTTGTCTCCATTTACAGTCATGTGGTCTACACTTAGGATCACACACATACACACACACACACACACACACACACACACACACACACACACACACACACACCATTGCTACATGTCCTACTGAAGCATCCAGACAAATTCCTGACTGTTACCAGATTCTCTTTGCTATTTAAAGTCCACAGTGCCTTGGTGGGTTAGTACTGTGCTAATAATTTTTTATTATCTTGATCTTTGCAGAGATCAATCATATTTAGACATATCACCTAATTCTGAGTATTAATATCTAATGTGAATTCTGATGGGAGCTCCTGAGAAGGATTTTTCTTTCTGAGGAAAAAAATAAAAGGCATGGAGAAATTCTTCCCTCTTTCTCTCCCTCCATATCCTCTCTGGTTTAAAGGCGGTGCTGTGATGATGTGATGTTTGAAGAAGTTGTAACCATATTGTGACCAGGAGGAGATAGCTATAAAAATCTCAGAGAAGTTGACCCAAATTTCAAGCATTACTGAGCAGATTTAAAAAAAAAATACTAACTTACACAGGCAGCAGATATACTAATGGCTTGGTTAATAACAGTTTCTCTTAATTTCAGATGCAAAATTATATCATTTTCTTACTTCTTTATTATAGCCAAAAATATTGTAATTATCTAAACCAGAAGAGAATAGCAAACCAGCCACATATTAACTCAGTGGGAAATTATTCAATCATCATAAAAGTTGACTGTAAAACTCCTGCAACCTCATGGCAACACAAAATGTCTGTCACAGAAAGGATAATGTATACAAAATATGTTAGGGTTTGCTTAATAAAACTAAAATATGAGAAAGTGACAGCTGCAGGAGTGTATATGTCAGTCTGAAGAAGGAGATCATTGTGCTAGGAATCTTGTGATGGGTGCACATTTTTATTTTTTATATCTTCTTTTTTAATTTATTTTATAATTTAATTTAATTTTACATATCAGCCACGGATTCCCCTGTCCTCCCTCCTCCAGCCCCCATTCCCATCTCCTCCAAGGCAAGGACTCCCCTGGGGATTCAGCACATTTTTAAAATCACAAACAGGCCCCTGGTCCATAAAATCACGGTATATTGTTTCAACAGAAAAGTGTATTTTAGTTGCTATTGTGGAGAATTTGACATGACCAGATTATAGGACCTAAAAAAAAAAAATGCTTCTTTATCAAAAGTCAGGTGTCCAGAGGTATGTAGATTTACACCTGGGTCTTTGATTCAATTCCATTGATCCACTCATTTGATTTTATGCCAGTACCATGTGGTTTTTATTACTATAGCTCTGTAGTTGAGTTTGAAATCAGGGGTGGTGATACCTCCAAAACATCTTTTATTGTACAGTATTGTTATAGCTATCCTGGGTTTTTTGTTTTTCCATATGAAGTTGAATATTGTTCTTGCAAGGTCTATAAAAATTTTGTTGGGATTTTAATGGGGATTGTATTAAATTTGTAGATTGCTTTTGCTTAGATGGCCATTTTTACTATGTTAATCCTACCAATCCATGAGCATAGGAGATATTTTCATCTTCGGATATCTTCTTCAATTTCTTTCTTCAAAGACTTGAAGTTCTTGTCATACATGTCTTTCACTTGCCTGGTTAGAGTTAGACCAAGATATTTTATATTATTTGTTGCTATTGTGAAGGGTGTTGTTTCCCTGATTTCTTTCTCAGTTCACTTATCATTTGTGTATAGGTGGAATACCTATTTTTTTTAACTTATTTTGTATCCAGCCATTTCACTGATGGTGTTTATCAGCTGTAGGAGTTCCCTGGTAGAATTTTTTGGGTCGCTTATGTATACCATCATATCATGTGCAAATAAGGATACTTTGACTTCTTCTTTTCCAATTTGTATCCCCTTAATCTCCTTTAGTTGTCTTATTGCCCTAGCTAAAACTTTAAATACTATATTGAATAGATATGGAAAGAGTGGACAGCCTTGTCTTGTCCCTGATTTTAGTGGAATTGCTTTAAGTTTTTCTCTCCATTTAATTTGATTTTGGCTGTTGGCTTGCTGTATATTTCCTTCATTATGTATGTTCCTTGAATCCATGGTCTCTCCACGACTTTTGTCATAAAGGGTGTTGGATTTTTGTCAAAGGTTTTTTCAGCATCTAATGAAATGATCATGTGTTTTTTTTTCTGTTAGTTTGTTTATGTGGTAGATTACTTTGACAGTTTTTCATATGTTGAACTATCCCTGAAATCTCTGAGATGAAGCCTTACTTGATCATGGTGGATGATCTTCTTTATGTGTTCTTGGATTTGGTTTGCAAGCTTTTTATTGAGTATTTTTGTATCAATGTTCATGAGGGAAATTGGTCTGTAGTTCTCTTTCTTTGTTGAGTCTTTGTGTGGTTTGGGTATTAGGGTAACTGTGGCCTCATAAAATGAATTTGGTGATGTTCCTTCTGTTTCTGTTTTGTGGAATAGTTTGAGGAATATTGTTATTAGCTCTTCTTTCAATGTATGGTAGAATTCTGCACTAAAACCATCTGGACCTGGGCTTGTTATTCTTGTCAGAAACTTTTAATGACTACTTCTATTTCCTTAGTGGTTATAGGTCTATTTAAGTTGTTTATCTGATGGTTTATGTTTGGTAAGTGGTATCTATTGAGAAATTGTTCATTTCTTTTAGATTTTCCAATTTTGTGGAGTATAGGTTTTTGAAGTATGACCTAAGGATTCTTTGGATTTCCTCGGTGTATGTCCTTATATCCTCTTTTCAGATTCTGATTTTATTAATTTGAATATTCTCTCTCTTCCTTTTAGTTAGTTTGGATAAGGATTTATTCATCTTGTTGATTTTCTCAAAGAACTAACTCTTTGTTTTATTGATTCTTTGTATTGTTCTCTTTGTTTCTATTCTATTCAAAAACACAAGTGACATTTCATGTTGCTGAGGATGTGGAGCAAGGGAAACAGTCTCCCATTGCTAGTGGGAGTGCAAACTTGGACAGCCACTTTGGAAATCAATATGGCAGTTTCTCAGAAAATTGGGCCTCAATCTACGTCAGCACTCAACTGTACCACTCCTGAGCATATACCCAAAGGACATTCTACCATACCACAAGGACACCTGCTCAACTATGTTCATAGTAGCTTTATTTGTAATATCCAAAACCTAGAAACAACCTAGATGTCCCTCAACCAAAGAATGGATAAAGAAAATGTGGTACATTTGCACAATGGAGCATTACTCATCTGTTAAAAATAATGATATTATGAAATTTGCAGGCAAATGGATAGAACTAGAAAAAATCATCCTGAGTGAGTTAGCCAAGACTCAGAAAGACAAATATGGTATGTACTCACTTAGAAGTGGATTATTAGCCGTAAAGTAAAATATAACGATGCTACAATCCAGAGACCCAAAGAAGCTAGGTAACAAGGAAAACTCAAAGGGGGATACATGAATCTCACTGTCAAGGAAAAATAGAACAGATATCACAGGTGGACAAGGAGGGAATGGAAGGAGGAGGGAGGGGAAATAAATGAAAATTATTAATTAATAAAAAAGATAATCTATCACAAAATTACAAGGGACTAGGAGGACCTTAGGAAGAGGCAGAAAGCTTAACACCAAGCATGAGGGGCTTTGTGATTTTGTTTAAGGATAACCCAGACCCTGACCTTCAGGCAATTCCCCCACTCATCACCTGGAGACACTTCGGGACTCATTGCCCGCTCTGTGTGTGCCTTACTTACAGGTCTTGTGCTTCTGCACAGTTTCTAAGAATGCAATAAATGAACCATAAATCATTTATGTTAATAATTGCTCTCTGTCCCAGGGTTGAAACCTCTGAGAAGCAAAGTTGCCCAAATAATTGCACTTCTGAATCTGTGGGAACTTAGGTTAAACTTTTATTGGCAAGAGAGTGCCCTGTGTCTCAGTACCTTCTTCTAATAGCACTGCTCTCTAATTGTTGGCAAACTAGAAAGACCTTGGATGATTTTTTCATACCCAGAGACAATAAAGAGGCTTCACAAAGCAACTAAATGCAGAGGTTGCACTCAAGGTGCAGTCTCTGGTGGGGCTGATGCTGAGCTACCATTTCTGAGCACTTATTGATGGTCAGTGCACATCCCACAGCTCAGCAACAGTGTCCTTGATACTTTTTCATCTGCCACCAGATTTCTATTTAAAACTGCTTCTGAGTAGCCACATCTCCCATGCCATGAATTAGTGTGGACCTAAGATTTGTCTTGCATGAGTGGCCAACCAGTACAGTGAGCATTTTGTTCTCTGGGGGAGTCCCTAGTTGCTCTCTTTATTACAACACTTTACAGAAAAAGGTGTGATTTCAGTTCCAAGTTTCAAGATGTGTTTTACTAGTAAGAATTATTTGCTGTACCCTAGAAAGTATTTTGAAGCTTGAGATAATCACAGACTCATAGAGCTATAGAACTACAAAGCTGACCCGGAGGTCACAGTGCCCATGGTCTATGCACAAAGCAGACCCAGGCCTTAGCAAAGCAAGACATGTTTCTAGGTGCTTTGTCCCTGTGGAAATGGCTGCATGTTTTCCAAGTATGCTTGACTACAATCTGATAGGTGACACCTTAGTCTCTCCTAATCTTTCCTTTTCACTGATCCTTCTGTGGGTGCAAGTGCCCCTACAACTAGCTCAATTCTTAGGGTATTTTGACTTTTCTTTATTGAACAAAGTCCTTGAATCTAAAGACCGTTTTCATCTTCATGACTCAAGCTAGTCTGTCTTATAACTGTCTCCAGTACATTGGAGTGCTGCCGTTTTATAGGTTCCCCAAAACTTAATTTTAAATTTTAAAATCATATTGATTTGTTACCCCGCCTTCATCAATACTTCCAATCTGAACCTGTTTACAGTTGTTAATCACAGTATTTCGCCGTTTCCTATTCCTTTCCACTTCTGTTGATCCTTCCGATTGCTTCTCATTCTTGCAACTTTTCTGAATTGGTGCTTAGATCAGTTACAGACTGAATTCAGCCGCATGTGATGAAACACTAGCCATATCTACAGCATCCTGGAAAAAATTAAATAGGAAAGGACTTTCTTTCTGATCTCTCATCAGTCCGGAGATGACAGCAGTGTGGGATGCTATTGACTTTCCTTATGTACATCTTTATGGTCTTAAGCACTTTTTTCAAGTAAGGTTGCTTCCTACTCTTAAAGAGCATTTTAGAAGACTTCCACTATGAATTAGGCTTATAGTATGCTGATTAAAATTAGATGCTGGCACCTCCAATGTCAGAGGAAGAATGGAAATGGTTTGATTGTGCATTTGTTTACTCTTTCTTCACTTTCATTAAGTTTGTTTTTGACAATTTCATACATATAAAATGTATATTCTGATTATTATAATGCCCATTGAATCTCCCCATCATCCCTGCTACCATCCCCTCCTCCCCACAATTCCCCTTCCCACATCCATGACGTTGTTGTTGCTGCAGGTTTTGTTTGGCTTTGGCTTGGTTTTTTGTTTGTTTGTTTGGTTTGGTTTTGGTTTGGGGTTTGGATTTTTTTCTGTCTGTCTGTTTGAGGCCCACTGTGTTTAACTAGGATCATCTGTTTGACCATGAGTGTGGAACTATCCACTACAATCTGGTGAGCTCCTCAGTGGATACACAATTGAAAACAATGATTGTCTCTCCCCAAGAATCCATCAGTAGCCCACAATCCAGTAGAGTGGCAGGGGGCCCCATAAGATCCTCCCCAGTTTATGATTGACTGTTGATAGGCCAGTCATGTGTGGGCCCGTTGCAGGCGGCCATAGCTGCCATAGCTGCAGTTTCTGCTTACCTTCTAAACTGCAATCTCATCATGCCCAAGAAAACAACCTTCCTATGATTAAGAAAGAGGAGAGCTCTGGTGTGGGAGAACAGTAGGACCTTTGCCTTCTGTCGCGACCACCTCGACCAGCAAAGAAGACACAACACCGAGCTCTTCTTTCTGCCGTTTATTCAGGAACCTTGAGCAATCTTCTGACCCCGGGGAAAGCCAGCCCACGCCCTTTATAGCCACTGGGCAACCAACCCCGTAGTGCCACGTGGACAATGCCGATAGGGTCAGACATACGCAAGCAAGCCAGATACCACACCCAAGCCAAATAAGGAGTTGTTTATCCCAGAGAACACCCACCATCGGGAAGGCGGAAGCCGGATGCCGGCGCCATCTTTGAGGCGCCGGCGCCATCTTTGAGGCACGGCCGTGCAAGGCTCTCTACAGCCTTCAGATTTCTCAAGAAAGCAGGACCCTGACTGCCAGATTGGTCATCTCAAAGCTCAACTCTGGCCATGCCAATTTGTCAAAACTCTTCAATCCCTCTTCAAATAACACTGCAGGCACTACAAAGCTCCTTAAACTAACAATAAAAATGATGTGAAGCTCCATATCCCTTTTCTAATATAATACTCCTGGTCATCTATATTTAAGTTAAATTCAGTAGTCATTGTTGTGACTGGTTTTCAAACGTAAGGTTCGATACTGGCTTGTCCTTAAATACAGCTGGCTGGCATACTTCCCTCTGCCATCTTTAGTTATTGAAATCCCTCAACTCAAATCTCTGCTGCTCAGAGGTCCCGTCACTCCTCTCCTCGGACGTAGACTCACTCAGCTCAATATTGAACTTTATACACACAACCTCATTTAATTCTGACATTCCCTAGGAGTTCGTTTTGCTACTCCCACTTCACAGAAAAAAATCCAAGCTTCTCTCCAAAACTTGCTCTCAAGTTCATACTGCTAGTGAGGAAAAGGGAGAGGTCTGACATGGAGCCTGAGAAACTGGCCACAGTTCTTCCACTGTGTCCTTTATAACATCTCCCTCTTCTAAAGCATCCAGGTCAGGCTAGATTCTTTATAACTCTCTTTCTTTTAAGGAGAATTTCACATCAATCTCTCTGGTGCCCACACTTATAAAAGGTGCCACCGAATACACTCATGAATAGAAAGAACCTAAAAAGAGGTAAATTCCTGTAGATATTTAACAATGTGTCTGGGCTTCTCTTGAGGATACGCTTCATATTCACATCCTTTGGTTTGTTACCTTTTGTGACTCTCCATTTGAAACATTATGTTGTTTAAATGACATTTTTAGTAGCACTCTGTCTTTTTAAGAATAGTACCATGAAAACTTTTTTCATCTAATTTCTATGGAGAAAAAATTCATAATTACATAAAAATAGAGCATGGATACTTACAGTGGATCCTATATGCTCAATACCAACATTAATTTTTTTTTTTTTTTTGGTTTTTCGAGACAGTGTTTCTCTGTGCAGCTTTGTGCCTTTCCTGGAACTCACTCTGTAGCCCAGGCTAGCCTCGAACTCACAGAGATCCACCTGCCTCTGCCTCCCGAGTGCTGGGATTAAAGGCGTGTGCCACCACTGCCCGGCCCAACATTAAAATTTTTAACATATTGGAATATTTGCTTTATGTAGAGATGTGCTGAAGCACTTTTGAGCAAATAATAGGAAAGATGACATTCTTCCTGGTGTAATTCAATATGAAATTCTAGAACAAAAGTAATGAGGATATTCTATAATCAACATCACTAGCACATCTACCAAAATGTATACAAGTTTGTTATTGATAATTTTTAACTTTTGATGATTTCATGCCTATATTCTATATGTTATGATGATTTTCACCCACTGCCCTCTCTCATCCCCCTCCCACTCCTGTTGACCTCTTCTTATTCTCAACTATTTCCACTCCTAGTTTTATATCTTTTTATCCTGTTTGTTTGTATAGGTCGTGCATGGGTAGCCACAGCTACTGTGTGTTCATGACTGCAACAGCTGTGCCACGTTCCAACAACAGCACTTCACATCCTTCCTCCACATCCTCTTCTTCAATGTTCATGCGGCCTTCAGGGGTAAGATAGATGTCCCAATGAGGGCCGAGCACTCGACTGCCACTTATTCTCAGTACTTGACCAGTTGTGTATCTCTGCATTAACCACTTCCCACTGTAAACAGCAACTTCTCTGATCCAGACTGAGAGCAGCATTAATCTATAGATAAATATATAACTATGTAGACTACATGTCCATTTGGCAAAACATCAAACAGTCCTTTGCTCTCTAGGGCTTGTAATCTACCAGCCATAGGCTTTTGACTAGATAAAATTTGTGGAATTTATGCTTACTTCAATATACTGATTTAGTCAAACCAGGGTCCAAACAAGTATTGCACTCTGCTTTTCATCGAATGTTGTGGCTCTTTTATATACATACATATGTGTGAGTGTGTGTGTGTGTGTGTGTGTGTGTGTGTGTGTGTGTGTGTGATGGTGCAAGTATGAGAGTCATAAAACAACTTAAGGGAAGCAAATCTTTCCTTCTTCCACATTGATTGCAGCAACTGAATGTAGCTGGAGTTATCACCAGTCCTGCTGGGTCACAGCCTCTCAGACCCAAATAAACACACACAGGCTAATATTATTTAAAACTGTTCAGCCATTAGCTCAGGCCTACCACTGACTAGCTCTTACACTTAAACTAAGCCAATTTCTGTTAATCTATGTGTTGCCACATGTTCTGTGGCTTTACCTGTGTGCCTGTTACATGCTGCTCCTTGGACGGCAAGCTGGCATCTCCTCAGTCTTCCTCTTCCCAGAATTCTCCTCTCTCTTTGTCCCACCTCTACTGTACTTCCTTCCTGGCTACTGGCCAATCAGCATTTTATTTATCAATCAAATCAAATCAACACCTTCACAGCATACAGAGCGAGATCCACAGCAATTAAACTTGGGTCATCAGGACAAGTAACCTTACCCACATCTCCTTAACCTCTTTCAAGCTCCTTTAATCTAAAAAGCTCCCCTCTTCCTTCTGGATTTTTATCCCAGCATTGACTCATTAGAGAAAATATAGAATTTTTAGAATAATGACTTGCAATTTTTATACATCTGATTGAAAACAAAGCAAAATAAAAAATTGTACATTCCATAAGTTACAAACTAGGGTTAAGTTCTTGCTTGAATTCAGGTGATGCATCTGTCATGAGTGTACAAAGACAAGGAATAATGTCACAAGGTAGCAGGAGAAGAGGTTCCAGGCTTTACTGCATCACATGGAAAGTCCAACTATCTACCACTCACAGACATTGGTATTTGTGAAAACTCCAGAACCTGAGGACAAGGCGAGAGCATGTAAGTGTACCTTAGACCTGAATAAAACTTAAAACTACTTTGGAGGTGTAAGAGGCAAGTTGTGAATACATCCCAGTTATTTCTGTGCCTTTGCAAGGTGTCACAGTGACACACAGTAGGGGACTCCACAGCCCACAGTGAACAGAGGGAAAAGACAACCTAAGCTAGAAATTCAGCCTGCAGGCCACTCCCAGGAAGCCTGATCCTCTCTTGTGTTGTGGGAAACCCCAGTATCAGTTACAAAGCTAGTCCACCCAGAGCCTGGTAAAAGGAAAGGTAAGAAGTAGAACTAGAGCGGCATGGAGAGTCTGCTGGTGGCGACTGCATTCTCAGCAGCAGCGAAGCCCAGTCAGAGAGAATGCCATAACTTACCAAAAAACCTGAACTTGTCATTCTCAGAGACATGGCAGAGCTTTGATATGGCTTTATCTGGAGATGCCCTGCCCCATGGTCTGGTCCCAGAGTTTGACCCAAAGCCCCAGGTATCAACTGTCTGCTCCAATCATAACAGTGTCAAATAAGTAGAAGGAGAAATTTTGGAAATAGCATATTTCTGAACTGGTGGGCCAGGGGGAAAAGAGAAATTTAAACTATCTTGAGACAAGTGACAATGCATGTACAGCACACACAAATCTATGGAAGAGTAGTAAAGCAGTTGTAAGTGCCCATTTATAGTATTAAATATATATTTCTAAAAGGAAGAAGCATCCTGGGGATGGAGTACGAGCACATTCTTGTAACCCAGCTACTTGGGAGGCTGGTACTAGAGAATCACGAGTTCAAGTCCAGCATGAACTATACAGCAGGATTGGGGGTTGGGAAAGAGGAAGAGGGAGGAGCCCATCTTAAAGGAACTAGAGAAAAAACACAAACTAAGTCCAAATTTAGTATGAGGACAGAAAGAATGAACAGAATAAAAACATACATTTTAAAAAACAATAAAAGCAAAAGGTATTTTAAAACATAAATGAATAGACAGACCCTTAACCACGTAAAGAGAAGAGAGAAGGAAAGACAAGGAAGATCAGACATGATGAAGGATTATAACTGCTCAGTTCACAATGAACATATTAAAACAACATTCTTGAAGGCAGCCATTATTTAAAATGGGCCCAGAGAACCAGAGATATTTCTAGTGCAAAAGGATAGCAACAATGGTTTTGGTGGGCGAGCCCTGCTTAAGGCCCATGGAAACAATAATGGCAGCAAACAAGAGGGAATGGCTACCAGAGTTTGCATGCAATTAGGGCTCTGCTCCCACCACTTTCCTGTGTCAGGAGAGTTTCGAAGAAAGTTTGCTTGTCTTCCAGGCATTCTTGTATACCGTAGACCTCATTTTCATCCGCTGTTTTTTCTAACAAGTTGCCTCACAGAAAAATAAATGGAGGGGGAAAAAAAAACAGAAAAAAAAAAAAATTCCCACTAAGTATTATCTTCCCACGTGATCACTTATGACAGCTTGAGAGTGAAATTGAGCCTAAACTGCCAGCAGCTCTATTTTCATAAGTGAAGGCCCCACACTGACTGCCAGTGGTAAAACAGTACAGTATAAAAAGGAAAACAATGGAAACTGTTCACATAACACTGAGCGGCTTCTCCTGAGTGCTTTGTGTAGTCTCCCCCCGTGTTGTGAAAACAACACTTCTGTTCTGGTCGAGAGGGTTCTTTTATTACAACACAATGCAATTTTGTTCATACTGACTTGTGTATAAATAGTAGACTGTAGTCTCTTAAAGATGTAATCCACTCCAGATGCAGCATTTATAATGCCCACACAAAGGAAATGTACACATTGACTTCCTGGACAGCCAGAGATACATAGTTAGACCCTGTCTCAAAAGAGAAACAAAAAAAGAAAAGTGCAGGCCCCTTAAGATGGCCCAGCAGGTAAGGGTACTAACAGCCAAAGTTGATGACCTGAGTTCAATCCCCTGCATCCATATGGAAGGAACAACTCCTGAAATGCGTTCTTTGGCCTCAGATGCATACCAGGGGCAAATGTGCATTGCACACACAATAAATAAATAAATAAATAAATACATACATACATACATACATACATACATACATACACAGATAAATATAGTGAATAATGTAATAAAAAATTTAATTGCACAATGTAACATAATAGAAATCTGACTTGTGGTAATAGACTCTGAGCATATAATGCTTTCAAGTTCATGATAATGTGTATTGAGGATGTGTTGATGTTGTGTTATATCACTGAAAATGTTTTCTTACCTACTAAATATTAGATATATCAATACTAAAAACACATGATATATCTTTCTCTCTTTCAATTCCAGTGCAGGGTTAGAACTCAGAGCTCCATGTACTCTCAGTTGGCACTCTACCACTGAGCTTCATTCCCAGCTCTCTAACAAATTACAGCACTTATTGTTGATAGGGAGGTCAGTATGTCCAGGGCTATATATTAAGTACTTTAGAGGTACTTTCTCAAACTACATTTCAACCTCAAAAGAATCTTGTGAACTCTACTATACACATACATGTATGCGTGTATGCATGTGTGTGCATCATACTCTTTGCTGATAAAGAAACTTAATTTCAAAAGTTCAAGTAAATAGATAAGCCAGTGTGACTATGAAAGATAAACTGTTAAAATGCCCCACAATTTCCCCTATAAGTAGTATCACCATAGGAAGAAGAGAATGTAAGTACAGCTTTGGGTCTAGGAAAGTGTCACCTAAGGATTGTCTGGAAACAAAAATTAAACATGCCCTCCTCAAATTCACTTGACTTTACTCTCTCTGGGTCCTGATTCCCACAGACCAGAAACTAAAGATAGTCACAGCTAATATGGTATGATTGAATGTCCTTCCTCAGGTTCCACACCATGATAGCCCACAGGCTGTGTTCTCTTGACATGGAAGCTTACAAATTTCACCCCCTTGCCCCCAACACCAGAGTTGACACCAAAATTTTGGTTCACAAAGGAACAGTGAAAGGATGGGAGACAGGAATGGAACACACAGCATCAAATTAAAAAAAGTCACTTCTGTTTCTCCTAACAGAACAACAGGAAAAAAAAAAACAACTTCATAATACAGAGACTTGAGGTTACTGTAATGGCTAATCTTGGTTGTCAACCTGACTGGATCTGGAATCAACTAAGAGAGAAACTCTGGGCACATCTGTGAAGGATTTTCTTGATTGGTTTAATTGAAGTGGAAAACCTGCCCCGAATGTGAAAAACTCCTTCTGATGACAGCCCAGGTATTAAGAGGTCCAAAGGAAGCTGCCAAGAGATTAAGCAATAAAAATCCTACCCAGTGGCAACACCTATGCACCAGGACAACTACTAGCAAGGCGAGATAATGCATAAAGATATAAGAAGTGGCCTGTACACAACAGTGACAAGTAAAAGCTGTGCAATTGGACTTAAAGCCCACTCAATAAGAGGAAAACTATGCCTGCTGTTGAAAAAAAAGCCAGTTTCCTGGGGATAGTAAGGTCATGAACATTAGAAAAGAATCTACTACCACCACTTTGCTGGACAAGTACAGTTCCTAACTACATTCCAAATATTATCCTTACACCCACAAATAACTGCAGCTACCACCTCTCATCAAAGAAGCCTCTCTTTACAACAAATGGAAACCACCAGAGAAAGCCACAACTGGCCATAATGCAGAGACCAGCAGTGTACTGGGAGTCCAATCCCAACAGACATATCTGTGTTACAGCTCCTGCATCTACAGTTCAAGGAACATCCTAGAAGAAGGGGTGGAAAGACTGTCAGAACCAGAACACCAGGAAGTCTAGCATGAAACAATCTTTCCTAGAAATGGCTGCATAAATAGGACCAGAAAAAGTCAATAGCAATGGAATTGTTAACAAGGGAGCAGGAAGATTTAGTGGGGTCCCATCACCTAGAGAAATAACTACAGGCAATTAATAGGGACTGGGAGAAGGAGAATTACCAAGGATGAGCCCCCTTGTTAGTTTGCAATACAGAGTGGACAGCCACAAAACAATATACATAATAACTCATAACAACAACGAAAAGGGATTCAGTATGTCATGTGTGTGTGTGTATGTGTGTGTGTATACACAATAATTATCAAAGAAAAAGGAGGCTATTAACTTGGGGGCATAGGAGTGGTTTGGGGGAGGATAGCTGGGAGGAGTAGAAGGTAGGGGAAAGCCTTTTCCTTGGTCTGCTTGCCTTGTCTCCTGGAGAGTTTGTCTACTTTGCTGCACACTAATGCTGCTGTTGCCTCTGCTGCTGCTATTCTTAGCTGACATTAGAACTCAGCTTCTTGTAGCTTTCCAATGAGGACTGAAGACCAGTGGTTCTCCAGAATTCAGTCAGATCTTTGATGGCAGATTGGGACTGCTCAGGCATCAGCCATGTACACTGAGTACTTATTTAGTCTTAGACTCTCAAGTTAAGATAGTCATTG
Organism: Peromyscus californicus insignis; assembly: GCF_007827085.1. Taxonomy (NCBI): domain Eukaryota; kingdom Metazoa; phylum Chordata; class Mammalia; order Rodentia; family Cricetidae; genus Peromyscus; species Peromyscus californicus. The sequence goes on along the minus strand of NW_026294562.1, from coordinate 46,869,743 downwards.
ATGGACAATCCTGATTGTGTCATGTAAATCAATCTAATAAATCCCCCATACACACACACAAACACACACACACACACACACACACACACACACACACACACACACACACACACACACACGCGTGTGTGTTCTGTTGTTTCTGTTATTCTAGAGACTTGACTAATAACCTGACTAATACAGTCATAGATTAATTGTAGCACATATCTTTTTAAATACCAGAGTTAAAGTTTTTAAAAAAAATCCCCAGAAAAAATAAATACAGAAAATAGATTGGTTAACAGAGCCTAAATCTGTGGCTCTCTGAAAATGGGAGACAGAAGATCAGGTACATGTTAGTAACAGTCTAGAAGTTAGAAGCCACATAAAATAGGATGTAGGCTCTGTGTCACCAATTAGGGGACAATAGTTAATAATTCTACCTAAACTCAGGTGCTTTGGACACACAAGAAGAAAGATCAATCAATGAACTCAAAAAGGTAATAATAAAACTTGCCTAAGACTAATGTCTCCAAGGAAAGCCAGACTTCCTTGAGAAATCTCTGTGATTCCAAAGCTAGCCTAGTCTGCACAGCAAGTTCCAGGCCAGTCAGGGCTACATAGGGAAACAAACTAACCCCTCTACTCACAAACAAATAAATAAATACTATAAATTACAGGCAAAAAGTATCAATTTCCATAAAAAGTAACAAGAAATAACTGGCAGTATTGGTCAATGGAACTCCAAAAAATCTAAAAACTAACTCACATACACATGATTCACAAAGGTATCAAAGCAATTGAATGACAAAGGATACATTGTTCCAACAAATATATTGGAGCTCATATTCATAATTAAGAACATTAATGAATCCTAGTCCTGACCTCACACTACACACAAAAATAAATTCTTAAGGGTTCAAGAACTAAATCTAAAGAATAAGAACTAAATATAACTATCTTCATTGCCTAAAATTAAGGAAAGATTGCTTAGGACACAAAATCCAAACTTCTACATGAAAATATACACTTGACTTATCTAAGTTCAGAGAAAACTACTAATGAATGCAAAGGCTCAAAATTGAGAGAACAGGATGAACACACACACATACACACATGCACACACACACACACATACACACACTAAAAGTCTGAATAAAAATTTCAAACCATAATTAAGTGCAGCTTAAACTATGAGAATCCTGTGTAGTCTGATCAATTACATTACCATTTTTGTCCCATCCAGACATCTGAGGCATATAATTAACACAAAACTTTCTTGAAAACTTACGTTATGCAGAATAGAAGCCATTGGTATAAAATCATGAAGGTACGGCCACCCATTTTTTTTTTCTTTTAACAAAGATGCCAAAATACAGATTGGAGAAAATACAAGCTCTTCAATGAATAGTGCTTAGAAAACTAGATGTTTGTATATAAAAGAATGAAACTAGATCCCTATATTGTACCCTACATAAAAGCCAACTCCAGATGGATCAGGGCCTTCATCTACGACCTGAGACTCTGAAGCTGTTAGAGGAAAAAGTAGGAAAAATTCTTCAAGATAAGAGCAAGGCTTATACACTGACACTTGGCTCAGCCTGGGAGGAGGGGACTGGACCTGCCTGCACTGAATCTACCAGGTTGAACTCAATCCTCAGGGGAGTCTTTGCCATGGAGGAGATGGGAATGGGGGGTGGGCTGGGGGGAAGGCGGGGGGCGGGGTCAGGAGGGGGGAGAACAAGGGAATCCGTGGCTGATATGTAAAATTAAATTAAATTATAAAATATTTTTTTAAAGTTAAAAAAAGAATACATTTTTAAAAAAAAGAGCAAGGCGTAGGCAAAAACTTTCTCAGTGGGATTCCAGTTGCTCAGGAAATAAGGCCAATAATTGTCAAATAGGACCTCATGAAATTAGAAGGCCCCTGTAGCAAAAGAAACAGATAGTAAAGTAAAGAGACTTTTCAAATTATATATCAGACAGAGTTACCTGGAACATAAAAAGAACTTTAAAAACTAAATAACAAAAAAAAACAATTTAATCAACAAATGGGCTGATGAACAGATAGTTCTTAAAGAATGAAACACAAATAGCCGGCAAACATGAAAAACGTTAAAGATTACCAACCATTAAAGAAATACAAATTAAACCCACGTTGAGGGGCTATTTTACCCCAGTGAGAACAGCAATAATTAGGAAAACAGATAACAACAAATTCCAGTGAGGATGTGAACAAAGATAATAACCCATCAACACCACTGCTGGGTCTTTACCTGAAGGACTCCAAGTCAACACATCCCAGACGCTTGCACTGTGTTCACTACGGTTCTCTTCAGAGGAGCTGAGTTATGGAACAAACTTAGGTACTAGCAACAAAGGAATGGATAAAGGAAGTGTGTGTGTGTGTGTGTGTGTGTGTGTGTGTGTGTGTGTGTGTGTATACATACATATATATTTATATACATATGGAACTTTTCAGTTGTGTTGAAGAATAAAATAATATCATTTGAAGGAAAACAGATACAAGTGGAGATGATGTTAATTGAATAAACCCACTCTCAGAAATACAAATATTATGTGCTTTCTCTCATTTGTGATTCCTAGATCTCATAAGCCACACAAAACCATATATATAATATATATAATATATATATATATATATATATATATATATATTATATATATAAAATGAAAATTGATGTAAAACCACCTGAAGGGACAAAGGACTAATATTAAAAGAAGGCTGAGAAAGGGGAATTATCAGGCTTAGCAGCAAGCACTCTAAACCTGGAGCTGTCTCACTGGCCAAATTTTCATAAAGAGAAACAGAAGATATCTTTAGAAAATAATCAGAAGACAAGATGAGAGGCAAAATTAAATCCTCATGATATTTTCCAATAGGATTGTCTAATAAACTCTATTCAATACCAATTCAAAATACTATTAGAGATAAAAAAAAAAAACAGCTACTAAAACTACGTAATGTGAAGGAAGATGAAATAAATTAAAATAAAAACTAAAAAAATTCTACACATAAAAATATTTTCTGATGATTAAAACAGGAAAAAGTAGTTTAGATATGGTTGGGTAAGGAATTAGTGAACAGGAGGAAAACATACAAAGAATTTAGTGATTTGATGGAGAGTAATAAAAGATAGCAAGGTTGAGATTGTGAAACTCAAGTAAGCATCTATTGATCACATGAAGCAGAGACAGCTAGGTAAGAGGACTGATTTCACAAGATGTTGTGATAGCATGGTGAGCAGTTAATTAAAGTGCAGTAGTCCCCCTTTATCTATGGGGGAGACATTCCAAAACCTACAATGAATATTTGAAATCATGAACAGTACTTTATGAAACAATAAGCCATGTGTTTCTCCTACATTAGTGGTCCTCTAACTTCCTAAAGCTGCAACCCTTTAATATAGTTCCTCATGACCTCTAACCACAAAATTATTTTTGTTGGTACTTCATAATGGTAATGAAATTACTGTAATGAATCAACATATAAATATCTGTTATACGGGATATCTGATATGTGGCCCCTGTGAAAGGGTCACTTGACCTCCCAAAGAGATTGAGACTTGCAGGTTGAGAAACTTTGTCCTGCAGAAATGTAATTTTGGGAATCCTAATTTACTGTTTCTCACTCATTCTATATACACACACTAGCAATTTAAGCACCTTATGTTGTGATTTTAAGAACACATCAATACCACAGAGCTTCTATAGAAGAAGGCTGATTATCACTGATTTCCTAGCTCTCCACATTGCTGAGTATCTAAAGTGTAGGCCTGGTTTCTCAATGCATCACATTGTTAAAGCCAAGTGCCACTGAGCATAACAGTGATTGACTTACATATCTGTCTGAGGTCACAGTTAACACCCATTCACTTGATCTGACTTGATTCAGTATGTGCCTCTAAGAGTGAGATGGGCATTGAAATTAGTAGACAATGCAAAGCAAACTTCTCTTGCAACCACAAAAGGGTGTAGGCAGGGACACCCAACCATTTGAATTAACTGGTTAACCTTCCACCAGTACCGGGGCATTTCCTGGGCCTGACTGTCTTGAGTTGGGACAATTTTTTTTCCTGCATTTGAAATTAGAGTAAAACATACTTCTCCCTGCATCAAGTCTGCATTCAGACCAGAACTGCCATCAGTTCTCCTGACTCTCTAGTCTTTGGGTATCAGTTGGGATCCTGTTGTTCCTGTATCCTCTACTTGCAGCTAGTAAGACCAACCAGTCTCCAGAAGTCTACAAATCAATTCTTTATTCACATTCTTCTTCCCTTTTTCTCTCCACACACATGCACACAAAAACGCATTCATGTGTGCCTACATGTGCATAGGCACACACACACAAAAACCTCCAGTCATATACACAACCATACATACACTCATATATATATATGCATCCTTTTGATCATTTCCTAGAGAATTGTGAGTAATATGAGCACTGTTGCTTCCATGGTTACAACCAAAGAGTGAGTATAACTGGATCATGAAATAATAACAGAGGTGTTTAAAGCAAAGAAGTAGATGCAATAATTTCACATAAGAATATGGTTTATATTCAAATAATAATTCTTATAATTAGGTAAAATTACCTAATGTCAAAAAATGCATGACAGCTCTTGCCTCAAGGTAATGCTGTAGAGGACAGAGATGTAGATTTGGGAACTAGCATGTTTCTGGTTCTGTAGAAGTCTATTCAATATTGTTCCATCCAGGCCTCTTCAGAAAGAAGCACATGCATTTGAGAACTGGATAAACTTCCAAGCATAGATCAGGAGAGACTTCCCATCCATATTTAACATAAAGTGATAAGAAGATAGGCTTTCCAAGAACAGAGAGTTGGTAAACATCCAATTCACTAGTCTCCCAGCATTCCTGGCTGACGCCCAGGTCTGGATGTAGGCCATGTACACCAGGTAGGGTAGCAAGGTTTATCCTGGCCCCTCAGAAAAGGTTGGCCCAAGCTGACCACTACCGGAACAGCTAGACTATAAACTGATGCACAAATAGGGTGTGAAAGATCTCACAGAAATTACAACCTGGAGCATATCCTGTAGCATTTGGGATGCTTCACAGAGCAAATGGATGACATTTAATCTGTGTCTATATTAGAAAGTCTTAACTTAAAATACGTATTTAACTTTTACCTTAGTACTGCATCTAAGAAGCGAATGTAAAATGATTGAGTTTTGTTGCTTTTGTTTTTGTATCAGACATTAATTTGTTTCTGTTGTGACTTGGTAGACACAAATGGCAGTTTGGCGATTAATGCCTATGTATTTCTGAATATGGCTTTAATGAAAGAGGGATCTTGCCCAGACTAGAAAGCAATACACATACAACACAGAGAGCTACATGAAACAATGGCCTTAAAAGAACAGATTTGCATCCCTGCTGTGCCACTTGCTATTTGTATAATCATAGCTAACAATACAGCCACTTAATGATAGAGATATATTCTGAGAAACATGCCATTCAGTGATCACGTCCTTGTGCAGTGACAGTATAAAGTTCATAAACTAAAACACCTATGGTGTCACTATAATCATACAGTACCACCATCATTCATGCAGCTCATCATTGGTGGGATTGTTTTATGTGGCACACAGATGTACTGAAAGTTCCTTGGGAGCTTAGTATGGGCAACAGCTAGCTCAATGTGCCACAAACATGGTTGCATTTTATTTTTATGACATCTCCATAATTTAGATATTACAATTTTATTCACTCATTCATTCATTTTAGGGAGTACATTAGAGTAGGCAAAGGTTGAAGCATTTTCCAGTATCACTTATTCTACCAGGTCTTAGATTTCTTATCCATAAAATGTAGGGACTGGATTGAACACCTAAAAATTTTCCTTCTATCTCTATGGCTTCTTTTGAGAGACTCTTTAGGGAAAAGGGGTTATGTAAGTGTTAGCATCTCCATGATGTTCCACATGATTTATATGTAATGAATTTGTTGAAAATTTCTTAGCTCTGTTTTTTTTCTAGTCTGTAAGTTTCAGTTTTATTAAATCAATAAACAAAATGAGTGGTCACAGTTATTGGTTTTAAATATGTATACATTTTAGAGTAAAATAAATTGTCTATAAACAACATCCAGAATGCAACACTGACTTGCATCATTTGTACTCATTCAGGGTACCAGTGGGGGCCTCACTGGGAGATTCACTGGACAAGAGAATTACTGGTATTAACATTCTAATGTTCTGTATGTTCTGCAAATAGAATAGTCTGTGAGTTCCCCACCTTTGATAGGAAGTCTTGGGCTGTGAACTTGTTCACTGTCATTGTTAATCTTTACCCCACTGATGTCCAGAGGACCCACTAACCCCAGAAACTGGGTTTCATTTGGAAACTTGGAATCAGAGCAACAATGTCGATGTGCTCCACACTCCTTGAGGAATGATGGAACAGCAGCTTGGAGCCACTGAAAATCATAAGCAATGTCAGTAGTCTGTAAAAGAAGTGATGAGGGGACCATGATAAAGCTGTCCTAAAAACCAAAGGCAGAGTCACAAAGCCAAGAGGGAAAACAGAGCCTATTTCCCAGAACTGAGTGCTCATGAGACAAAAGGCAAAAGGCTAGAAACTTCAAGAAATAATAGATACATAAAGAATAAAATGGAACAGCATGTGAGAACAAGAGATGCTAAACCCCCAGGTGCTTCTCAAGTACAGAGTCTGTTGACAAAAAGAAACGTGAAGCTAGCATCTGGAGTAAAATTGGGACAATTAAGAAAACAAAAACACTGCCTTCTTACTACTCTTGAATACATTCCTTATGCTACATATTTCCTTATTTGGTTGTTAAAAATTTCTTGTAGAAATATGATCCTACAGTTTTATCAACTGTACAGCTTCTAAAATCATCCCACTCTCCCCTTTACAGGATATAAAATATGCCTATTGTGAAGTTTGTTACTTATCATGAAGTACAAAGTGATGTTTTAAATTCTTACTTTTGAGTAAAATCACAGTCTAATGGAGGAGGAGGGAAAATCTAAAGATTTTGAAACAATTTTAAAAGCCTCTAATGGGTGTGGCAAGTTCAGCCCCAAGAGCTCTTTAAATATGCAGAAGATGGGGACAATCACTGCTTCCGTCATCTTTAGAGAGAGTAAGGTCTCATTTCAGAGGGCCTGTGTCAGAGGTTTTGAAGCAGGAGAGAAGCGTGGGGAGTTAGAAGGAGGGTGTCATAAGTCAGGTCACTGGTCCATTAAGTAAATCATCATATTCTCTTCAGGAATGAGGACTGGGAGAAGTGATAAGAGGAATTTGTCTCACAGCCTTCCTGACAGCTCTCCACTGTGGGTTGGGCATATTCATAGATGCTTTGGGTGGATTCACCTGCTACAACTCTAGGAGACAGGGTCACTCTTAGAAATATAGCATGAGGTGCTTGTCTGTGACTCCATGCTGCATCCTCCACCTTTGCCAAAGTTCATCAGAGATGGCCATGTTTTAACATCACTTCATTTAATATTTGGTATCTGTGAGCCTTCTGTTTAGATGGGAGCAGGTCTTGTGACCCCATTGATCAGTAGAATATACCAGTTTCCAGGTTTTAAGAAACCAGCAGTTTTAAATTTCTACTGAACAAAAACTACTTAGATTTTTTAAAAGCTAAAAGAACAAACTTGTACAGCACTATGGAAATCATTGTGGTGGTTACTCAGGAAGATAGGAATTGATCTACCTCAAGATCCAGCTATACCACTCTTGGGCGTATATTCAAGGGTTGTTTCATCCTACCACCGAGACACTTGTTCAGTCATGTTCTTTGGTGCTCTATTCATAATAGCCAAGAATTGGAAACATCAACAGATGAGTGGATAAAGGAAATATGTGTACATTTACACAATGGAATATTACTCACCCATTAAAACTGAAATTTTCTGGTAAATGGATGGAACTAGGAAAAAAGATCATCCTGAATGAGGTATCCCAGACCCTAAAAGACAAGTATGATATATATTTGCTTATAGGTGGATATTAACTGCTAAGTCAATGATAATCAAGCTATAATCCATAAAACTACAGTGGTTATGAATAGAGTAAGGGACTAGAGGGAACAGATAGATCTCATTAATAAAGAGAAATAGAATAGATAGTTGATGGACATGGAGGGGGGACTGAAATAAGAGAATGAGGTGAGGAGAAGTAGAGAAGAGGGAGAAAAGAGAATATGGGGAGAGACACCTAAAATCAAAGGCTTTTTGAGATGTAGTATGGAAAATTAATATAATAGAAGCCTCCTAAAATATATACAAATATAAAGGTGATGGAAATGAAATTACCAAATAATAGGGGAGACAGAGCCCAACTAGATATCTCTTGTCACCAAATGAAGCTTCCAGTGCTGGGAATGGGTTACATCTAATTGAGTTGCTAGCCAAAGGAGACCACTGGGAACCTCCAAACAACACAGGCTTTTGCCAAGTCCTATTGATGAAGGCAATACCTACACAACTCATTGAACATGGCAAAGTTGAGCTGGTACCTACATAGACCCTTCACCCCTTCACTCTAGTATCTTTGGTAGAGAAAGGCACTTGACATGCTACCAAGAGAGAAAGGTAAACACCAACCCAGCTACAAAATCTTTGCTCTACAATGGTATCCTATCTGCAAGATAAGCTAGTGCAATGGTGGTACAAAGCTTGTAGTAGTAACCAACCGATATCTTTTTTGACTGATGGCCCACTCCATGAGATGGAACCCATACTTGACACTGTTTGGGTGACCCAGAACCTGAGACCAGATAACTCAAAGACCTAATGTAAAATCAAATATTAATGTTCTACTGAAAGAGCATATCAATAAAATGACAATTCCTAATAGCATTCTACTATACTCATGGATAAGTGCCTTGCTTGACCATCATCAGAAAAACTCCCTGTAACAGATAGAAACAAATACAGAGACCTACAGCCAGACAATATCCAAAGAGTAGGAGACTCTAGAATACTCATTCCTAAATGAAATGTCTATCTTCATCAAATCCCTCCCCTCAGAGCCCAGGGAACCGGGCAGAAGATAGGGTAGAAAGAGTGTAAGAGTCAGAAGGGATGAGGAACACCAAGGAAACAAGACCTTCTAAATCAAAAGGATCAATGCACATATGAACTCAGAGAGAAAGAAGCAGCATGCACTTGGCCTGCACAGGTCTACACCAGATGAGATCCTAGAGCTAAAAGGAGTAGACATACACCCCCATCTCTAACCAGAAGCTATTTCCAATTTATAGCCACTTTCAAATGAATTTAGTTTTTTCCAAGAGAGTCTCACTGGAAAAATAAACTACTCTTAAGGGTAGGCCCCATATCCAGCAGTAGACAGCCAACAGAAAATGAACTCAACATCTTTGGAGGTTCCTCATCTCATAATGTTTTGTTAGGGCATATATATTATATGTGTGTGTATATCTACATACATATATATATATATATGTATATATGTAGATATACATATATAATGTTTGTTTGTTTTTATTTTTATATATGTTTCCTCTATTTTTATGCTACTTGTCCTTCATGTATATATTATACCTTCCAGTGTTGTATTTTTATGGAATTTCTAAGTGTGTGAATGAGTAGGTCTCTGCATCTGCGTTTGTTTCTTGTGCCTTTTCTTGGTCTCTTTTACTTCTGTATGCTTTTATTGTCCTATTCTGATGTGTTAGGTTTTGTTTCATCTTACTATATTTCATTTTATTATTATCCCTCAGAAGCCTGTTTTCTAATGAGACAGAAAGGAGGTGGATCTGGATGAGGGAGGAGGTGGGGAGAAACTAGGAGTAGAGAGGAAAGGAAGCGATAATCAGGATATATTATATGAGGAAGAACATCTATTTTCAGTAAAAGTAAAGAGAGAGAGAAAGAGTAGGTAACACACTCCAGGACAGGCGCCATTCCCAGGAGTAGTTGGTCTACACCAAATGTACTCCTGTGCTTTTGTATGTGCTTCTTATTTTACTTTTTGTCTTATGAGGGTTGTCTGTTTTGATTTTCTTTCTTTCTTTTGAGAGAGAGAGAACAAACATGAAGTTGAATGGGTAGGGAAGTGAGAAGGACCTGAGAGAAGTTGGGAGAGAGGAAATATGATCAAAACATATGGTATGAAAAAATATTTTCTTAATAGAAAAGAGCAAAGGTGTGTTATATAAAATATATTCAAGAGTAGAAAGCCATAGAATGCTTTGGAGAAGACTGCCTATCCTTTTAAGTGGGGATGGGCAGCCTTCTCGAAAATTGAGCAGAAGATCTTCTGGGAACACTAGCCCTACTTTCAGCTCAATGCTGCCATGTGATCCCAACCCAAATGAAGTGGAGCTGAAGCATGGCACTGTCCAAAATTCTAACTTTCAGGCTGGAGAGGCTCAGTGGTCGAGAGTATTTGCTGATCTTTCAGGGGACCTGAATTCATTTCCCAGCACCCACAACAGGCAGCTCACAACCGCCTGTAACTCCAGCTCCTAGGGACCTGACACCCCTTTCTGGCCTCATTTGGGCATCTGCATACATGTAGCATACACTTACATAGAAACACACATGTATACATAAGCAAAAGTAATCCAAAATTCTAACTTTTAAAATGGTATAGAAAAGGACAAACTGTTATTTTAATCCACCGAAGTTGAAAGTAGTTTTTGTTTTGGTTTTGGTTTTGGTTTTCAGTCATAGATAACCAAAATAGGCAACTGATTTGGAAGTGAGTAAAGAGAGGGGCAAGGATATGGAACCTCAAAGAAGGGTCTAACACTGGAAGATGCTGTATTTCTCTTCCGACTAGTAGGAAGCGGACTGTCACAAATCAGCCAGATAGGTGCTCAAGTGCAAAGAAGGAACAAGGGAGGAGGCAGGAATCATAGGATGAGTTTCTGAGAACATACATCTACACATTCAATCTTTCTAGTGTTTCTTTTATTTTTTTTAATCCTGGTAGTTTTTAATTTAAGATTTCACTTTCTGTTCATTATAATCTTTAAGCCTCCTGTGAAGTGTGAGTAAACTTTCTAACCTAGAATCACTCAAGGTAGAGAGAGGTGGATGGCCACTCACCATTTTCTGTGTAACATGATCACCCTGGTCTGGGGGGAAGACTGTCTTGGTTCTTTTCCCAACTCCAGGTTATTTATTTCATCACCGTAGAAAAATGGCTTAAATCCTTTGTGATTCAGTTTCCTCATCTATAAATTCAGAGTCATTACTGACTCCCTATCATCGGGGGGAAGAAGAAGCCTCAGATATCTAGACATCTTACTCCTACCTTCTCCCAGCCAACATGGGCTTTGTTCAGAGTGCTTTGAGGAGGTCAGGGAGAAGTGTCTAAATACCTGGAAATGATAGAAACAAAAGTAGACAGCAAGAACATTAGGCAAAAAGAGCTAGAGCAAGCAAACATGAGGGGAGCCATGGCAGTATGTCCTCACAGAGCTATGATCTCATTAGAACACTGTATCTGCAGTGCAAAGAAGGGGGAGAGTGTGGGAATCGATGGAAAGACAAAAAAATGAAGTAGAAAGAAAAGTCAGTCAGGCCAGGGAAAGATATATGTCCCAGACCACCTTAATTTGGGCTGAACGGGAGCGATAACATTACCAGTGAGGCAGGGAAAGCATATATTGTAATTCCATGTGTGAGAAGAAAAGTGTGGTCTCCCAAGACTGAAAGTTTGTTGAGCCTTTTGGGTCCGAGATCCCTGGAGCAGAACGCAAAGTTGGTGATAAGAGCGACTTGGAACAATGGAGAGGAACAGATCTTTTCAGTCATTTTCCTTACCACACTAGAACTTACCACACAGGAAAAGCAATAGACATACTCTAGGCATCCAGCGCATATCCCTAAATTTACCTGCTACACTGTGACATAAAGCCAAGAACACTGTTTTGGTGGAAAACACATCATGGTTTTCCAAGTGGCTCTTGTCAGCAAAGTACTTCTGCCCTCTGTCATGAAACAAGGAGAGACATTTGTTCACTCAGCCAACACTTCAACTGTCCATATTTTTAAGGACCATCAAAAGAAGTATATAGTTATGTCACACAGCAGGGCTAATCATAGATGAGCCACCTTACCATCCTCAAAATTGGGTATCACAAACACATTTAATTCCTAGCCCATCTTGCTCTATGTAGGCAATATCAATCAAATTTACATTCTTTACCTAGTAAAGAAACTTTTAAATCAAAAATCAGATATAAATTGCTGTTTCAATTCCACCATGTCACATTCAAAACTAATAAAGAAGAAAAGAAAAGTGTCTCAGCATCATTAACCTTTACATATTCAAATATACACAGTCTCCTTCCAGACTCAAAAGAGTTGGGCATGTTAGAACTTCTTAATAATGGGAGCCATGTTTTCAACGGTGTCTCTATATTTTTCAGATATTAAACTTTACCAATAACTAGAACCCTTCTTAAATGAACAACCCAGGACAAGAGAATATTATACAGACTTTCTCCCATCTAAGAAGAGAACAAAAACACCATCATTCTATTATTCACTGGTGGCTGTGAATCAGCAGATGAGTAAAAATGAGACCCTTCCACACTCTTTCTATGTTCAATAGACAGGCTATGTTCATCAAAGTCTTACCATAACAAATCAACAAGGTCTTTTTGTTTATTTGTTGTTTTGTTTTGTTTTGTTTTAAAGCAGACATCACCACCTTTCCAATGTTGGGTCAGGAAATGAGTATTCTGTAATTACTACTTTCATCTCAAAAATAAGTTCCATGGTTCCATTACCTTCCCAGCCAATCACTCATCATGGAGTCTCATTCTCTACACAATGCTCCCTGCTCTTCCCATTACTGGCTTATTAAGTCCTTAGATACTTCCTTAAAATTTTTCACATAAACCTTTATCTCCATCATCATTGAAAATATTTTATTTCAGGCTCTCGTATTAAATAATTCAAACCTCTCTTTTGTTTCTGTCTGTCTGATACATTATACAGGTAATTGTTTCAAACTATAAGCCTTATTTAAAACAAGCAAGCAAAAGAAAAAAACCAATCAATCATGGCCTCTTTCACAACATTCATAATTCTTCTAAGGATATTTCAAATTCTTCAATATAATTGCTAAATTCCTTAATGGGTACCTTTCTTCTCACCTATTATTCAGTTGTAATTCCAGGCACAGCATGTAAGATGGGATGATATTGTCCTTACTTTTATATTTACCTGAGTCAAGTCTAGAAGCAATGCAAGGAATTGCTTGGATCTAATGCTTAGTTTCCTGTCCACAGGAAGAAGAGAGCTGGGCCCTTCAACAGCCTTGAAGTCTTTAGTCCAGAATTTGGAATTATCACACTAGTCCACAGGAAGTAGATACTGTGGTTGCTTGTGGAGCTTTGACTTCAATTGTTTAATTTTTCTCTTTTTGCTACTGGCAAATAACTGGCACCTTAGTGTTGTGACTGTACAAGACTCAGACAGATTTAAGGCAAGCAAGGTCAGAGCATCCCTCTAGCCATGATAAATGCTTCCAGGAAGGACAAATGTCTCTCTAATAAATGCAGCCCATTGCACTATCCCAAACCCAAGAATCACTTCAGATGCAGGCACATAATCTAAGATGCCCCCACATTTGTTGAAGGTATAGACTACCATAAACTTAGGAAGACATGCAGTCTCCTTTGCTGACTGTGTAAAAGGAAGCTTGTGGTCCAGTCCTGCTAGCAGCTACTTGTCATTACAGTGAAGTCAGACTAGGGGCATCCAATAGCTGTGTAGGTAAGAGTGCCAAGTGATTATTCAGATAAATAGAGTTAAATTCTGGAGAAAAGTATGGGCATTTGGGTTACTGCCTGAGCCAAGAAACTCTGTTTATTGTGTAGGCCTCATCCCATCACCTAACTATCCTCAGCTTACATCTTCTCTTGTCTCTCTCTAATAGAATCACTATTATAAATAAATAATTTCTCCTACACTTTGCCATTGACATTTGTTCCCTGAATCTCAAAAGAGGCTGTTAGTATTTAATTCCTTCTTATGAGTTGGCTGTTATAGGTGTTTATACTTCTATGAAGAGAAATAGGAAGCCTTCCTGCATACTGGTCTTAAGGTTAAATATCTTTTAACAATTCAACTCTTCCTTCTCCCTACCTGCAGCAGAGTTATTGTGTTTAAAATGCTGAGTCTTTTGTCAACTTGAACTGTACTCCCCAGGGCCCCATCTGTCATGCTGACTTCAGGGCACAGCAGGCACCAGAAGGGCCAGAGAAAGAGTGAAGGGTGGAAGGAGGGGAAAGACTCATCACTCCTCAGTTCACCCTGAATTACTCATAGTGCCCTGGGGATCCTGTTCAACAGTTCCAGTTTTTCCTCTGCCTTAAATCTCTTTACCTGGATTGTGGCCTCACAGATCACACCCCACCTTTTAGAACTCAGCTTTAGAAAAGTGCTGTGGAGTCACAAGGACAACTGAGCTTTATCCCCATCATGTCCCCATGTGCTGTCGTAGCTTTTAGCATTTGTTTCCACCCTTACTTTTGTTCAATGCTAACTCTCCTGCCAGACTTCAAGCCACTTAAAAACAAAACCTGGCATATAGTCATATAGTCGGGGTTCAAATTACATTATGTGGTGAATGTCATCTCTATGTAAGAATGCGGAAAGGGTTGCCTTCGGCTTCTTATGTGAGAGAAGTCTCCAATGAATATTATAGACAAGAAGAAAAGAAGGTGAATGGCAAAAACTTTTGAAGAAATATAAGCACCAATTTTTCACTCATGTTGGAAGCATGTGATCCCTATGTTACAAACCCTTCTGTAAGTCAACCATCAAGTTCACGGTATTAATACATAGCTTTTAACTCACTCCCAAAAAGTTGAATCATTCCCTTATTTAAATTTAACTCAACAAATCCCGTGTTTATTAGAAGCCCCAAACAATAATGGGGTCCTTTGAGAATCCTCACTCATGTGGTCCATTGTAAGTAAGTATAGTAAGTAAGACGCCAGTCTGTGTTGCATAGTGAGACCCTCTGCCCCCAACTCCCATTACATGCTCTCTCCCCCCCCCAAAAAAACCCACTGTACTTCAGTTGTAACTTGTTATTGAAGAACAAGAAAGAATTCTAATTCATTTGCTAAATCTTGTAATGATTGTTATTAAAGTTACAGTCTTGAGGAAGGTAAGCATAGGGAATTGTTGAGTAAACTGGGACTTCACCTGTTTCGGATTGTACACACACACACACGTAACACACACCTTCTAATAATATACTTGGTGGCCTGAAACTCACCTTCTACTCACACACACAAAATCTCCAAGCAATATACCTAGCAACCTGTGGGTAACCTAGGACTCCAACTTTCATCTATCTGTAAGTTCACTTTTCTTTGAGCAATGGAATAAATTTCTCTTCCCCTAACAACCATTGAACTTAACCATATTCGATTCAATTATATTCTGTTTATGTCTGGGTATGAAGATGGGAGTAGTATTCCAGGCTAGTCCAGGTTTAGGTGTGTGTACAATAAGATAAACTGACTCTACATGAACTTCTAAGGGAAATCTCCTATTTACTTATACTAGTGCTTCATTGGATGTGTATATGACTAAAATCAGATACATTATGGGAAGGGACATGAACAGCAGAGAAATGGTTACCCATCAAAATACAGCACTACCCAAGATCTGCCCCTAGTAATCAAATTCCTCCTTCTCTTAAACCCTGTAAAAGGAAGTCTCAAACACTGACAGGGTCCTTTGAGAATCCTCATTCATGTCCATTGTCAATCTTTCTAGTTTATGCCTTTCTCATCTATCACTTATCTTTGAATAAAATTTCCCTGCTACTTTCCCATCTGTGTGGGCTTCTATTTCATGTTTGAATAAGACACCAAGAACCTGAAAACACCTAGCACAGCCCCTGACCACCATCTGCAGTTTCATATGTTGGAGGGGCCTGAAAAGGTGCAACTCATGTGAGTGTGGTGGCTCTCTCAAATATAGAGAAAACAAAAACAAAAACACAGTCTACCAATGTATGTAAGCCATTCCTAACTTTCTACTCAGCCTCCTTGAACCTCTGCAAATATTTCAGTTTCTATGCTATCTTCTTCCTTTCTTTTTCATTCAATAAGGATCCAAACAATTTACTGAAAATTATAAGCTTTGCTTGAAAAGGGCTTTAAATAAACAGGAATTACATGTATCTATTTAGTCCATTTTGTGCTGGTGTAGCAGAATGCTTCAGACTAGGTAATTTTTGAAGAACCAAAATGTACTGACTCAGAGGTTTTGAAGTTGAGAATTCCAATATCAAAGTGCTGGCATCTTGGATTTATTATGTCATCTCGCCTTCTTATTATGTCATAACCTACTGGAAAATACCACAAAGCAGAGGACAAAGAAGGGTTAAGAAAAGGAAGAAAAGTCAGCCCCTAATGATGGCATCCATCCATCATTGAAGGGAGAGCCCCATATGACCCAATTGTCTCTTAGTGGTCCCACCTTTGAACACCATAGTAATTATTACATTTCAGTGTGAGTTTGAGAGGGAGCAAGCATCAAAACCATTCTAGCACCTAAGATGTAAACAACCCCAAAATTAACGGCATGAGTCTTATTGCTCAACAGCATAGGTAGAGACATCCCTAAAGCAGCTGAGATCTGTGACATTTAACATTAGATGCAGAGCTCTCAAATAGGCTTCCAGTCTAGTTTTCCACTGGCAAATTTTTATTTTCTAAAATGGTAAATGTGGGTATAAGCAGCAGTAATCAATTGCCTATAACTCCTTGTCCAGGGTTGTGACCTGGTGAGATTCTTCCCCTTTCCATGTTAGTATGTCTGTTGATATTGATATTGTTCAGATCTTGTTTGTACAACCATTTCTAGGACATATTGTTTCACAGCAGACTTCCTGGCATTCTGGCTCTTACCATCTTTCTGTTCCCTTTTCCATTATGTTCTCTAAGCCATAGATGCAGAAGCTGTGATGTAGACAAATCCATTGGGGCTGGGATCCCCATGATTCATTGATATCCTTTCTGGGTCCAGGTGTAGTTTCCTTGCTGGTCTCCATTTAGTGTAAAGAGAGACTTCTTTGGTAGCTACACTTAATCTGTGGGCATAAGGATAATATCTAGAATGTAGTTAGGAATTGCTCTGGTTTAGCAAGTGGCAGTAACAGAGTCTCTTCTAAGGTCCATGATATCACTAGCCCCAAAGTTCACTATGTTTCTAGTACCAGGTATGGTTTCCCTTGTATTGAGTGGACTTTAAGTCCAATTAGACAGCTGTTGGTTACCACCACATGAGTGACACTGAGTACACCTTTATGGAAATCATGGCATGTTGTTCATTGTTGTTGTGGTTCACATTGGTCACAACTGGATAGGGCTATTAATGGCTTCTCTCTCTTGGCTGCTTGCATAGATTTTCTGGTACCATGGAAGCTAGATCACAGGAAGGAGGTTATCAAGGTTAGATCCAACTCAAATAATCAGATTCCTGTGTCCTATGTGTTCTAAGTGTGTGGTTAAGCAACATGGGCTTAACTTCAGCCTCTGAGAGGCAACTAAAGGCAGCAGCCAAAGTCAATATTGCTTTGGAGTCACTTGGACTAGCCTGACAGCATTCAAAACGAGGTTTCATGTGCCTGATACTGAAGTGATTTTTCATTGTTTTGTTTTGTTTTAGTCTATGGTTCTTATGAGGAGCACTATCAGCCCCACTGGCACAACTTCCTTATTTCTATGTATTGTGTATTGTATTGTGTATGACCTTACAAAATACAAGTAAATTTACAACAGGTAAATATAAAGCGGTAAGATCTTTGAGGCTTTATCAAATGGCATTGCTGTTATTTGTCCCTTCCCCCTTCCTTCTGAACTGACCTCTCTCTCCCCTCTTCAGATGGAGCCTAGCTCCCCTTTTTTTCCTGTTTCTGCTTTATAGCATCTATTTCCTGACTTGGTTTCTTTTTTAACATGAGTCAACAAACTACATTCTGAGCTCTATAAGGGACTACTCTTTCTTTTATTCTTGGTAAAGGAAGAAATATTTTTAGCAAATTGTCTTCCAATTTTTGGAGAAAGCTCGTCATTAGTCACAAAATTAGAAAAATGTGCCCCCAGAGAACTTGAATGCCCAGTGTACTGGCTGGTTTTGTGTGTCAACTTGACACAAGCTGGAGTCATCAGAGGAAGGAGTCTCAGTTGAGGAAATGCCTTCATGAGATGTAATTTTCTCATTTTGTGATCAATGGGGGAGGGCCCAGCCAATAGTGGGTGGTGCCACCCCTGGGCTATTGGTCCTGGGATCTATAAGAAAGTAGGCTGAGCAAGCCAGGGGAAGCAAGCCAATAAGCAGCTCCTCTCCATGGCCTCCGCATCATCTCCTGATTCTGGGATCATGCTCTGTTTTGAGTTTCTGTCCTGACTTCCTTCAGTGATGAACAGCAATGCTGAAGGTAAGCTTAATAAACTCTTTCCTCTCGTCAACTTGCTCTTTGGTCATGGTATTTTAGCATAGCAATAGAAACCCTAACTAAGACACCCAGCTAGCCAACTCTGGCTCCTTGACTCCAAACTAGGGACACCTCACCACACCATGTGAGCTCAGCTCTGCTCAGACAACATTGTGGACCTCAGGTCCCTCTCTTTCCAGCCTTTATTTTCTGGGAAACAAACAGATTTTGGCATTTAAGAGTTCAAAATAAAATCACATTAATGTTAAGTCTCTTGCCTTCAGCAAAAGGACTCACCACCACCAAAGAACAGCTAACACTTGGGACAGAAACAGAATACAATATCTCTCTGCAGGGGATAATGTATGTTGTCATCAGCTCCTTCAGCTCAGAAAACTCTGTCTGTATAGTTAATACCATGGGCATTGACAATACCAGTGATTTGAGAAAGAGAACATTTATATGCTCTAGACAGATTTGTAAATTAGATTTCTAAGACCCTCTCTTCTGTCTCCCTTCCTTGCATTTGAATAGAAATACAACACTCAGGAACCAAGCTCTCCTTAACACTTTCTCAAGAACAGCCCTATATAATTCCTAATTTGAGCTTGCCTTCTTTTACATTGTGGCAAAGTGCAATTACAGTTTAAAGGGAATATTTATGTACATTAGTTAACGACATCATTGCAACTTACTGCTCACACATCAACACTTAATTAGTGTGAGCGTAAGTGACATAATTGCTACAAGGCATGCATTTACTAGTAATGCGAGGTAATTTCATGCACTGTGCACATCTTAAATATCTCCTTTTACTTTGTCCAACTGGATTTTTAAATCAATAAGGGATATTTGCATAGACTGGAAAGTAGTCTTCTTCTATATTGTAGAAAAATATACTCTATGGGTTTCTAAAACATATATCCTACAGGATTTATAAAGTTAGAAAGGTTAAAAATGGTTTAGAAGCCCTGCCCTGAGGGATGAAGAGAATCCCCTGTAGCATCTAGCACGAGTCATGTTAATTACCTACATTGCCCCCTTTCATTTAGAATGACTTGTGTATTCAGATGCTTCTCATTAGGAATGTTTCTTTGCAATATGAGAAAAATGTGTTTACAAAGCAACTCCCTTGCAGAGATATTTTTGCCAGTGGCTTTTTTGTTTGAATATTCAGTTCAAACTCTCTCAAGTCACATTAGTCCAGTATCAGTCTGGCCCTTATCTACTTGCTAATGTCCTGAGAGAGTGCACTTGGTCTTGCTACATGCTCCACACTCCTCTCCCTGTGTAACCACAGCACAGGCTGTGCTCACCAGGTCCCACCCTCCTCAACTGCATTTGGCCAAGCATCCCTACTGCAACCTCCCCTCTCACCTGACATAGCATCAATGATGTGTGTGCTGCACATTGGCTTCTCTACTAGATACTGGACAAGACTCAAATGTAGTGGTGGCTGATTAACATGTAAGTAAGGTGAAAACAATTTCCCACTGAGACTGAGTTATACAATGAATAAGAACTGATGCTCTAGAATAAGCAGATCTCAAGTCAAGGTGACTTCAGCCAGAATGCCTCCCCAGGTCTCAGGGTCTCTTACTCTCTCCTAACTCACCCTGCTTGAACTTCGGAGCTATAGACATGTTTTGTTTTATTTTATCCCTAGTTATCTCAACGCACAAGCCTCATTTTCCACTGAATCTCATCTCCAGGCTGGCCCTTACCTCACTCACACTCCCAGCTCTGTTTGTCAGCATTCTAGCCTGGGGAAGAAGCCTGGCCCCCTACTGCTTTGGAACAAAGTGTTAACAGTGACATCTACAGCAATGCTGTGATTCTAAATTACCTTTTCCCTTCCAGGAAGCCAATCAACACTTCATCACAAGATGAAAGTGGCCTAGATTTAAGCTCAGCTCAGCCACTGTGTGCATCACTCAACATCTATTTAATTTCCAGCTATGTACCAGGCCATGTGCTTGGTGCTGAGCATGCAATGATGGTGAAAATGGCCTCCTGGAGCATTTGGCCCTGCAGCAAGTTCACCTGAGGCCATGTGCTTAAAGCAGAGGCAACAGTCTCCTCCCTGCATGCTGACTAGCTGTAATGACAAGAGAAAGTATACATGCAGTAACTGTAAACTGTAAACTGTAAACGGCTGTGAAAACCAGAATCTGCCGTTCTTATCCTTTCTCAGTCATCTTCCAGCTCTGTCCCTACTAGAGTTTTCCTGCCTGGCCCACAGTCAGGACAAATCTCTCTCACCTGCCAATCCCACAGCCACTCAGACCTGACCAAGTAAACACAGAGACTTATATTGCTTACAAACTGTATGGCCGTGGCAGGCTTCTTGCTAACTGTTCTTATAGCTTAAATTAACCCATTTCTATTAATCTATACCTTGCCATGTGGCTTGTGGCTTACCGGCATCTTCACATGCTGTTTGTCATCGTGGCGGCTGGCAGTGTCTCTCTGACTTAGCCTTCCACTTCCCAGCTTTATTCTCCTCCTTGTCCCGCCTATACTTCCTGCCTAGTCAATGGCCAATCAGTGTTTTATTTATTGACCAATCAGCAACACATTTGCCATACAGAACATCCCACAGCACAGCAGTGCATGTTTCCAACGAGATGAGTTTTCCTTTGGTTTCTGTGCTGTCTTCCCTATAAGTTTAGATTTTCCTACTTGACAGGCTAAGGTGCTGTTGCCATCTCCCTTCCCCCTGATAATAGTCTAATTCTGATTTGGGGTCATAGAAGTGACAACCAAAACTGTTTTAGAGATGCCTAGGGTCATAAAACATTTTGAAAATTATTTTGCTGTCGGAGCCATGTCAGAGTAGATGTTCGCCAAGATTCCGCACCTCTAAACCCACCATGAAGAACCTCTGCCTGTGCTCTGAAGAGTGTCACCATGATAAATGGCACCGTCATCAGTCACTTTGCTGAATGCTCAAGTGGCCACTTTTAGCCCACTGAGTCAGGGTCTTGGGATTTGTTCAGCAACACCAAGGCAGTGTTGCCGTCCAGAGCTCCAAGGAGGATCCAGGAATAGGAAAGCACATATCTTGCCATGAAAAGACACTTTGTTAGGTGTCAGAAATGGATGTCTTTTCACCAGGAGAGAGCCAAGAAGCGTTGAGGGAAATTATCCATCTCATACCTTCTCAAAAGAAGACAGAAATGTTTCAAATGAAATTCACCAGCTGCTTATTCTTTTCCTCCAGATCTGTGCATTGATCTCATCAGCTCTCGGTAAATAATGACAATAGATCTAAATAATACAGGAGCCCAGTGACAAAAAAAAAGTTTCTTCCACTTTCAAATTGCCTTTGAAATTTAGAGCAATCTAGAAGGTGCCAGGGAAGAATCTTACACATTACTAAAGAGGGCAGAGAGAGGAAAGGAGGAAGCCAAAGGTGGCCGGACCAGGGACAATACTGCAGTCACCTTGCACATAAAATTCCTCTCTTGCACATGACTAGTTTACCTTAGTCTCCTGGTTCCCACAGATGTCTATATATAGTCCTATAATTCTAGACTATGAAAGCTAAAATCATTCTGTGTAATTCCATCACCTAATTCTGTGCACTATCATTCACTCCGCACAGCCACCCCAGAGGCATCCACTCGCCTAATGCACCTGAAGGCTTCCAAGTGCTGCCTCAGGCTCAGCAGCTTTCAGACAAAGAATATTATTTTAATGCACTGTGGCAAAATAATAACTGATGGTACCCTTGACCTTAATTATTTGTGATAACTATCTGAATAGAACCACATGGGTCTCAGGGCTGCAAAAGTGTATTTCCACAAACCGCCACCAAGTCACAATTACTGATGATTCCAATCTTGTTCAATAAATATTTCAGAACATGGTAGAATCATAGTGTCAATAAGAGACATGCTCAAAGTGTCCTTGTGAATATGTGCTATTATTGTTCCAGTCACAGAAGTGAGAGCTTTTAGCCTGCCCCTCGGTGTATGATTGACATTTGAGCACCCCAATCTGAATATCTGAAATCTAAATGTTCCAGATCAAAACTTTTCAAGTAGAGATATGATTCCACAAATGGAAATTTTTATAGCATGTAACTTTTTTTATTAAAAATCCATTATAAAATTATGTCAGGAAATGTTTATAAGATATATGAAACATAAATTAACTTAATATTCAAATAGATTTCAGTACCATTTCATTGTGTTTTTGCAAGTAGCTCAAGAGTTTTTTTAAAAAAATCTAAAACACTTCTGGTCTCAAGTATTTTGACAAAGGAATCACAATCTGTATTTACATCACAAACTTGAATTATAGTAGATAAAATTTGTAATTCTTCATCCTCTAATACCTGAAACCATTCTTCCCTCTATTTGACCTCATGTATGTTAAATTATACCATTTATCACCTTCCAGACTACTCTCTCTAGACTCTGGGGGAAACTGCACTTGAACAAGAATGAGTCTAGAGAGTCAAGAATGGTCAACTAAAGGCCATTAGCATTAGTTTGGATAAGCATAGAGGACTCCCAACTCTGTGCTGCCATTTCCATTTACCCATCTTTTCACTTTCAGATAGCTTCTACAAGTGTGGATAAAAACATGGTTTCGTCTTCCAAACAAAAGCACAGGTATAGCATCAGATTGGAGCCAGACTTCTCACTGGTAACTCTGAATATTAGGAGAGAAGTACACACTCAAATTTCTATATGCCTCTGAGCCTAGCACTCCACAGCTAACAAAATACCAATCAATACCTTTACTGAGAGGCAAAAATAAAGCTGTGTTTAGACAACATATGGCCTCAGAATGCTGATGGCCTGAGCTCAACCTTTGAAGCAAATGTTTGAGTATGTGCCATAGACAATAAGATGAAGAAGAGGAGAAGGAAGAAGAGTAGGAGAAAGATGCGAAGGAGGAAAGGGGGGAGACCTACAATAAGCAGTAGTAGGAATAGCGGTAATATAGCAGTTGCTGACAGTCGATGGAAAGATGTCGGATTTGAAGACAGAAGCAGGAGTGACAAGTGGGTAAAAGCACAAGCAGCCCAGATGAAAGCAGGCAGTCAGGGTGCTCTAGAAAGGACCTCACTGCCAAAGGAGCACACGTGTGACTTGAGACTACAGGAAAGACGTGCTGGGAAGCTGACAGCATGGCAAAAAAATACAAAGAAAGACAACAAATGCACTAATGCATTCGCTTTTGAAAGGACAGGAAAAACATAGAAGCTATGGGGTTGGGGTCGAGAACAGTGCACACAAACCAGGCTAAAATGTGCACAAATCTCTAATAATGGTGTATCTCTTTGACTTTGAAATTAGGAAAAGTCTTCCTCAAATGTCAAACTGTTTATAATATAAGATATGCAAAGAAAGAAAGGCCATCCAACACCTTTAGTTGTATTTGTGAATGGCCACAGACACCATTACTACTTATTGTTGGTCAGCCTTCAGGACAAAGTCAAAGGCCAAATGTCTAAAAATTGCACTTACAAAAAGAAATCTAAGCTTGAATGAGAATGGCTCCATAGGCTCATATGATTGAATACTTGGTCCCTCACTGGTAGAACTGTATGGGAAGAATTAGGAGTGTGCCCTTGTGGGAGGAGGTGTCAATGAATGGGAGAAGTCATTCCTAATGTGTTCTCTGCCTCCTGTTTGAAATTTGAGATGTGAGCTCTCAGCTATTCCTGCCAACATGATTTTGCTCCATCATCATGGACTCTAGCCCTCCAAAACCATAAGCCCAAGTAAATACCTTTTATTTTACTAATTTCCTTGGTCATGGTGTTTGATCACATAGATATAACAGTAACTAATATAGCAACAATTGCCTTTGGGGCATGAAACAGAAGCTAAGGGAGAATAAGTGGGGTTGGGGTGTAGTTTTCATGCCAAGCTTTATACTTATAACAGTAAACAAGTGTGTGTTGTGTAATTCCCTTAGAACAGTGGCATGAACATTAGCACAAATGTCTTAAATGAAAAACATAGCATGATCTCAACTATGTATTTATAAGATGTATCTGTAGGAAAAAAGCACTCAAGAAAATGCACCAAGATATCAGTCTCACCTTTTACATTTAGAAAATGGATTACTGGTAATTTTTGCTTTCAATGTTATATATTACTTAGTTCTTTTTTAATGAGTACATACCTTAAACTTGTAAAAACATTTTAGTTTTGAAAATTAAATTTTAAAACACATCCATGGGGCTACAGAGATGGCTCAGGGATGAAGAATGCTTTCTGCTCTTGCAGAAAAAAAAAGGTATGGTTCCCAGCACCCACATCAGGCAGCTGATACCCTTCCTAGCCTCCTCAGCATCTGCACTCACACACACAAACCAAAACACACACATAAATATAATTTTAAAAAAACTTTAAAAATTAAAAATTAGAATGCATCTTATTCCTACAATTAGCCAGTATAATACATGTGTATTCATATTTATTGATTTTTTTGTTCTACAGTAATTAATGTTTTAAAGTGTGATTATGAATATGTATCTTTACATATAATGGAATATAAAGAATAAAGGATGATTTTTTTTTCAAGGAATTCACCATGTGTTCACTTAAAGCCTATTCATACATTCATTTATGGCCTCTTCATACTCCATCATAGCCCTTTCTGTGTAACAAGCTAGAATGTCCATAATCTAATATGCCTATTTTCAGAATGTAAGATCCTAAAGCTAAAGAGCTGTCTTAATCATTTGTGTCCCCTCATCCCTGGCACAGAAAAGGTACATAATGCATGTACTAGTGAAACTGAGGAAAAGGCTCATGTAATTCCCCAGCATGTACAGTTACCAAGTATTTGCTTTTTATGAACATTGCATTCAAGCATGCAACAAATGTAACAAGGTACTATGCCAACAACATGTTCATGCCACAAGGCCACTGTCTACAGTTCAAGTAGATTAGCATACACTGGTATTCTTATCAACCTGATGTGGGGAAATGGTTGCATGAGAGGGATGGGTCATTTTAAGTTCTGGCCAAGTGACTAGCCCACATGATTTACATGGCTCTCTTTAAAAGAAAGGAACTCGAACTCTCTTCAACTCTAACTCTTATCATCAATACTAGAGCAACAGAAGAAAAATACCTACCTACTACATGATTTTAGCATCTACTAGGACTTCAATGGCATCCAAAAAGAAAGCCATATTTTCAGCACGGCAAAGCCTCTGCTATCCTTTGCTGCCATACATCTCACAGATGCCTCTAAAGTCAATTGCATCTTGCCTGTATGAACTTGGGTGAAGGTTCTATGATACAGCAACCTGTCTGCTCAGTGATTTCATGGATAATATACCAAAACATGACTGACCAGTGGAACTATTTCCTTGCATTTCTGGCTGGTAAATTGTTTTCAAATACTGGTCAAACTCTGGATGGCATCCTTTTAAGTGCACATAAATCCACCTTGAGTGCACTGAGTAGTACTGGTACAGGGCATTTTCTTGGCAGCCACCTCACCTAATACTGTATCTGATGTGTCACTTACTTCCTTCTGCCTATACTAACTAATACAAATGCAAGACACTAGAAAAGTACAGCCAAACTAGGATTCCATATGCCTTAACCTTGACTAATGAAGTCTTAATGTGGATTCACACCTGAACTATTACTTTTAAGGCTGATGATGTAGCTCAGTGGTAGTGTTTATCTAGCATGCATGAAGCCATAGGTTTGATCCCCCAACACTGCAAATAAATACATAAATAAATGATTTTTCAAGAAACTAGCCTTGAAAAGGAAAGAGCTAATCACTAGTCGAATAGTAAAACACTCTTCATTGTTATTTGGGCTTCAGTCTTGTTACTTTTTATAGTTTGAATCTGAAATATCCACTGAAGGTTTATGTTGTAAAAGCTTCGTTGGCACCTAAGGCCTCAGGAAAATGATTGACTCTGAGGGCTTTGACTTCACAGACAGTGAAGCTCGTCAATAGAGTGCTAATTAGATGGTATTATTGGGAAGTGATGTAAACAAGGAGCTGGGCCTGGCTGGAGGAAGCTAGTTACTATGAGCATGCCTTTGATGGTATACTTCATCCCCTTTCATTTCCTTTGTCTGCTTCCTAGCTGCCACAAGGAGTTTTCTTCTGTCATACATGTCTACTACCATGTTTCAGGCTCCACCCAGGCCCATAACAACAGCACCGACAGACCATGGACTAGAAGCTCCAGTACCATGAGCCAAAATCAATCTCCCCTCTGTTTGACCCTTATTCCAGTTATCCTGCTCTGGTGACACAAATGGCTGACATGCTGTTCTACAGGCCACACTACGACTTGGGTCCACTAGATATGGTCAGTACTGAGAATGAGAAAGAAAAATGTGAAAATTTGATGGTCCAGTTTCAGTCTAAAAGCAACAGTCAGACATTTGACCTTGTGCAAGTCCATTAATTTGTTTATTCATTCTAAAATAAGGGATAAAAGTGGAAAGCAATAAATGAAGCTTGCAGCTGTTAATTTTGCCTGCATTGTACTTCTAGTCTTCTTCCAGCTCTAGTATCTTAGTCTCTCTATACACACTTCTCTGCGCTGGCGACATCGTCCCTGTGAAACATTCTTAGTATCTGTAACCTTCACGTCCGGAAGGAAATGTTAACATTCTATTGCAGCTGTAAGAAATTATGGCAACTGGTGACTGAACACAACGCTTATTTAACATCCCAAACTACAAGTGGCCAGAAGTTGGGCTTGGTTCAGCTGGTTTTTCTGATCCTGGCTTCACAGAAAAGGTAAATCAAGCTGCAGGCCCAGCAACTGGGCTCTTAAAAGGAAGCTCAGAGAGTCTGGTTCCCAGCTCTTCTACTTGCTGGCAGATCCCTCTTTTGTGGGGTTTTAGAACTGGAGACCTATCAGCCAGAGCTGTCCTAAGTCCCTGAGGTTTCTCTGTAGTCACATGCGATCCCTGTATCTCAGTGCCAGCAGCTGCTGTCTTTATCTTTCACATGTTTCAAAGCCTCTGACTACCCCTTCTGCTGAGTCTTATCCTTCCAACCGGAAAAAGTCCTCTGCTTTTAAGGACTTAGATAATTAAACTGGGTCCATGGGGATGCGACAGGGTAAGCCCCTTCTCTAAAAGGCCGTAATGAGCACTGGAAAGTTGCTTTCCCTCTAAAATACACATCCCCAGGTCCCAGGAGTTAAAAGTGTGGGCACAACTCTGGAGAGAGCATTACTGTGCCACTGCCAAAATGGACGATGAGAGCAGAGACAGAACCAGATGGGTAAGAAGCCACTGTCTCTGCCTGTGAGTCTTGCTTTTCTTCAACTCAACCAGACCCTCGACGGCAGTTCCAATTTATTACATGGGTGATGATTTAGGTATATTTAACTATGTTACTTCATTTAATCCCCTCAAAGTCTTATGCAATTCATCTATTAATATCTTCATTTTTACATCTGAAGCATAAAACCTTTAAATACCTCGTCCACACAATCAGCTAAGTAGAAAAGCCAGAATTCAAAGCCAATTTGTGTGCCTGTGAGCCTACATTCTCAACGTTGTGAAGCTAACAAGCCAAAGGCTCACAGAGATCCTGTGATCTCACCAAGATTGTTAATGAAAATGCTGGGAAAGAAATCAGACCCACACCAGATTTTGTGCAACCTGCTCTCCCTGGCTCGTCCCTCCATCTCACATACATACCCTCCTCCTCCATCAGGGTTGATCCTGCCGCACATTTCTCCTTACATTGTTAGCTATCACATATTACTGACTTCTCCACACATAAGAAAATAGAAGTTCTTTTGTGGTCACAGTAGTTTTGCAATGGAATAATGGAATTTTTTAATAGCATAAGTGTCATTCTTCATAATTCTAAAATATTAATTTGACAGATCTAGATTGGGGGCTCAGACTGCTTGAGCAGAATAGGCAGAAAGAGAGTAGCTATCTAGATCAAACAGGGGTGAAAAGATGTCACAGCTTGGGAAATAGTATTGCTACTAGACTGTGCAATAATCATACTTTGGTTTGATGCAAAAGCATTTGCTCAAGCATGTACGAGTGCAGGTGGTCCTTAAGCTGCTCTAGCCTCTGCATAATTGATGACACACAGTCAGGAAGTTCTCTGGGGCTGAATATTTATTTGGATGGAATGGAGAGAGCAGCTACTGTGTCAGTCCCTGGTGGGCATTTTGAAATATTACTGAAGTTTCTTTCAAGTGTGAACTTGGTATGCTGGTCAATTCTCTGAAGGACACTATTTTCAGGTATCTTCACCAAACTCAGCAATTTCCTGTGGTAAGCCTCTCATTTATTCAGTATCATTAGTATTTCTGATTACTCGTCACTGCTGATGACTTAATAACTTTACAAGGACTCTTTCATGGAATCACTAGACAGTTTATAAGCAATAGATTTTATAAAGCCCAATGTGCCTCTGGGGGTACTAAAGCCTGGAAAGAGCAAGCAATTACCCAAAATCAACAAAAAATTAGAGGCAAAATTCAGAATTCTAAGCATCTGGACCCTATTGCTATCCATGTACTGAGAGCCAAGATGTATAAACAAAATTCTATAACCATTTTCTACACTGTTCTTAGATTCTGATCTTTTGGAGAAATAGCTCTTGGACATAATGTCAATTACTCTAATAATGGATATTACGATTTTTGAGAACCTTTCTCTTTTCTTCTAGGTTTGGACTGTGTTCTAGATAGTGGAGATTGTAAAAACTGGATTGCTTGATAAAAACAGGTTGTTTCCATCTAGTAAAAGTTTTAAATGTTTTCCTGTTTTTTAAAAGATTATGTCCACACCCCTTTTATCTTACATTTTGAAAGTACCTTATCATCTTTTTTTTTCATTTGAAAACTAGAGCTATCATCTACAATAGCCAAACATGTCAGCAAGCTGTGATGAGATATTTAATGAAGAAATATAATTTAAACAACTTTTACTCACAAGAAAAGAAGGCTGACAAAGTTCAAATTAAAGTGCATTGGTATCACTGCTCTCCCATATCTAGAGTGGAGGCATTGGGATGGCTTCAAATTAGCTACAAAGCTAGAATTGATAGCATTGACCAGTTGTCCATTTGTAGCTATTCAAAGAGTAGTTGCCTGAGAAACTGTCCTTGTCCAAATCTCTATGCAGAAGTGTGTCAGGTGTGTGTCAGGTGTGGACCTCACCAAGCCCAATGGTGAAGCAGGGCCACACTACAGCACAATTTCTCAAGCAGACTGTTAAGACTGTACAGCATGCTGACTGATTCAATTTTCAGTGTGTGTGTGTGTGGGGGGGGGGGGTTAATCCCATGTTATTTTACCATAAGTATTGATTCCTGGATCCACCATCACAATTCAGATCCAGAGCTCCCACTATCATGAGACTCTTTTATATTGTCCTTTTATAACTAAGGACACCTCCTGTCTCCTTTATTATCACCACTCATCTAGTCTCCTTTGTCATCATTTCAAAAATGTCATATAAGTAGGATTGTGTAACATCCCATTTGAGGGCATTGACTTTTTCAACACAGTCCCACTAAAGATCTTCCTAAGGTTGCACCAATGGAGTGCCATGGTCTAGATGTATATCAGCTGTTTAACCATCTACCCATTGACCAAGACCAACTTGGAAACATTTGCTAGAATGTTTGGGCTTTCCTGTCTCGTGAAGAAAGCATAAGTCTGCTTAGGTTACCTAAAGAGATAAAAAAAAAAAATGACGTTAATTTACCTTAAGTTTGAGCAAAGGAAGCGATGTAGCAATCGTCAAGTACTCTCTAAGTAGCTATTATTTTGTTATCAAAGTAGCCTTACCCTGGATAGTATATCTATTTTACCAATAATAAAAGCAAAAGTCAAAAATGTTCAATTCTAGCCATCAAGATAGCTTAGATGACAATAAAGTCATGTGCTGCCAAGCCTGACAACCTGAGTTTGGTCCCTGTATCCACATGGTAGGAGAGACCCAACTCTGGCAAACTGCCATCTGACCTCCACACACATGCCATCACACACAGGCACCTGCATACATAAAAGCACACACACACACACACACACACACACACACACACACACACACACACACGTAAATAGAAGTAATTTTTAATAGAAGGTTAAATTCCAACTTCTACTAAAGTATCTGGTTTAGGATTAAAGCCTGTCTTTACCATCTTAAGAAATATATACCCAGTGGCCTTTATACACTACACTGCCTGTGATATGAAGGAAGCCACCCTAAACCAGATGGAGAAACAGCAGCCAAAGAGTGAAACCTGCCATGGTGAATATGGAAAACCAAATCCCATCTGCCTCCCTTCAGTTTGGCTTGACCAGAACAGCTTTTTCAACGTGAATTCTTTTCCTGTACCTGACATCCCTGAAACTATGCAGCAAACATCTTTTTATTCCTAGACCCGCCCCCCCCAAAAAAACAAAGAACAAACCAACAAAACTATGAAATAAACAAGTAATTAAAAAGCTAGAAGTAAAGTGAAGCGTTTATTTGTGACAAACATGCTATAACAAAGAAACTCCCGATCTGGGTGTCCCTCAGGACTCAGTACTTGCAAATGAGACTGTCCCTCAGTGCTGCCCACCTGCTGACATGGCATGGTTGCATAATGTTTTTGTCATAGACTTTCATATAAATCAATAGCAGCACGGCCTAACTTGTCAAGACAGTTTTAAATGACACCAGAGCCCTGAGCTGGGGGCTCAGGACTGTCCCCCTGCTAGCTTCCTGTGTAAGGTCATTCGCCGCCCACCCACCTCTGAGAAGATAACATCTTGCTTACTAGACAGAGATAAATTCCTTGCTGGAATGCTCACCAGACACTCAGCCAAACTCATCTCTCCCTCCTCTGCTTCCCTCCCCCAGTCTGGTTATTTATAGAGATCACAGGTGAATTGGGGAAATTATTACAGCGCAATGACTGCTGAAAGGCTAGAAGCTAAAGAAGATGGATTACCATGGCTCTGACATGATTTGTATGGATTTCCAAAATTAAGCTGTTCGGAGTGACCACCCTCCTCCCACCCAGGCCTTCACATCTGCCCTGGCGATAACCTTCATCTGCACTTGGGAGTCCAGGAAGCCGGGCACGTTTCCCATTACTTTCAAGCGAGTGTGTAGTGTTCTTCTGGCCCCTCGGTAATAGCAGGGCTGCTGGTGAACAGGGTGATAAACACCCACTGAGAGGGATGCAGCGTGAAAAGATCTCATCACCTGCCATTAGCTCCCTATGAATAATGCAGCATTTTCCTGGCAGGTGTCAGGGGGTGGGAGGGAGAAGGGCTCCCCTGAATGTTCTGGTGAGCACTTCAGCAGCTAGTAAGAGACAGAGCAACAGATGCATGTGACAGAATTACACAAGCCATTGTGTCTTAAAAGAAAGGAGAATTTTACTCCACTATCCCCTGCAGGTTTCTTTCCTTTCTTTCTCCACCCTGACAGTGAAGGCAGGTAAATGTGCCATTCCCTAGACCTGAAATGCTCTGAATCTGGACCCCTCACAAAGGAACAGCTTCTCTTCCTCTGTTACTAAGTTACCAGCAAGCTTCTCTGTGCTTTTGGTTGTCTCTTGTTTGGATACCTTGATCTAGGTTTGCATACATGAGTCTTTCTTGTGCTTTGATTAAATTCTACAGGTTTAGGTTAAGTAGAAATGTAGAAAGACAGAAAAGTAATCATCTCTCTGCACATCTGTACCCAGGTGTGCATCGCATACAGACACACATTCAAGTTGTAGTTTGGAGCCAAACGAATGGCTAGTTGTCTTTGAGAAGCTGCCCTAAGAAAATGATCGAAGCCACAGCAACCCCAAAGAAAGAATTGGCTGTACCCCTGCTTCTTCACAGCATGAATATACAGCTGGGGGCCGGGGGCGGGGAGCAGCAGTGATTTGTTATCTCAGATGGTAGGTTAACTTGCCTCCAAACTGGAACAATTTCTGAGCACTGAGTGACAGCTTTTTATTTTGGTTTGGTTTGGTTTGGTTCATTGCAATCAATTTTTATGTAGCTTACAATGTAGCTAACCATGAGTACTAACTATCCACCACCCTCACCCCTAAAGCCCAGGTTTTCTGAAACCAGAACTTTGAGTTCTTTTGTTGTGCTGAGTTTCAATGTTCAAATTGAGGAAAAAAAAAAAAAAAGAACAAGACAGGAGTAGTCCTTTGGTTGAAATTGAGCTTTACCTTTAGTTACTACCAAAGTAACTGCTGAGCAGGGCAGAGTATAGGCTGCTTCTGACATGCAGGCCTGGCTCTGCCTCTTTTAGTTGAGCAAATGATGCTCCCATGCCCTTTTCCCACACCATGAGGGAGGAAAGGGGCTGGGCCAAACTGAACCATCTTAAATTATAACCATGGTCGCTTTGGAGACTATTGATGCCTCTTCTTTGCCTCTTCTTTGTTCCCTTGGCTCTCAATCTAGAACAAACATCTTGACAAAGGCTAACACATTTAAGTAGCAAAATAGGAATGGAACCGCTCCAAAGAGCAGGGGACATATAGCCAACATACGCTGTCTTTTCCCAAGAATCTAGGACCTTGTAGTACCTTTAGCTATTCATCAGTATTTTGTTTAGCCTTAACTGCCTCAAACATATTGCCCAGTCCCAAATTATCAGAGCTGCTTAGCTCCTCAAGCTCCAAGCCCCTCATCTGAAAAATCTCTAAGATTCACTCAATTCAACACTGTGTATTTTGCACATATGATATGCCATAAAATGCAGTTAGGTGCAGGAGTTTGTCATGTCCCTGCCCCCAGTAGGAGACTATTCTTGTCAAGTAAACAAACAGTGTATGCACAATCAAATAAATAAGGAAATACTGAAGCAGTGTGTATATCCCCATCCTCTGGTAACAGGAGGGGACTTAAGTACGGAATGAACAGCAAGGAGGCCCATGTGGCTGCAAGCTCCATTTCTGTTCTGTCAGCTGTTCAAATGCATTAATTTTTATCCTCCCCAAAAGTGATAGGGAATTAATAAAACAAAAAGGTATCGCCAGAGACAAAAAGAAGATGGGATTAAGGATAAAGGGGTTTTATTGGAGAAAAGGTATTGGAAGGAAAGGCAGAGGAAGCAGAGAAGGGTTGAGCTGGCCATCGGAGCACAATGGAAGTCTGACCCCAGATACGAGAGGAAAGGAGAGGAGGCTGGTGAGAAAAGTTCTAGACCACTGTGCAATCTAAGAACATCTCAAAGATACCATCATGGATTCCTGGAGCTGAAATAACCAGAGAGCAAAGTACCATGCCTCCCAGGAACAGGGTGCTCTAGCAAATCCTGTAGGCATAGTTTCAAACACAGCAACTGGGGCCCTGTTATGAGGTGAATGTATTTCTGAAACTTCATATGTTGCATACTTAACCCTCAAATTCATATGTTGGTGCTATTGGGAGATAAAGCTTTAGGGAAGTAATTAGATAAGATAAGGAGATAGGAGCCCACCGTGGAATTAGAAGTCACAGAAAAGGAAGTAAGGCAAAGCTATCATACATGCTCAGTCTCAGTGAACTGATGAAATTGGACTCCATCAATAGAGCAGGAAGGCCTTCCCTCACTAAATCCCAGTGCCTTGCTCTTAGATTTCTAAGCTTAAAGAACCATGACCTAAATAAACTTCAGTTATGTTGTAAATGGGTATTTAATTATAGCAATAGAAAAGGAAACAGGATGGGTTCCCAGTCAACCATACTCTCTACAGATCTGTGAGGCTTATTCTAAAGGCTTCATTACCAAAGTACAGAAGAGAACACTTCGAGGTAGAGGGAAGAACAAGGACCACTGTGAGGTCAAAACCTATTGGAACAAATGAAAGGAGTTTGGACTGATTTGATAATGATCAAGTATGAATAGGCACCAGATGATGTTAGACCAATCACAGAGGTATGGCGGCATAGTTGCAGAATGAGTCCGGTTGGCTGGGTGTTGCTTCAAGTGCTTTAAATAGATAAACCTCAGCTCCTATAAGCATCTGTTATTCTAAGTACAGATATGCAAAAGGAAAGAGACTATGAGGCATACCCAAGCTCACCTGACCTCTAAATATCAGAGCTGAGAGTCAGACCCAGACTTGAGTCCTACTTTCAGCCACTACACAAAAATCCAACATTATCTATCACCTCTGGACAAGGTTTTTGAATTTCAATCTTAGTAACCCAGGAAGCAGGTTATGGAGGGATCAGTTGGTTAAAGTGTGAGTCATTCACGAGGGAGGACTGGAACTCAAATTCCCAGACTCAGGTAAAAGCCGGATACATAGTTTCAGCTTAGAACCCCAGCACCCCTACAGGGTGAGGGAGGCAGAAAGGAGACTTTATGGAAGCTCATGAGCTAAACAACATGGCCTACACAGCAGAAAACAACAGAAGTTTTTATGTTACAGCATGGTAAACAATTGCATGAAGCTTTTACAGACACTGAACAAAGAAAGACATAAATACACCGATTGAAACATGGAATTAGCAGATGATGGCAAAGTAGAGAAATGTTAGCGGCCTTACATGCTATCTGATATTAGCACATTTCAAAAGTAGTATCATCTAGCAGTCACAAGGATGGATATCTGGTCAAACATAGAGGCTATTTGTGGGGTTAAAATAACCCAAGGTAATTTGGCTCTGAACCTGCAACATTCAAATTCTCCACCATCACTGAAGTGTGAGTCAATCAGCTTTGTAAAATGTTTCACTCAAGTGCATTTTCATGGGACTTTCACAGCAGAATTACTGAATGTATATTAAGACAGCAGTTCCAGTACAGCTATTTATCCTATGAACCTCTTACGAAGGCTTTGCACTAAACCATGAGTAGTTGCCTGAAGTTTGAATTCACAAAGAATGTGATTACATGTGCAACACTAGCCCACTTATAGAACTAAAAGTTGCTGGGCAACTGTGATTTCTTTAGTGACTAAGACAGATAAGAAAGCTGAATGTTGCCTTGAGAAGGTCCTGACTCAGGCTTGTAGCTGAATCAGAAGACCCGAAGGACTTCAGAGCAGAACTATGTCATCATCTGCAGGTGATCACTGCTCACTCAGGAAAGAGCACCTGAGTCACATCGGAGCTTAGTGGACACTGTATGGTGTGAGTCACCCATCTTGAACCTCTAGGCCACAAGGCTGGCATCTGTAGAAGTGACATGTAAGATAACCTTGAACAGCTTAGCCCCCTTAATACTGCTTTAGACATTTGACCTCTAAAGCCCCTATTGTTCAAGGAGCTTGCTTTATAGAAAATAAAGAATGCAATAGATCATTTTCATGGAGTTCTCGCTTGAGCATTTATCATGTTCATCACTCCAAAGCCTCTGGCATGATAGAAAATGGGACAACTTTGGGAGACTGTTGTTTTATTGCTGGCACTGTGGCTACAGCTGAGTCTTCTGTTGTTTCAGCTATTAACTGCAGTTCTGCAATCACTGTCCTCCCCACACACTCAGGCAGCAGCTCCAGCTTGACTTCTGCCTCCTCCTGCTGCTACCAAAAGTAGTTTTAACTAAATCTCTATTGTTCTATTTACCAATAAAGACTTGGGTGTCAGATGCTGGGGTGAAAACCTGCTAGCTCAGAGAAGCCAAGAAACAACCAGCTTATCTTCTTTTTTTTTCTGCAACATAGTAAGAGAGTGTACCTTCCACCACTCCAAACCAAAAAAAGACCTCCACACTCAAAGTCCCTCCCTACTACTTCCTGTACATCTCTCTATCCATTTTTCAGACTCCCTCTGATTGTCTATGACTACTTTACATCAACTAGTTGCTGGCTCTGCCTCCCCACCTAAGGTTGACTTTATTTTATTAACACAGTCTCTAGGTTCACAGTGTGATCAAATATCCCATAACAAGACTCAGTTAGAGTAGCACATAAAGAATAGCACTTCAAGAGATTAGAAAATGTCCTCCAGGAGGCACTCTGTGTTCAATACAAAGTACCATTTCTACCACAGCCAAAATGCCAGGATCCAGGAAACAGAAGAGACTTGTCTCATTGTGTCTCCCATGAGCTGCTAGCCAAGGTTTTACTTCCTGTTCCTCTGACTTAGGGTCTGATGGTCCACAGGTCTTTATTTCCAAGGAAGAAATGCCTCCATGGAGGACCTACCAATTTTCCAGAACTGAATGCTGAAATTGCTACTTAAACATTTTCAAAGCTCATGCAAGCTAGGCAACAAGCCAAAATCTTCTGAAAATTATCAAAAGCAAAACAGAATCACCTTGTCAAAACTTCACAATAAATAGGATCAGGATATTAGGATTTCATGTATATCTATCAGTCTGATTTATAGGACTAGAAGATTCCACAAGGACCACTGTACCAGGCTTTTTCTTTTGGGCCACCAATCAGCTCCCAAATCATGACACAGAGACTTATTATTAGTTTTGAATGCTCAGCCTAGCTTAGGCATATTTCTGGCTAGCTCTTTTAACTTAAATTAACTTGTTTCTCTTTATCTACCTTTTGCTTCAGAGTTTATTACCTTTTCTACTTCTGTATATCTTACGTTCACTGTTTCTCTATGTCTGGCTGACTGGTATTTGGTTGGCTTCTTGCCAGGGCATGTCCCTTGTTCTCTCCCCCTTCTCTTCCTTTTTTCTCTCATTTACCCATTCTTTTTAGGCCTAGATTTCTCCTCCTATTTATTCTCTCTGTCTGACAGCCCTGCCTATCCCTTCTCTGCCTAGCTATTGGCCATTCAGCTCTTTATTAGGTGCCTTAGGCAGGCAAGGTGAAACAGATGCAACATATTTTTACATAATTAAACACACATCCTTACATTATTAAACAAATACAATATAAACAAAAGTACCACATTTTTATATAGGTAAAGTAACATTCTTTAGCATATAAACAAATGTAACACATCTTTTCTTAATTAAAATAGTATTCTACAATAGACTACAGACTTGGATAACACCCACCACAACTGTGCATAAAACCAGCATTTTGGCAAATATATTTGCCCAGCATTGCCTATTCAAATTTGAACTTGTAAAACTTGATCATTGACTTCATCATTGATATTTGTAGCCAAAGATTGTTTTTGCAAAGCAGCTTATATAACCCTCATATTTTCTTACCTCCCCTTCCCCAGTGCCTCAACTTCCTTAAATATTTTAGTATGGTACACATATATTTATTGCAGTAGTAATTCAGAAATATTTTATTAATCTCTAGAGAATCTATGTGCTTACTATTTAGGTGGGTTGTAGCAAATGACATCTATATTCACAGAGATGACAGACACTATGGGAGAAATTGGGTCACAGGTTTGGCTACCATATCCAGTAAGACTTACATTTTCTATGGGAAAGTGAGATCTGTGGAGCTGAGACTATGGGGCTCCATCTGACAGAGAGGGTGACTAAAGCAAAAAAGATAAAGATCATACTGAATGATGAAAGATTCAGATAACTGCAAAGATAATGAAAAGGGTGACGTTATATCCGATGTTTGCACACTACACTTAAGGTAGAGATGTTTGCAAAGTATGCTTAAGGTAGACATGTTTGCAAGATTTAGTTACCTGGACACAGTGACCACAATTTCTCTGAGAAGGACTAGTTTGAAAAATGGTACCACTAACCTGGCTTGTGGTACCATATTTCCATCTCAAAATATTTAGAAGATGATTAGTTACCTAGGTCCCTGTGGTGTCTATACTTTGAATCAAGCAAGATACACATTGCTCTGTTAAATTTATCTTCAGATTGTAAAACTTGCTCTGCCTTAGTAACAATCAAAGACCTCTTTCTTGAGCTGAACTTCAATCTACTCAGTGATTAAAAGCATTGTTCAAGGAAATACAGCATGCACCCACTAAAGGTTATCTTAGATATTGTCCCTATTGTGTGTGTGTGTGTATATATATATATATATATATATATATATATATATATATATATACACATCTCAAAAGAGTGTTGAAACTAGTTGTTGATTTTCTTACTGGTTTCACTAAGATAGTTTTTAGTTGGGAATAAAACTCGTGATGCAAACTGCATCAAATAAATTACATCAAACTTAAAGACTCCCTTAGCTTCACCAAACTATGGTTCATTAACATCAACATAATTCTAGTATAAACATTACATATTTGCAACTCTCTTAACTGAACTGTTATCACTATATATATTTACACTTTTTGCAAGCTTACATTAAACATTTAGACTCACATTCAACAATTACACTTCTTACAAACTTATATTCAAGAGGAAACTCTATAGATCTATTTTACAAACATATTCATAAGGAAACTATTTTACAAACTTTAGCACATATCTAGAAGAGATTTCTTAGAACTATTTACCAAACTTATATTTAAGAGGAATCTTTATAGTATTATACAGACATCTAGAAAGAATCTCTTAACAGAGCTAACTTATACTAGCAAGTGTCTAGAAGAGATTTCTTAACATTTAGAAGAGATTTCTTAACTAACATCTAGGAGATTTCTTCGCTAAACTATCAACAAGACAAAAGATCCTCAAATCACTTCTAAAGTTGATAGTTTATAGTAAAGTTCAGAGTTTATAGTCAGCTTTGATATCATTCTGAAAGTTCTCCTGATAATTGGAAACAAGAGCTTAATTTGTCAATGACCCTCGCAAGTTTGATTTAAAGAAGGGCCTGGCATAGCTAAGGCTGTTACAGACATCTTAAGTCCCATTCAAAAAGATATTCCATCTTTATCATCCTCTAGTCGTGTGCTGGGAGGTATGGTAGCTGTGGAGATCACTGTGGATGGTTGTAAGCTCAGTAGGAACCTGGGCCAGAGCTGAGTTAAGCTCAGTACCCCCCTCCTGACAGAGACTGAAAGTCAAAGATGGGCAACTTTCTCCTGATAGCTTCCAGGCTAAGACAGAGTATGCTTGATGGAAAGCATGTTTCCATGATGGGTAATAGAAGAAATAATCAAGGAAAATGACCTAAGACATACCTCAGTCCATCTGAGGGGCTCTTTAAAAAATTTAAGAGGAGGGATCTGTGGGAGCCCACAAAGGTTTTCTAGTGAGATCTGAGCTTGCTTTACACAGCAGGGCTGCATTGGGGGATGGCTTGACCATGTGCATGATTGC
Source organism: Peromyscus californicus insignis (assembly GCF_007827085.1). NCBI lineage: Eukaryota > Metazoa > Chordata > Mammalia > Rodentia > Cricetidae > Peromyscus > Peromyscus californicus. The sequence continues at coordinate 46,830,247 of NW_026294562.1, read as the reverse complement.
CAGGTGTTTGGAATGTTCTGCCCTTGGCTGTGCTGGGGGGAGGTCTTTTGCTCCACCCCTTGGCATTCCTTTAAAAGCCCTTTAGAAGAGACAGAAGGGGCTGGTGGGTTTTGACCCAGGCCCTCCTGAGGCTATCCTATGTTTCGGTCTCTCTCCTCTATATTTCTATCTAAATATTTCTCACGTCTCCCTCCTCAAGAGTACCCTGGGAGAAAAAGTGTGACCTGGTCCCCCCTCACAGGAGGAATCAAAACCCTGTTGACTTTAACTTCAAGTCTACAAAACAATGATAGAATATGTATCTGCTATTTTAATGCCCAAGTCAGTAGTAATTTTCCACAGCCACTGAGAAAATCTAATATATTACACCAGCTAGGGTTTGGCTCTTAGGTTTTGATTTTAATTTGTCCTCCACCAGTGTTTAAAATGTGTTTAACAATGTGTTTAACAAGAATTAATTTTTGAAAATGTTTGAGTTGAAACAATTCAGGCAGAGGAGTGTTGACATGGCATCAGTAGCTATTTTTTGAAATGATTTCACACCCATGTCTAATGTAGCTGTGCCCCCCCAGAAGATGCTGAATCAAGACATTTTATCTTCCAACACACTCAAATGAGTAATACATCATTCAATGGTGTTTGGTAAATACTCTCTTGATAAAGGACATTCATTCAGCAGGTATGGGGAAAGTACAACAGGCCTGACCCACAGCAACCTTGAGTAGCTGTTTGGACCCCAATGAATGGGGGCTTTGGGAATATCCCTTACCAAGTCCCTTAGGACATGCCAATTCATGTTGTTGTTTTTATAACTGAAGTCTAAGCCAAAGTCATTCCTTAGGAAACAGGCTGTTCCTCACAGGTTGTTCCATAATGAACCTTGTCAGACATATTGTTAGCTCTATCAGCTGTAGATGGAGAAAACTGAATTAAGAAGACCCTCTTTTACAACTATAAGAACCATTTATTTGCATCACATTCTTCTTAGAATGTAGTTAATTTGTATTAATTTTATCAAAATCCTAATATCAAAATTGTAAGTATTTCATCCAGGCAGTGGTGGCACAGACCTTTAATCCCAACACTCTAGAGGCAGAGAAAGGTGGATCTCTGTGATTTTAAGGCTACCCTGGTGTACATAGTGAGTGCCAGGACAACCAGGGCTGTACAAAGAAGCTTAGTCCCAAAAAATGAAAAAAAAAATCATGTAAGCATTTCTTCTAGCAAAGCTAACGGCATATCCAGGAGAACTGTTCCAGTGTTCAGAATAAGGAATAAAAAATCTTTTGTGGGAAACACTTGATGTTATTGTTAATGTTTTTATTGCTAGATTTTTAGATTATATGGTGGACAAAGTTGTACATTCCCTTTAGATGTCAGTCTTCCATGTACTGAACATCCCTTTGGATGTCATTCTTGTGTGTGTGTGTGTGTGTGTGTGTGTGTGTGTGTATGTGTGTGTGTGTGTGTGTGTGTGTGTGTGTGTGTGTGTGTGTGTATGTGTGTGTGTGTGTTATAGGAGAAAAATAAAAAATAGAGGTGAAATGGGGAATGAAGATGTGAAGTCCATATTCTGAGTAAATTAAACTTTCACCATCAAGAATATCTCAATGGCTGTTGGATTTTAAGTGCCTACTTTGTGTTTGTATCAATTATGCTAAACAATTTGCTTTGAGATAGCACATTTATGTATGATCATTCTCTTCTTAATGAAGACAATTAATTCCTATGATGTGCCTCTTCAACAGTAACTTTGATAGCTAACAGCAAATCAAAAGCACAGAGAGCTCTCTCTGCAATAGCAGAAAACAGGGAAATTGTAGGAAATGAACTCTTTAATGCATTAAAGAATCTTCAAAACACATACTTAGGGACTTTGAGATATAAGGACAGGAAGGCACTGTTTAAAAATAATGTTAAAAAGTAAAGCAATGGCTTATACATGGAGAAAAGCAGCTTATAGATGTTTCTCCAAAAGAATACTTACATGATTTAAAGATCCTATAGTATAGTATAAAAATATCCAAATTACTACATTTTAGTAATTTTTAGATGACTTCCAGGAAATGCCTATTGGAATTCTCACATTCTTGAAAGCACATCTTCTACAGAGTAGAACAAAGCACAAGCCTAGGCTTCAAAGACAGAGAAAGATTCCACCCATACTTCTTTGGTTGTCTGCTCAATGTATCCTCCAGTCTCCCAACACTCATAGTTAAAGCAGTGGATCTCCAGAGGACATGTCCTTAAACGTGACCTTGCCTGCCTGGCATAGTTTGGTGCTACATGGTCTGGGCTTTTCTTCCACGCAGACAATTAATTTCTTCCTAAGACATTTTGTTAGGTATAGGATAACACATGGCTTGGATAGTTTTAAACGGGGAGGAAGGATGAACATAGGAGCTGCAAGGAGGCATTTTTTTTTTACTCTGCATTGGAGGTCTGTGGTGGTTTGAATAGTTATGGCCCCCATAGATTCATGTGCTTGAATGCTTGGTCTGTAGGGAGTGGCACTATTAGGAGGTATGGCCTTGTTGGAGTAGATATGGAGGAGTAGGTATAGATTAGGTTGGAGAAAGTGTGTCACTTTGGGGGCAGGCTTTGAGGTCTTACATGCTCAAACCATGCCCAGTGAGATAGTTCACTTTCTGTTGCCTGTGAATCAAGATGGAGAACTCTCAGCTCTTTCTCCTACGCCATGCCTGCCTGTGTACCGCCATGCTTCTCACTATGACAATAATGGATTAAACCCGTGAAAGTGTAGCCACCCACAGCTAAATATTTTCCTTTATAAGGGTTGCCAAGGTCATGATGTCTCTTCACAGCACTAGAAACCCTAACTAAGACAGGGTCTATGACAGAAGAATAAGAAGGCAGAATGTGAAGAGGAAGCAATAATTACAGTGAGTGAGAGAAAGTTGAAACTTCATCATGAATTTCACGTCCTAGAGGATATCTGCAATCTGTAGTCTAAGAGATCATTTGAAAAATTATTGCTACCCACTATTAGAGGTACAATTTTCATTAGGTTTTTTTATTTTTAAAATGTCAATTATACAAAAATAGTAGAAAAACTAGTTAACTATTAGAACTGGATGACTTGAAGTAGTGTGGTGGAGTTTACCAATCCCAAGTGGAACATCCACAATTCTCACAATACCTTCTAATACAAGAAATTTTAGCCTGCAAATATGCAATAGGAAAGTGATACAAAATAAAGGATAACAGCAAAAACATCTTAGGAGTAGTCAAAGATTAAAATATACTCTACATTCAAGGAACTACTCAACAGGCAGCTGATTTCTCAATGGGACACTAGAGCCACAAAGTAGTGGATTGGCAACTTTGAAGTTATGAAGGAGAATTACTGCCAACCTAGAATTCTAAATCCTAGTAACAACATTCTCCAAAATTAAGGTAAAGACATTTTAAGATAAATAGGACAAAAACAAAGTTTTCAGCTTGCTTGCTCTAGAGTGAGAGTGAAGGGAGAAAGGGAAGGAGGAAGAGAAGATGAAAGGAGGAGAATTCATCATTTCAGAGGGCCAGAAAATACATGTGGGAGGATTTTAGGATTGACACAGTGCTGTCACACACATTAGTAAGTGTGGAAGGAGCTGAGTATCCACATTAAAAAGACAAAAATTGAGATTGCATCACCCATAAAGCGTATTTACACTCAAAATGATTTTCAATATACTCAAGACTCTAAATCCAACTTCCAATTTATTAACTTTTCTCTAAATAAAGAATGAGTGAGAAGAGGATCAGACAAACTAATTAATGTGGAAACAACCACACAAGTTGAAGATAAACTGCCTTCCTTATTGCTCTCTGCCCAGATGCTTCATAAACTTGTTATCATTTGAAAATTTTCAAGATTGGAAAGAATTCAATATCCAAAAGGTGTAATAGTCCAAGTCAATGGGCAAATGACAAGATCTTTATTCTGGCAGAGACTTGTAAAACACTAGAGACATAATTTAAATAACTACTACAGTTTATTGAATTACCTTGTTAATTTTCTGGAGTGTGATAAGGGTAATTGATGTAGGAGAGTAGGTATCTACTGAAACCTTGGATTAAGATGTTACAGTGCCTAAAATGTACTTTTAAGCAGTCCGGCAAAAGTGAGAAAGGGAAAGAGAAACAGAGAATGTGTGTCAACTGTTGGAATTTGAGGGAATATGTGGAAAGTTGTTTTATTATTCTATTGTGAAGTAGGCCTACCAGAGACCACCACACAGACACGCTTAAAAATGAAAAGAAATTCTTTATTGCTGGCTGGTGGCTGTAAGGGGAATTTGACCAAATTTTTGTAGTCCCAAGCATTAAAGTCCTTTGTCTTTTATACACACACACACCATCACCACCACCACCACCACCACCACCACCACATTTGAATTGTCACATTCCAGCTAGCAAGAAGCAGAACTTATACAAGTCAGAAAACAAGGTTAGTACACTTATGAACTTTCCTGGAACTATGGACTAGGTCTGCCTTCCCATTTTAGCAAGTATCAGGGCCTACATGTTGGGTTTTGAGATCAAAATTGTACCTCTAACATGCTGTCAATTATGCTAAGGTCTAGAGGCCTGTTATATTCCCTGACAGTTCTGTGGGAATGAGTAAAATATTGGATTCATCTTGGGACAGAGGATTATATCATCTCCTCAGCACTAATAATTTAATAAAATTTACTCTCTGCTTTACATTATTAGATAATGAGCTGAGTAGAGTCCTTTAGTGAGAGCTAGAAGCAAAAGGACTATTGGTCCAGGAATGGCCATAAGTAGTTAACCAGGGAGACCAGAAGAATAAGTATTGATACCAGCATGGAAAAGCCCAGAATCTAGATTAAGTGGGACCTTCTCTCTTCTCTATTATAGATTAATACCTGTGAAATAGCATACATGAGGATGCAAAGGAGTGGGGTCTTCTCCAGTGCAAACAATTCAGAAGATGTACACTTGATTAAGCCATTAGTACAAGCAAACCAAGGAGGCTCTGAGGCCTGGAAATATGCTTAAAAACGGGCCCTTATGAGGCAAATGGTCTCAAGGGCATACTCAGTTAAGGTTTCCCATACTCATTCCCTTCCTCCCTACCTCCCAATGGGAACAAGCATCCAGGGCTCTGATGCAACTGAAACTTCAGCCCTAATATCAGGGAATAAAAACTTTAAGAAACTCAGTTCTCAAGAAAACGTAGATCTAGGCCATCTGGAGAATTTTACTCCTGTCTGGAAGACCAGGTATACTTCTTACCCAAGGTTGTTCTTCAGAATTGCAGGGGACTGAACCTCTTCTTTATGAGACAAGGACATGTCCGTATGGAACTGGGAGAAACTTGTTTCTATGGCAACCAGTCCGAGGTAATTAGAGAAGTTTAGTTTAGTTTAGTTTAAAGAGACACTAAGAATATAACAACTTGGCACCAATACTTATTCCTTATGTGTGTGGCTACAGGAATCTGTGTAGGAGGAACTATCTAGGAGAATCTTGGTGACATTAAACAGCTACCCTCCCTTGGAGGTACCCCAGGATCATCTTAGGTTGGTTCCATTTATAGTTTTAAGTATTGGAAGTGGAGCTTATCGTTTGATTAATTCTAATTAATGGGGGTTATGGGCCTTTCCAATAGGGAAACAACAAAGAAGAAATAAGGCAATCATAGTCATAAGGCCCATGTCAGTCTTACCTTTAGCTGGGTGGAGGACCCAATAATGACACGTCTATAGCCTCTTTCAACTGAGGGTGGTAGATTCACAGGATGATATCATAATCTTTCACTGCTATAGGGGTGGTGAGGACTATAGCGTATGCTCCTTTTGGGGTTGACTCCAGGCTCCAAGTCAGAATCCTCTTTATCTACATACAGTTGCCAGGCTAGAACTTGTGGACAAACTCAGACACCAGCAAGGGTGCAGCCTCTGAGCTTGTTGCAGATCCTGTAAGTACTTGAGAAGGGAATAATTAGTAATATCTGCCTTCTGAACATCTTCTAGCTTATGAAGGAGAGGGGAGGCCTCCCGACATAGTTTCAAATGGGGTGAAACCTCCCAGTATGGGGTGCACCTGGCTCTTAGGAGGTGAGTGATAGAAGCTTGGTCCAATATTCACTGATCTCAAGGACATACTCAGTTAAAGTCTCCATAAATATCCTATTCATCATTTCTATCTGTACTGAGTTTTTTAGCCTACAGACACAATGTAGTTTCCAATCAACATTTAGGACCTTTGCTGGATTTGGGCAAACTTCGTCTGTGAAAGCCAGCCATTGTTGGACCTCAGGGAGAGGGACAGCTCAAGTCTAAACGTCAACTCTTGAAGAAGTTTCTTGGTGACCAGTAAGATTGTCTCCATTCCAGTAGGATAGGCTTCCACCCATACAGAGGGGTCTATGAAAACTAATAAACACTTATACCCAAGATCCATGGGTTTTATCTCTGTAAATTCCACATCCCAGTGTTCTCCCAGGATACTTCCTCAGGTGCAGACTCCTTTTAGGACTTTTCTTACTCCTTTGGGTTTCACTTGTACACAAGTGGTATACCTGGACACAATGTGACAATATTGTCTAGTTGAGGGATGTCATTTCTGGGACTGAGTAAATAAACAGTTTTGGATGCCTCTAGATGAGTGGCCTGGTGGAAGTTGGCGATAATTTGTCTTCCAAGAGTAGCAAGTAGTACAGGTCTCTCATCCAGCAAGAACCACCAGCCATTTGCCTCTTATTTGGTGTCTTCCCTTTGTGCCCACTTGATTTCTTCCTATGCGTAGTTTGGGTACTGGAGCAATTCTGGTTTGGGCAGGTAACCAAGATCTAAAGAGACTCCACTGACTTTAGGGCTGTCTTCCAGGTGTCCAAGTCACCTGCTCTGCTTTCTCGATCTTCCAGGGAATCCCCTTTTTGGTACCATTTGCAGTTGACAATGGCTGCCTCTTTTGGCAGCCATATGGCCTAGCTGGGCAAGGATTTCTTCTTTGTTGTTTGTTTCCTTTCTAGCCCAGGTAGGGGATCCTCCTTTCTTGACAGAGGGCACCATTGGCATGGACTGTGGCAATTGCATACTATCCATGTAACCAGTGATGGCTTTGCCCTTATCCCAGTGAAATGCCTAGGTTAATGCCTTAAGCTCAGCACCTGGTGTGCAAGTCTTTCATGTGAGAGGCTAGACCTACACTATTCTGTCCAAGGTAGAAACTGAGACCACGGCATACCTGATTCTGTCTTGAACAGAATGGCTCCCATCAATATATAATACTTCTTCCACTTCTTGAAGTGCAACATTTGTTAGGTCAGGTCTGATGGATTCAACTGCATTATTCACCTCCAGGCAATCATATAGGGGCTCTGGTGGATTATTGTTTGGTAGCAGGCTGGCTGGGTTGATGACTGAAGTTTTACAGAATCAGATATGGGGCTGGTCTTGAAGCATCTGATAATGCATTATTTAGTTGTTGGACATCCATCTCTCTAGGAGCCCCCTCAGGGGTACTGTAGTAGGACAGGTCCATAGGGTCAAGGAAATTGGCTCAAACTAGTTGCCAAGGCATGCACATAACATACTTCCTTATGAGCCAATCTGAAGTCTGCCTGAAGGCCTAGCAACAGGCGCTGTCAGAGTTCCTGATTGTGCCCAGCCAATGAGGGATGACCACACAATGCCACCAGATTGCAACATAGCCTGGGTGCTGGGAGGAGGGTATATAAGGCCTTCCCAGTTATTAAATAAACAAGTTTGTTGTTTACCTTCAACTGACTCCTGGTGTCTGTGTCATTGATGCTGTGCCTTCTCACCCCCTCCCCCGAGGGAGCCATTAGAATTAAGCAACAGGGGACCACTGCAGAGTACATGTGGAGTGGTTAGGAACAGTTCCTGGCCTAAGGTCAGCTTGTCCAGCTTCTTTCATTAGCATGACTGTAGTAACAACTGGCTGAAAACAAACAAGCCAACTGGCAGAAACAGGATCTGCAGGTATCTTAAAGCTTGAGAGTCATTTTTGGGAACCAGACTTAGTTGGAGGAGGAATTCCTCCAACAGGGAGCAATATGGGTTGGGCAAAGTACTATTCAAAGTAAGGTGAGTGGTGCTGTCCCTGAAGGATACACTGGCTGTAGTTTTTGTAATAATTCTCTTCCAATTAGGAGATAGGGCAGTCTCGCATGACTAAGGAGAAGTGGGTCACTGTACCGGTCCCAAGGCTACCATCTGAGAGGCCATCAGGAAAAGAGCAATCTGTCCAGTTGCCCCTTGGACAGCCATCTGTTGAGACATCACTGGTCTGAGAGGTTCTGTCAGGACTGGGTCGGCCACTCCCGTGTCAACTAGGAATTTAACAGACTTGCCCCCTGCCTTTTATGCTACCCTGGGCTCTTGGAGGCTCAGTAGAATGGAGCCCTGGCCCTCTTAGTCCTCTCTCAAATGAATGGCAGGGAGTCCTTCTTCCCCCTTCTGATTTGGGCATTCATCCTTCCAGTGTCCTTTTTATTTACAATAAGCACATTAGCCCTTCTCTATTCTCTTCCTTTCTCCGTGTCTCTAGCTTCCCGCTCTGGGATGCCTTTTATTGGTCTCCCTGAGCACTGCCACCACTGCTTAGGTCAATCTTTTGCTCTGCTTTTCTTCCATAGAGTCACAGTTATTATAAACCTTTTGCGCAATCTCCAGTAATTGGGACCTATTCAAACCCTCAAACCCTTCTAACTTCTGAAGTTTCTTTCTAATATCTGGGAACAAATGAATAACAAAAGCAATATTGATTGCTGTCTGGTTTTCTGGTACATCTAGGTCTAGAGTATGCCTCACAGAGGTAGTCCAGGAACCAGCAGGCGACTCTTGGAGCTCTTGTACTACCTCCCTCACTTTAGACAGGTTAGTGGGTTTTCTATCAGCTGCCTTCAAATCTCCTAAAAGGCCCTGGAAAGAATTGTTCAGAGCCTCCTTACCCTGATCAGTGTTGAGGTCCCAGTCAGGTGAGCAGAAAAGAAAATCCGCACTATTCGGCTTATGCTGTCCCCAAGGGATCCTCCACCCAGGCTGAGGGTGGCTTTCTTACTCAAGCTAGATCCTGTCCTGCCCCTCAGCCTTGAAGAGTGTGGCCAGGAGATTTTGGCAGCCATCCCAGGTCAGGGCTGGTGGTTGTACATCTCAAGGAGACTATTGAGAGCCTGAGAGAATGGAGGATTCTAAGTTTTCTATTTTTACAGATCACTGGTTGAGAAGGGTAAAGGGGATCCTTCAAGTCTTGGGCCCACCTAGAAATCTCCCTTGGGGGTGACCTTTGCCCCCATAGTCAGAGCCACTCTGCATGTGTGGAGGGGAAAGGTTCCCAGTTGGAAGAGACTACCACTCCCTCTGCCTTCCCTGAATGGTGGCTAGGGAAACTATTTCCCATTCCCCAAGTACACCTAGAGGACTCACTGGGGCATACAGAGGGGGAACATTAACTTCTTCCAGTGGAGCTGAGAGATCAGGCAGAGGTTTGGGTTTCTCTGGGTAACCTGGCCAAACCAAAAGGCAAACGTCTCAGGGTGCACACCCTTTAGCAACTGTTCATCTTCCCATGTCATCGCCCAAGACAGGATCCATGACTTCCAGTGTCCTAGTGTCTTAGTCTCTGGGGATCTCTCTGGTTGCTTGGTACACCTACCAGAGACCACCACAAAAGACATTCTTAAAGCCAAAAAGAAAGTCTTTATTTCTGGCTGGTGGATACATGGGGAACTTGCCAATATCATGCAGTACCAAGCCTTCCAGTCCTTTGTCTTTTAAGCATTAAATAAATAAATAAATAAATAAATAAATAAATAAATAAATAAATCCCACATCCTAATTGTCATACTTCGGTTAGCAAGAATCAAAACTACAAAGCTAAGAAAGCAAGGTTAGTAGATACAGGGACTTTCCTGGAACTCTGGACTAGGTCTATGATGGATTAGGTCTTTGTACCCATTTTGGCAGGTGTTTGGTGCCTATATGCTGGGTTTTAAGGTAGAATGCAGCCTCTTACATGGCATTAGCTGTACTAAGGTCTGGGGACCTGTTACACTTTCTTTTTCTAGGCACTTGAATTTTCCCTAGTTGAAAAGTAAAGAAACAGTTTTTGTAAATCCTTACTTAAAGCAATTTAACCATGAGTATAAGTACTTAATAGGCAGGTCTTTATCTGCAGTGACAGAACCTAATGTAAAATAACTAAGGAAATTGGGAAGCAATTTATTCTTTCTTGTAAGTAAAATACATGTGATCTCATCTGTTTCCAGATAGATACACCAAGGGTTTTCTGCCTCGTCCCTTGGCTTCTACTCCTAAGGTAAGACTAAATAGCACACATGAACTATTCAAAGTCTCTTTTGCACAACTCTCCTGCTCAAAAACTCTGGCAAAAAGGAAGTGCCTCTTCCCAATAGTCCGAGCGGAAGTCTTCAGGTAAGCTTCAATCTTTGACCTAATCTCTGCATAAACCATAAGTGGGTCAGTTCTAAGACATGTGTCTATCCTTGGAATCATGGTGGGAACAAACTATACTGATCAGAATGATGAAAGGTTGTTAACTAAAGGTCACTAGAAAGAAAATCTGCTATTGTCACCAAAAACAGGGGGAGAAGTAGGAGGTATATAGTAAAAGGAAGCATGTAAAATAACCAATCATAGACTTCTTTCTTCACTGGGGGTATGTAGTACAGAGACCTGGTCTCCACAGGATTTGGAAGTAGATATTAACATCACTTATGAGAAAGGAACAGGGAAAGGAAGCCTGCAATTAGATATTATTTTATCAAATAGGAAAATGTTAACCATAAAACATTAATTTCTGAGGGGAAAGGATATGTGACTGAAGGAGTTAATATAGCAGGAGTGTCTCAGGCATCCACATGTGAAATGTTCTGTCCTTTACTCTACCACTGCTCCATCCAGAATCATCTGATTGTCAAGGATACATACACTCCACACACTTATTTCTGGTACACAACTGACAGCACTTTTGGGAACACCCCTCATGTGGTCCATGCAGAACATTCACACATCACTGGTACCTGAAGGTGCCATGTAAAGCCAGGAAGCAACAATCTCTGTTCAGTTACACATGCAGCTTGCTAACCAAAGTCCTTAGCATTTACATTTTTCATTCAGGGGTCACATGTCAGTTCCTTATGTCCTTTCAACCTCAGGATTAACAATTCAAAAATTCTCTTATTTGATGTAAAGGGAAATGCCATAGCAGTGAGAAATAAAATGTTTTCTACAGAGAACTCTCCTTTCTTTTTACTTTAAAACCTTATTTTAAATTTCCACTTATTTTAATAGCCGAAATTAGTAAAATCAATAGGATATTCCTTTTTACTATTTCCATGGTACAATTCATAGTAACCAATTATGAGAGTGGACTTTCTAAGAAACACTGAAGGAAATGGTAGATGACATTTCAAACATATATTTGGTCTTTATTTAATCATTTAAAAGACAAACATAGATGACTATTGATTCCTATTAAAATATTTTATTTTTTTACAGTTCTACTTGTTTCCTTACAATACAACTTTCACATCATAGTCATTTCATGTAAATTCAGTTTAGACATATTAATTTAATTAGACTATGTCTGTTTAGCCTTCTGTGTTATTTCATGTTCCACAATTTGCACAGACACCACAGCTGGGGAAACGGATTCATTAGGCACAGGTTGCTCCCACAGCTTTCCCCTCCAAGCATTGATTCCTTAACTAAGTCATGTGGAAGTGCAGGCTGAGTATTCCATAACACAGATCTCCTGGCTGGAGACACCACTCAGAGAAAGAAAGCAGAAGGTTCTTAAAGGGAACCTAGCTTGGAATGGCACATGAGCTAGTCCTCTATCCTGTGAAGGTTCTGGCCTCTTGTGAGAAGAAGAAGTACTGATTTGAACACAGAGATTCTCCAGCTCTTATCCTAGTTTGCCAAAGACAATTCTGAGGTGGATCTTGGCAGGGTGCACATAAAGCCTGCTCTTCTTTGGAATATTTTAATTTCCCATTTGGAAATCATTTTTATTAAAGAGAGGGTGTTTAGACTGACCAGTTCCCAAGTTTCCCCTCTGGTTTTCTTTGAAAAGGGACAAATGTTAGGGTGTTTAGGAAATTCTGGAAATCTGGTTGGAAAATGATGACAGTTTCTTTCCTTGTGCCTGAGTGTTCAATCCAAAGACTAGAAAAATGCATAGTTGGCATGTCAAAATATGAGTTTACATTTTTGTGAGCACAACCTTGCAACAGAGGCTGAGGTGGACCAGCACAAGTGTCTTGGAGGCAATGCAGGGCTTATTCAAAGAGCAAACATTAAGCCCTCTTGCTTTCCATTGCCAATGAGAACATTATTCCAGCCAAAGTGCTTGGGTACACACCTTGGGGTCCACCAGTAAATCCACCTCCTATCCTTTAGGTGTTCCATGAACCAACATGTAGCTTAGTCTATGCCTTGAGAGGATGCTATTTCAAATGAGTGGATGTCACCACAGGTTTCTCAGATAGGAGGGAGACAGTGACAGATACAGAAGGACACCAACCTTCTCCTAATGTTGTTTCCTTTGCAGGTTCCTAAGAAACTTTTAGAGAAGAACATTCATTAGATTATCTTCTTGCTGAGAGGCAAATGCCTTTGGGGATTCTTCTATTCATGACTCTATTCCTTCCTCTGAAATTAAGACCACCTCAGGTTTGGTAACAGAGTACTCTACTGATAATGCTCTGTCCATACAGGCCAGCCAGCTTGGTATCCTAGGAGACAACAGGCACCTGAGCTGAGGATCACCTGGCAAGCCTGGCCCAGGTATAGTCCCTGAACACACTGAAGCTGCATTTCCTAATAAAATCCTGCTGGTCTATCCCCTGGCATAATGGAGAAAACCTCTGAAGCTCTGAGCATGGATGCACCTCTGCAATGAAGCCCCATTGCAACTCCTTCTCTATGCAAAAAGGAATGTGGGGTGACAGTTTATATAACTGGATGCCTTTATAACACCTTCACAATCAAACATAGGTGATCTAGCGTCCACTACCTTTCTTTGGAATGACAGATTATTATCCACCTCTTGCTTTTTCTTGTGTCTCCCATCAATATTGTGAATATTGTGATACACAGGAATATCATGTTAACATCCTATTGAACTGACTGGGTCCTACTAAATCTTATCCTCCAAAATTTTATTATGGGGAATTGATAATCTTTCCAATAAAACATGGAGGTTTGAAGAGATGTTACTTGCTCTTGCAGAGAATGGAATTCAGTTCCCAGCATCCGAATGCGGCAGCTCGTTGATCATCAGCTGTCACTCCATCTCCAGGTGATCAAAGACCCTCTTCTGGACTCCATGGAGTACTTGCATATACATACACAGACACACACTCATATATAAAGATAAAAGTTCTTAGATAAATATTTGTATGAAGTTATGATTTTAAAGATGAAAGACTTTTGAGAAGCAAATTGTTGTGTATCATAAAGCAGAATTTGTATTTTCAGCCAGGATAGCAACTGACTTCAAATTGTTGGGGATAATAACAAGAAGGCATTATTGTCTCAGATCTAGAAATTTTTAAATGTGACTTTAAAAAAAATACCAAGCCATTAAATTCTAAGCTTCTAACCTTCCCTTTGCTCTTTCTAACCACCATATCTCCAGTGTCTGGCATGTAGCCCAAGGTCTATAAATACTTATTGATTGGCTTCACTACAGACCAGTTACTTCATTATAAAAGAGTTTGCTCTCCAAGGATTCATTAATGCCAGTATCCTTGCATATGTGACTGCACAGTTAAACATGGACAATGCATTCTATATCTTTTTACTCCTGTTCTTGGAATGCTACTACTGTGCAGTGTATTTTTCAAGAGTTAAAATTTAAGAGAATTTTTGCATAAATGTCATTTAAATCCACAATCCAATTAGTGCATTAAAAGCTGACAGAGTTTTGCTAAAAATCACCATTTGTCATGTATTCTGTGCCCTAGTATTATCCCTACAGATATATAAGGCTAAAAAAGGCCACCTATTACTGTAGAGATGTATCTAGAAAATCTCTCAGGCTGCCTGTAATCATCTCCATTATGTATAATGACCATTTTGATAATAGTCTTTAGAAGAGGTAATGGCCCAGCTGAACGGTTATTACCTGTCTGTTCATGCTGGAAGCAAGATGCAGAAGCCAGAGGGGACAGTCAAATGGTCCTTGTGGTGTATTCTGAGGAAATAAGAAATATTTAACAGAACGCAAGACACAGACAAGCGAGTGTCTTTTGCGGCAGAACCGGCCAGCTCTGCCACAAGGCTCTGTGAATTTCATAATTTAAAGCAAATGCTCCAATAACAGATCTGCTCTCAGCCTCAGACCAATTTCATCCAGAGCATCACCACCTTGTCTATTAAGAGGAAAGGGAAAAGACAACTGAACGTTATCATATTCCTTCCCATGCTATTGTTAAGGGATAAGCTGATGGCAACGGGGTCTCCAAGGTTGCATAGTTGACTGCTACTAACCAGCCTTCAAAAGGGAGTACGGCCAGTTTCTCAGGCCATAGTGAGGAGAGGTCATGGCTCCAGCATCCCAGTCATACCTGTACTCAGAAAACGTGTACTACCTCCAGAACAGATAATTTCTTCACAGATGCTGTAAGTGTCGTGCTCATGAGGAAAATGTCATGATCTATCTCTTTGGAGCAAATCACATTTTACAGAGCTTAGAGAAGGCTCCCTTTATCCCTACTTAAGTCATCTTGATGCTTCCTCTGAAATGCAGGAGGAAATAAGTCTTACTGAAGCTATAACATAATCTTTTAACATGAAGAATTATTGAAGCAGACTTTCAAAGTTGAGAATTTGGTCACAAGTTGTCCACAGATACTGGGAAGCTGAGTCCATGAGCAAATACGATCAGAAAATTCTGAGTAAACTCATTATAAGCAAATGTGATGTGCTTGCTCATTATAAGCAAATGTGATGTGCTTGTTTGATGGTAGGGTCTTTTAGTGCCTTAAACATGTCTTTGCACACTGTGAATCTCCAACATGGGGTGGGTAACACACTGCAGGATACCACACTTTTTCCCTGAAGCATTTATCCAAGGATATTTGACCTATTTACAAAACATATCTGAGGAAGTTCTGTCAGTGAAAATATCTACATTAAGCATAATATCCACAAGCTACTCATGCCAAAGGCCATTTAAATTATCTTAAATTGAATTAAAAGTCCAGGTCCTCAAGTGAATTAAGCACCTGAGAGTGTGCATTTGGGTACAGTGGCTAGTGACTACTCTCTAGAGTGCTACAGATTTAGAAATTTATATCATTGCAGGAACTTTATTGGGCAGAACCACTCTCAAAAATAGCATGCTGTATTTAATTTTAAAGTATAAACTTTTATCTAACAATTAGCAGTTGTTTAAAAATGCACACTCATTCTCACAATGAGTTTTCTTGCACAGAAAAGAAACTAGGAAATGTAGCAGAGCCCTAATGCCCACATCCCCCCAAAATCACACAGTGATACACAGGAACAAAATCTAAGTGATTCGGAATATTGAGGTACCTTGGGAGAGTCTGAGATTGAAGAGACACCAAGAACAACGGCAGAGAATGGATCAATGGTAAGAACAAAGCAAAATTGATAATCAAAAAATGTTAAGAAGTGTCTGGGTCACAAATATTAAAATCCACATAGATCTGTTCCAACCAATAGGTGACCCACAGCTGAAATGTTCTTTGTGTGAATATTGCTTTTTTTGTATAGTTTAGGAAATATTCATATTGATCTTTGCTGGTCCAAGGAGAGAGAATTGATTTTAATTGCAAAATACTCAGCATAGTGTTTGGCACACAGCAAAATAGTTAAGTAAGATGAGAAGGAAAAATTCAATGCAAAAAAAAAAAAACATTTTTAATCATGTCAAAAGCTATATGCTCTTCAAGAAACTAATACAAAGAATCATGAGATTTAGCCTCTATGCTAAAAAGTTCAGTTATTCAAACATAAAAATTATTTGTCAATAATACAAGACCATACATCATAAAGTATGTAGATATTCAAATGAGATTAAAATCCCTTCAGAGAAGATGGGGAACAGATTCACTTTTAAAATGAATCTTCAGTGATTACTGGGGATGAAGGAGCAAAGGTATGTATGTTTCAGGAAGACTCTTCAACAGTTGCTCTAGTAAAACTTAAGCTTCAACCCTGTGGCGCCTGTACTAACTACCCTTGTTTTCACAGATCTAACGATAATTAAGACTCAGGTTAGTTACCCACTGGTCAGAAACTAACTGTGTCTGTGGTTTCTAAGATGAGACCAGAATCTGGACACATAAAATCTATATTTTTCTTTTGAGAAATAGGCACAGGATCTACCAAATAACAGTGGCTATAAATCGCTAGCTATGCGAGATGGAATTTTGATCTACAGACATTTTCTCTTTACCGAGACTGACACTTTACTGCATAAAATCTAGAGTTTGTAAGATTCTACACTCATCTGTTCACTGTAGTATAAAGAATACATCACTGCTAGTTAAACCACAGGAAAAAATGATGATTTGGGTATTAACTTATATACTGTTCACAAACCTAAATGAAGAATCTAGAAATGCCACAGAATAAGTGAACTTTAACCAAATAAGATATGTTATAAATTTCCTATCTATAGACTTTTTTTTGAGGTAAATCTGCCATGAGAGACTTCCACTAGAACCTGAATTTAGACCAAGTCAAGATTTCTAGAAACCAAACCTCACACAAAACAATTCTTTTTCAGGATCAAATACAGATCAAACAAGAAAATCCATTCTTATGATGTAAAATGTGTTCAGATATAATAAAAGACAAAGGATAGAGGAACTAAGACATAGTTTGACTTTATCATGGAACTGGTCAATGTTAGACTGAAAATATTAGCATAGAAAAAAATTAATATTTAGACAGTAAGTATCATGTGCAAACCAGTATCTTTATACAGATTCTCTAAACAAATGAGCATGATGTAACAACTAAATTATACTTTTTTTGAGAGGTATAATTCTATAGTTAAGAAAAAGTAAGAGAAAGTTAACAGACAGCTGAGAAGAGGTACAAGATGATACATTCTTATGTTGGTCATGTGTCACCATAGGCCATAAGGCACATAGCCTGCTATGCAAATGAATTTAGCCCAGGCTGGCAGCATTTCTTCAGACATGACATGCAGAGAAACTTTACTGAGGAATAGCCTGTTCACGAGAGGGAGAAATGGAGGAGTAAAATTTATCTTCCATGTTTTTCTCATCTTCCATAGCCCATTGGTCAATACATGATGCCATGAGTCCTCTTGCACACTTCCGGTTGACAGCCGACACTCTGCTCCCTCTTCTGTAATATGGAAATGCAGGCTATTCCATCTGGCTGCTTAGGGATAACCAAGGAGAATTGCACTTGTTCAAATGAGTTATTGGCCCACCCTAGCAGGCTGAAGGAGTAAAGAGTCCTTGGCCACCATAACTGGAGCTGAATCCACTGCTGAGGGCTAAGATCCAATAGCACCTGGAGACTTGGGGAAAACCTATAACATATGCATGATATCAGCCTCCATACTAGGTAACTTATGCAGTGTCATAAGATAGGTTTTATTATTGCTGCTTTATACACAGTGCATTCAGGTTCAATTCAATGGAGAGTTCCCAACCTAAAGTCATAGCATCAAAGAAACAGAAGTTATTCTTAGCCCAAAGTCCATCAGAACACTGAAGTATCACTTCTCTTTCCTCTTTCATTTCTGTTGGACCTCAGATACTGAACCTGGGTTTACTTACATGCAAGCATGATTTCTAATTTATGCATCCTGTTATGTTAGCAATTTATATATGTCTAAAATACCATACTAAGAGAAAACAAACTTTTTGTTTCAAGTTTCACACTAAATTAATTATATGCATATGATGCATAATATATGTTATATAATATTTATTATATGATTTTTTAATGTAATATATATATATAATTCAAATATGATTCAGTGTGAAACTTGGACCCAAAAGTTTATTTTTATTTTATAAATATATTTAAGCAATATATACATATTTGTTCAAAAGTATTCTCTGTGTATTCGTTTTCTATTGCTGTAACAAATTAGCAAAGAACTTCATAAAGAAGAGAGGTTTATTTAACTCACAGTGTGGGAGGCTGACAGTCCACTGTTGGGTGACTCCATCTCTTTGCCAATGTTACAGACATGCTGGCTGCATCACAACATCATAGAAGAGACATGGGGAAAACACATGCAGAAACAAAGAACTGCATCATGCTCACTGTGCTAGTTGCTCTTCAGTTGCCATCATGAAACACTATAACCAAGGCAACTTACAAAAGAAAGATTATTTTTTGGCTTATGGTTTCAGAGAATATGAATTCATCATTGTGGCAAAGCGTGGCAGCAGATAGCAGGTGTGGTAACATGAACTGGGTGATGAGAGCTCACAATCTCAACAGAGCTTAAAAGTCTAAGGTCTCTTCTGAGATTCAAGGCAATCTCTTAATTGTAACCGCTATAAACAAAAAGAAAAAGAGAATTACATATCTCCAACATACAGTGGCACAGAATGCATATTGTAATTCTAAAATGGAGGAACGGGGCAACAGTGACAAAAGCAAGTGACCAAAGCAAGGCAAGACTGAAGCCCTACAGGACAAACACCAAATCTTGTGATTGCACGCCCAGTGTCTAGCGCTTATATGACTTTGTCTTTCCAGCTTTGCTTCTTACAACATGCCCCCCATCTTTCTCTTTCTCTCCCCACCCTTGGCTGAGACTGGTTGCATTTCCTATACTCTACTGGCTTCTCCAACATCTTACACTCTCCAATTCAATCCAAGCTTCACATTCATAAACCTGCACACTGGTCCTCAGGGCCTTCATGCCAGGACTCCCTCACCATACACCCTCTAGCTTCAGCAGCTCTCTGACACTGTGGAGGAAGAAGCAATGCCCCTTCCTTTTGCATGCTTCATGCTTCTAAACCCAGCACCATGGGGACACCACCACAAAATCCGGCCTGAATGGGCTCTAAGCCCCTATAACCACTTTAGCAGCAGCTTTTATCTCAGCTACTGTCTCAGAGCAGAAAGTTCCCTTTAAACTTTTACTTTGACAAGATGGGAGCTAGATGGGGTCTTCCTCTGAGGGGCACCCATCCCTTTACTCTAGTACAGACCAGGAGGCTTCCCCTTGATGGTGCTAATCTTACCTCCTTCAGAGGTAGCCTCAGCTGCAAGAGTAAATTTAATGGTGCTCTTTTGTGCTTTAGGTTGTACATTTTGTATTTCTTTCTGTTCCACCTACTCTTTTCATCGTAGACCTATATACAAAATATTAATAATAGCTATGACACAGATGCAGTATTATGCTGTATTGAAATTTTCCTCACCAAAGAAATCAGTTCATTACTTTTTAACTTAGCTTCAGTCAAGTTATTAGGACCAGAGCAGACCATAGGCACATTATTTGCCAAAATGTCACAGGAATAGCTCCTAGCCTGGTCCTAATATTGTTCTCCTCTGAAGCCTCTTGATCTGGACAAGTCCTCATTGCTCCTAGAACTGCTGCCTTCCAAGCTCATATTAGGACCTAGGACAGCCTGCTAAGCTCTGCTTACAGCCTTCAGACACCTTTCTAGCCCAGGGTTCTAAAGTCTTCCACATTCAAAAACAACAACAACAAAAAAAAAACAACCTAAGATTTTTTACAGCAACAGTGTAGTGGGTAGCTGTTCCAGCTTTGACCTTGAAGCACTGCCCCTAGTGAGGCAGCAGGTAACTGCCACACCTACCTATGACCTGTCCCTGGGGTGTGGGTGAGAGGACACCCCTGAAGACCTGAGATGCGTACGTGCCAGCTCTCTTGGCTCCTTATGATCCTGGATGCTGGATTGCAGACCAAGTCAGAGTTTTCCAGAGAACCACACTAGACTGCACCTTACCTCTCCTGGATCCTGTAACTGACCCTTTATTGGTTGTAAGTTACCCTGAAATAAACCTCTTTTAATTACCAGATAAACTATGTGGAATTGCCTCATTAATTGCTGCTACACAACAGTCCATTGCTAGAGGAAGTATAACATTGACCAAGGGGTAGGGCAGATCTTTGAAAGTAAAATTCCTCTCCTTCTTCCACTTCCCTCTGTTGACTTCATGCTTATGGTAAAGGATGTGAGCTCTGAGCTTCCTGTTCCTGTTGCCATGCCTACCATTTGCTGCCACCCCTCTGCTCCACGATCATACACCTGTATCCCTCAGAAACTGTTAAGCCAAAATAAACTCTTCTTTAATTGCCTTTAGTCAAGGTGTTTTATCACAGCAACAGAAAAATAACAAATGAACTCACTCACACTGAGCATCAGTTAGTCCTTCAAGGACAACAGAAACCTCTGAAAGCTCCACCTCTTAAAGGGGTCCACTATACCCCCAACAGACCCCATGAGAGATCAAGTTCTAGCACATGAACCTTTGGGGAACAAACAAATTTAAGTAACTATCAAGTCAGAAATAGCATTAGACCTAGAATAAGGTCTCCAATCCTGATGTAAGACATAAGGGTAATTCAAGTTGAAATAACACCTATGTATAAAAGGTAGACTTTTCTTCAGCTTTTCCCTCTCAAGATCAAGATCTAGAGAAAATTGAATACAAGAAATTAATTAGGAACTGAAAGGGAGAACAAGGAAAGAGATACCATGATAAATGAAGACCCCATGGGAATAGGAAGACGCAGAGTGCTAGAGAGGTCCCAAGGAATCCACAAAGATGACTCCACTATAGACTACTGGCAATGGTCAAGAGGGTGCCTGAGCTGACCCACTCTGGTGATCAAATGGCTGAACACCCTAACTGTCATGATATAACCCTCATCCAGTGACTGATGGAAGCAGATGCAGAGATCCATGGCTAAGCCCCAGGCAGAGCTCCTGGAGCCCAATCTATGAGAGAGAGGAGGGGATGATATGAGCAAGAGATATCCAGACCATGATTGAAAAAAGTACAGAGACAACTAGCCAAACTAGTGGAAACACATGAACTGTGATCCAATAGCTGAGGAGCCCCCATGGAGCTGGACTAGGCCCTCCGGATAAGTGAGACAGTTGTTTAGCTTGACCTGTTTAGGGGGCCCCCAGGCAGTGAGACTGGGACCTGTCCTCAGTGCATGAGCTGGCTTTTTGGAACCTAGTGCCTAGGCTGAGACACTTTGCTCAGCCTTGGTGCAGGGAGGAGGGGATTGGACCTGCCTCAACTGAATGTACCAAGCTCTGCTGACTACCCAGGGGAGACCTTGCCTTGGAGGAGTTGGAAATAGGGGTTGAGTTTGGGGGGAAAGTTGGGGGGTTGGAGGAGGGAGGACAGGGGAATCCATGGTTGATATGTAAAACATATAGAAAATCTCTTAATAAAAAGAAAAGAAAAAAAGATAACAGTGCAAAATAAATAAGAAATTAATTAAATTTGAAACATGCAAGTGTTTATCACAATCACAACATCATTAAAATTTGAAGCTCACGTATACTTCTTATACCATATCCAGAAGTGAAATTATTGTTGAAATGTTTGAAGTGAAAAAATAACAAATATAATAACTACTTACCAAATTATTTATGGTTCTATTGCTTTGTTTTTGATGTAGCATATTTTCAAAGGCATAAAGAATTCTTCTTTTAAAAAGTTCTCATGGGCTCATTAATTTAAAATATTGCAGTTTGGGCATTTCAATTCTTTAGTTCAAGATTTCAATTTCTGACTGCTATACCAAGGCTGTGGTAACCTGCAGAAGATCGTGGCCTGGGGTCAAAGGAAGGAAATAAGCAGAGCTGCCTGACTGACAGCCAGATCTCTATCAATGGTAATGAAACTGTTAGGTTTCCTCATGAGGATGTAGGATTTCATGAAATTCTCCTTTCTGCCCCAAATGTGTAGTCCTGCCCAAGCTGTGCATGGTCGTAAGGATGCTAGACAAAGAGATAAAGGCTAACTTTGAGGCTACGACCTTTAGGTGGCACAGTTTTTCTGAAGTTGCCCATCCAGGGAAGTAGAACATTTCGTTGATGCAACTGTTCAAAAGTCAGCCATATCCTGACACCAGTAAACTCTTAGAGGGAACTTTTTCTTTGGTCTGGCAGTGCCCCTCTATCTGAGTTAGATAGGCATTTCTTTACATCTTTGGAAGAAAAATTACACCACCAGTAAAACACAAATATCTCAAAAAAGCTAAAAGTTTGATACGGTTTCCAGGTTTTACATATTAAGATATTATAAGGATAAAATCCAATTGTCAGGAACAGATTTGGCAAGAGGACTTGAGGCAGAGGACTTAATGGACACCTAGATTCTCCACAACAAACATCATTTGCTTTACACCTTTCCCTAGAGCCAGTGTGACATCTGTCACCATTAGAAAGAGATGTGTCTGCTAAGATCTCATGATAAGGAGAAGCCATTTATAGGATGCATTCCTTCTTAGCATCCAATCACATCTGTAATTGACAGCTGAGATACACCTGTTCTCTCTAGGCAATCTAGGCTGCACTGTCATTTCCCACATCAGAAATCCTCAGTCTTGCTTTCTGAAATTTCAGAGTCTTCAACAGCTCCATTCTATCATCATAGCTGATCTTGCTATAATGGCCGGTCCAGCTCTACGTATGTCATAAATTTACATGTACACAGAAAAACACACCGACAGACCCACTGCTAAATTGTACTGCATGCCTGCTGCCCACTCTCTGAGTTACACTTTGTGACTCTCGAACCACTTTTGGTTTTTTGAAGATAGTAGTAAAAACCAGAATGATGGAAACAAACAAAAATAAAAAATGCTCCCTGAATCTAAGAAATCACAAAATCTATCATAATCTGAGTAATATAGAAATCATGTTTCTTTCCATTGTCTTCCCTGTACTCTATATTTAAAAAAAAAAATCCTACCTACCCCTCGTTGCTAAACCCACAGTTCCATAGCTGACTAGAAAAGCACAGGAAGTGTGTAGAGCAGAGACTTGCATGCACCGTGGACACACACAGCGTGTGACGGTTGAGATCAGGCTCTGTCCTACTCTTCCTCCTCATTGCATAAAATTTTGAGTTTTTTTCAGGCAGCACCTTTTTCTCCATTATGAAAGCAACTTTCTATTCCACCTTGAGGGAAAGGCACAATTGCAAACCCTGGGTGGACCCAGGAATTGCATGGTCTGGCAGGCCTCAACCATTTAACACAGACTGATAAGTGACTTGCTCCTGGGAATTAAATGGGAGTCATCCTATAATTTTACTGGAGAAAATCAAAACTGTAGGTGTTCATGGGCATATTAAAATAAAATCAGGGAAACCAGGCCCAAGAACTTATTGGAAACATCAAATCAAAGAAAGGGTGTAATTCCCTCACCTGGACCCCATAAAGTGATGGAAACCTAACACTAAGAGGGCATGACCCACACCAAACTATCATCTGATACCTGGTATGTACATCAAGGACCAAGGACTCCCTGACTCAGCTCAGTCCCCCACTGCTGTTACAGTCTACTTGATTGTCTGCCCATCCACCTGTCCATTCATCTGGATCAGGACCTGACCCCCATTTCCTGCTCCTGATCTGCTTTCAGCTTCTGACCCTGTTTGCCCTTCCATCTTGCATCTTGCAGATGAATTGTGCAGCTTAGCTCTCAAACTTGACTCCAGCAGCCCCCTCCTGGCACTGCTCTATAGCCTCATGTTCATCTATATAGACTCTTTTCTGAATCCATTCTGAAACTATGCTGCACTCTTTAACCTGTATTCATCTGTCACACACACACACACACACACACACACACACACACACACACACACACGCACACACACACACACACTCACACAGCTGGGTGATTACTGAAAGCTATGTCATATGAGAGTTAATATTAACAATTCAGATTGGAATAAGAACCTGCCTTTGTGTTGGCCAAACTACCAAGGTAGGCAGATTTTATGGCACACTGCTGCCATTGAAACCACTAAACCTTTGAAACCTTGTTTATTTATTGCTATTCAATAAATAAATTCTGATTGTGGAATAGCATACTCAGGACATGTACACGCGCGCGCGCGCACACACACACACACACACACACACACACACACACACACACCATTAGCTAAGAAGGCAGCAGCTTCTATTTTTTATCACAAATTTCAGTTGCACCAATCCTCAGCTTTGCACTCACTGGGTCATGTCCCTGTCAGTGATCTGTGGCTCATTTTTAAATCTATTTTCGGCTGAATGCTCATTTTGTGGGAATTTGGGGTTGAATATATGCCTGTTACTTCTGAGACACCTGTGTTGAAATGTTGCTGCTGCGTTAGAACAGAAGTGAAACTATCTGAATACAGACAAGTTCTCTCTCTTCAGCTTGCATTTTCCCTCCAGTGAAAGAAACTTTCAAGCTTTTCCATTTTTCCTGCACAATAGTCCCTCCTTACATCCAGTTATCATTTCACAATCCCCACATCAAGCCTGCCTGAAATTACAGGCATCTGGTCTCTCTCACGTTTTTCTGTAATATTGACAATAATGTTAATTGGTAAAGTGGGCACAATAAATAGGACAAAATAATTTTAACAAGATATAAAGTATTTAAGACCCCTCGGTTGCTTATTTCTTAATATTAATTACCTTAATATTAAAAAACTTAATATTTTTAGACTACAGTTGATCAACAGTAACAGAATGTGTAGAAAGTTAAACTGTGGATAAGCGAGAACTATTGTCTAATTACTATAAATAGGGACTAAGAAAATATTTTATCTACACACCAAACACTACTAAAACTACTGTGGGATGGTCTGTATGTCAAATGTGTTGCTGATTGGTCAATAAATAAATCACTGATTGGCCATTGGCTAGGCAGGAAGTATAGGCGGGACAAGGAGGAGAATAGAGCTGGGAAGTGGAAGGCTGAGGGGGAGACACTGCCAGCCGCCATCAGGACAAGGAAGATGTGAAGTACCGGTAAGCCACAAGCCACGTGGCAAGGTATAGATTAATAGAAATGGATTAATTTAAGCTGTAAGAACAGTTAGCAAGAAGCCTGCCACGGCCATACAGTTTGTAACCAATATAAGTCTCTGTGTTTACTTGATCGGGTTTGAGCGGCTTGGGACTGGCGGGTGAGAGAGATTTGTCCTGACTGTGGGCCAGGCAGGAAAACTCCAGCTACAAATGGCGTCCAACGTGGTGGCAAGAGTTTCCACCTAAAACCTGAGAAAAAAGATTCTAAAACGGAGCTAAAAACAGTTCCTAATTGTCTCTCTCAAATGAGCGGCAGCTGCCGGTTTGAGCTACTGGCGGGTTGCTGGCGTGCGCGCTCGACCTGCAGTATGGCGGGAATGAAGTCTCTGCAAATGGCACATTAAGCTGCATTGTGGATTTAGCCTTTGCTAGTACAAAACAAAAAAAGAGGTTTCTGAGCTACATGCTGCTTGGATAAAAGCATAGACCCACGATAGCTCCCAGAGCTGGCGGTAAGCATACGGCCGCCATGTTGGGAAGCTGAGGTGGGCGGAGCCAGCAGCCACAGCTGCTACAGCTTAAAGCAACAGATTCATAATAAGACAGATTCAGATGTAATAGTTTAAAATGTGTGTAAAATATACATAGGCTTAAAAGAGACAAAAAAAAGGTGATATATACAGTATAGAAACAAATACATGGTTTTAAAAAAAATAAAGTCTTTAAAGAGACAGTAAAATTAATATAAAAAATAAGCCACGTAGAGATGACTATTACACAGAGAGTCTGGATTGTGTTGTCTTTGGGATTCTTAACTACAGAGAGATATTTGATTGTAAAGGAAGCTGAGTTAAACCAGTATGTATATTTTAAAGATACTTTGACTTCAAAATTTGGATGTAAGGATATGTTGCTTTGGAAAAGAGTCTCTTTTGTTTCCACAGAAAGCAAGAGGCTATGGATTTGTTCCAGAGTAAGATACATCAGGTTTGACCAGCCAAGACCCCCTGAAAGGTCTCCGATGACACCATGGCCCAGATGATCCAACATCCAGAACCGTTTCAAGACAACTGGCTCAGATGATACAGCCTCACGGACTACTCCATGATCCTAAAATTTTCTTTGTTTCCCCAGAAGATACAGCGCCCCCCTCCAGCAGGAAGTAGTAAGAGAAGCTACGCCCAAATTCCCAAATATACCAAGCTGACTTTGGAAATGTGTAAAGGTTAAAACCTTCCTTTTTAAGAAAAGAAAAGGGGAAGTACTGTGGGATGGTCTGTATGTCAAATGTGTTGCTGATTGGTCAATAAATAAATCACTGATTGGCCATTGGCTAGGCAGGAAGTATAGGCGGGACAAGGAGGAGAATAGAGCTGGGAAGTGGAAGGCTGAGGGGGAGACACTGCCAGCCGCCATCAGGA
Source organism: Peromyscus californicus insignis (assembly GCF_007827085.1). Lineage (NCBI taxonomy): Eukaryota > Metazoa > Chordata > Mammalia > Rodentia > Cricetidae > Peromyscus > Peromyscus californicus. The sequence goes on along the minus strand of NW_026294562.1, from coordinate 46,803,797 downwards.
CAAGGAAGATGTGAAGTACCGGTAAGCCACAAGCCACGTGGCAAGGTATAGATTAATAGAAATGGATTAATTTAAGCTGTAAGAACAGTTAGCAAGAAGCCTGCCACGGCCATACAGTTTGTAACCAATATAAGTCTCTGTGTTTACTTGATCGGGTTTGAGCGGCTTGGGACTGGCGGGTGAGAGAGATTTGTCCTGACTGTGGGCCAGGCAGGAAAACTCCAGCTACAAAAACACTAATAAAATGTAGTGGAAAATGCGATAATACAAGAGTCAAAAAGCAAGATTTAATGTTGAAATAGTGTTTAAATAATACATTCAAGTGGAATTAAAATTTTAACATCTGGGGCTATATTTGAAAGCCATAAATCTGCTTTAAATATCAGCAGGAATAATGGATTCATCTTTTCACAAAGCTTTTTATAGCATAAATAATGAAATCCGTAGATATAGCATATTCCCAACACACTGAACAAATGATTAAATCATTAAGTGTGATGTGAAGGTACATAGAAGAACAAAAACAATGTGCTTTTACACGTAAACAGTTGAACTAGACATTGCTGTCTAACCCCTGTGTGTCTGTGATACTAGTTCAAACTGAAAGCAAGTTGCAGTTGGAATTTTGTCTCATAGCTATACAAAAAAGGACCCATAACAGAAAGTCAAGAGTGATAGGTTCCTCTTTCCTCAGGACAAGGCATATAGAAAAGACAAGACTCTTGCCCCTTCAAAATCCTGAGAGGTTATTCCACTACTTGGTTTTCAAAAACTCCCATGAATGAGGAACACAGACTTGAAAATAAAAAGGGGAAAGAGAATTCAGACATGTATGATTCTTTTTACAGACAACACCAATGTAATGAGAATCACTAAAAGCTGAAAGCCAGAGTCTTTCTTTAAACTACAGATAATTCAAATTAGGGGAGAGAGGGAGAGAGGGAGAGAGAGAGAGAGAGAGAGAGAGAGAGAGAGAGAGAGAGAGAGAGAGAAGAAGGAGGAGGAGGAGAAGGAGGAGGAGGGAGAGGGAGAGAGAGAGAGAGAGAGAGAGAGAGAGAGAGAGAGAGAGAGAGAGAGAGAGAGAGAGAGGTGTACAGAAACTTTCCTATAGACTAAACTGTGTTTGGTTTTATTTTCAGAATTGCAAACTAAAGTATGGTAGTGTCTTGGTTACTTGTCTGTTGCTGTGATAAAACATTATGACTGAGGTAATTTATAGAAGGAAGAGTTTCTTTTAAGCTTACAGTTCCCAAGGGTTAGAATCCATCATGAAGAAGCAGAGGCAGCAGGTAGTGCAGCCAACAGGAAGTGGGAACAGCAGTTGAAAGCTTGTTAGAGCTGGGGGAGGGGGGCAGCTCCATTACTGTCTGATTAAAGCAAGCTATGTTTAGAACTGGCCAACTGGCTGCTTCTCCCAACTTTGGGATTTCAGAGAGCAGCCCCTCACTGGATTTTGGGGTCCCTTTTATGAGGAAAAGTTAGGGCTGGCAGAAAACAGCTCTTGAGATATTTGACTGTTAGCACCTGGACAGAATAGTGGAGGACTCTGGACTCAAGGCTGCCTGTGGGGTAGATAAGTGCAAGAATCTATCATGTGGAAGGGAAATCATCGAGGTATCTAGGAAGACACATTTTCATAAGGCAAAAGGGGCAATCATATATCACAGGTGCAGGAATTTAGCATGGCAAAGGGGTGGGCATACATTATGGGGTCACAAGTTCAGTGTAGGTAGAAAAACATGGTTTGCAGGATACATTATGTTGGTAAACCAGGGACCACTCACATTCTAGAACCAGGCCCACCTTTAGCCACTCTACATCAGCCGCCATATGCAATACATTTCCGCTGTTGCCACAAGTTATAGATTCTTCCTATGCACATGCGCTGCACGCCTTTATAAAGCCCGTTCCTTCACATCCTGCTGTCTCTCTCCTCCATCCTCTCTCAGAGGCAGCCTTTGCATACCCACCCCCAATAAGTCTCTCGGGTGAGGTCTGTTGCATGGTGTGACTTTGTGGCATTCCTTGGCCCTCTCATTGCGGGGCGGGGGGAAACCCTAACATTGGTGCTGAGACTCCGACTCTGTAGGACATCCTGGTGCCTGTGCACTCCTCCTCACAGGTCTAAGCTGCACTAGGATCCTATCCCTTATCTCTAGTCCACCTGCAACAGACTCACCTTCTGACTCACTGACTGCTGGCCACCCCATCCAACAGTAGCAATTGGTAAGTTTTCCCTTTGGTTAGTATAAACTCTTCCCTGGATCTGAGGGAGTGATTATTGAGTGACCGGCACCCCTCTAGTATCCTTGGAGGCAGAGGTACTCCCAGCCACAGTCTTTAAGGCTACAGTTTGTAAATACTTTACATTGGATTGGATCGTTTTATATTGTATATAAATTGATATTATTAGAAAATGCTATATGTATATTTCTAATTGTACTTATACCATTCATTTAACAATGTAATGCAATTTTCTGATCCTTGAAATAGTTATTACCAACTATTAGGATATAAAGAAATGAAGGTTAGTAGTTAGACATTATAATAGAACTTGTAGTCATATTAGGTATGTTTTCAAGATTGAATAGATATATTTTAGATAGACAGGTTATCTTCAAACCCTTCAGAGATCTACAGAATATGGCATTTAAAATGTTTTAATAACTTAGAAAATTTTTCTTTTTTGTTATAACTATGAGACATGTTGGCTCCTGGCAGTACCAATCTACTTCAGAGAAAATATGGGCAATGAAAAAACTGCGATTGGAGTTAACTTTCATTGTGGCAAAAGTTAGCCACTGGACAACAAAGTACCCTTGAATCAACTTCTGACAAACAGGACAGACAGGACATGAAACAAAGGACTACTGATTCTTGTCAAAACAAGTGTGGTTATGACTTTATCAAAAGGCATCTTCTAAGGCCAGGACAATATGGCACCATCCCTGAAGTGGCCTTCACAATCCGGAAAAGGTACAGTGCCCTTTTCTTGGAAGGCTGCTGAACAGGCAGTGGGCCGATGGCTTCTGATGTGCAATGGAACAGCAGCTGAAACAGTTATTCTTGAAGAGTAACTAAGCTCATGCCTCTCAATAGTAGAATGGCATTTAATAGAGAGATGTGGAGAAGAACGGGATGCTGAGATGAAGCCACATATACCCATAGCCAAGAAGAATGGACAGCTGAATTCAAAAAACATCAACAATTTCCACAATTTAAAATCCTGAATCATGACATGACACTAGTGGAATTCAGGTGTTTCTGGTATATAGACTGCTCTCACCCAATGTGAGGTTGAACTGTTGACCTTGTGTACATCCTACTTCACAAATGAGTCTGTCAGTTATGCTAAGTCTATAGGCTGAAGATGATGCCCCAACACTGCGGAGAAACCTCAGATGACTGTCCAAGCAGCTGGCTGTTTCTGTCAACTCATAATTTTTTGGAAGTTGCTTGCATGTACTTCCTGTTTTTATTTTTGTTAGCTAATATTATTTCCTTCTTGGGTCTCTGAGGGAGTTGAAGATTAGTTAGTTATAGTTGAAGATTAATTAGGATAGAAAGTGAATTAGATACAATAGGATAGATAATGGAATTATTTTCTCTGAATTTGTCAAATACAAATGAACTAGGCATTGTTTAGGTATTTATTACTTGTATATATTGTATATAGTTATTGTACTTTTGTATATAGTTTTTCTTATGTTAGTTAGTTATAAACTTTTTCCTTTTTTCTTTTTATTAAAATAGAAAAGGGGAAATATGGTGATATTTTATTTGTATTAAAATGTTATTTGTATGTTAATAAATAAAGTTGCCCAGGGTCAGAGCTATTAGCAAGCCATAGGAAAGCAGGGCAGTGGTGGTGTACACTTGTAATCCCAGCACTTGGTAGGCAGAGCTAGGTAAATCTCTGTGTGTTCAGGGATATAGCCAGTATTGGATACACATGCCTTTAATCTCAATACCAATCATAGAAAACCTGGAGGCCTATACAGACAGGCCGTGATGAGGAGGTCATGTGGTTGGGTTTACAACCAATGAGAAGGCAGAACAGAAACTCTATATAAAGACTTTAACACAGAAAGTAGCTCTGGTTCGGAGAGGTAGGACCACCGCAGGAGGAAGGGTAAGGTTTTAGCTCTTAGCTCTGACCTCTTGGTTTTCTTCTTTGCATTGGTTCTGTGTTTCTCATTTAAAAAGATGCTTACATCTACAACAGTTGACCTATTCACCAGCTCCACCTCTGACCCTTTTCCTTCAGTGAAGCTTCATTTTCGAGTTCAGTCTTTACCTTTTGGTTCCGAAAACCTTGGTACTAGATGTCAAGTCTCCTTGGGCTTTTAGGCCTTGATCCCTGTTCAGGTGGTGACATCCACTGAATGGCTGTGTCTTCCAGTTTGGTCCTCCTGGGTCTGGGGAACACCTTGAACTTCAGGCCTAGGACCTTCCCCTCTTCCTTACCCATGGGAACAGCATCATCCATACCTTCTGGTTCCCCTTTTGGATGCCTCTTGGAAAAACTCCAACCCCTCCACTACAGCGAAACTTATGGGTCTCTAAACTTATCTGCCTTTGCAGTCAAATATGGCCTCAATGCCCCTTAGATAATCAACCAAAATGTCTACCCAGCAGCACCCTAGATCCCAATATTATCTGAGACCTTTACAACTACTAACAGCAATTGGGGAAATGGAGAGAGGTTCCCTATGTCCAAGCTTTCTCATACCTTCTCTCCAAGCCTTTCTTCTCTCTGTTCTTCCTGTTCCCTCACTCAGCTCCTTCAAGCTATAAAGTCTGAACAAGATGATTCCTTCGCTACTCTTGATCCTGCTAATGAGCCAACCCACAGCTCTTTCTCTCCTCCAACCCCTTTGCTCTCCTTTTCTCCCTCTTCATCAACAGGCTGCACTAAGCTCCCTGGCACCCACTTTCACCCCACTAGTAGCCCTCAGGACCCCTGCTACTGGTTCCCACTCTACCATGGGACCCCCTCTACCACTCTCTAACCTGGCTCTGGTTCTCCCTCTGCTGGTGGTTGCTAGGGTGGACAGCCTGGTCAAGGTACATGTCCCTTTTTCATTAAGAGAATTCTCTCAAACAGAAAAAAAAAAATGTTTTATACCTCTAACTCCTCTACATTCATTAAAGAATTCCAATGTATTATCCAATCCTATAGTCTCACCTTCCACAACATGTATATGATTCTAACAACCTCCTTCTCGAAGAGCACAGGTGAGTTTGGTAGCAGGCTGTAGCACACGCCAATGAAATCCACCAAATGTTATGGCTAAGGTAGTCAATGACTTGGATCCCCAATGGAACTACAACACCCCAGGTGGAATTCTAGCTAGAGATCAGTTGACAACTTGCCTCCTGGAAGGTCTCCATAAGGCTGCCCTTAAGCCAGTGAACTGTGAGAAAATCCAATAGGTCATCCAGGACAAACATGAAAACCCATCTCAATTCCTAGAACACCTCACAAAGGCCCTCTTACAGTATACCAATCTAGACCCCAAAAAGGCAGAGGGGAAACAACTCCTCATGATCTATTTCTTTCCCCAGAGTTTCCCCGACATAAGTGCCAAGCTTAAGCACTTAGAGAGAGGACCCCTAACTCCACCTTGGCACTGGCCTTTAAGGTGTACCATGGGAGAGATGAAAAGCGTGTAAACAGAAATATCAAATGATGGCCAAGGCCATTCAATCAGCTCCAGTAACTGCTCAGGCTCCCTTGTCTCCAAGACTTGAGGACCACCAGGTCTCTGCTTCAAATGTGGTCAGGAGGGTCACTGGGCCCAGGCCTGCTCTAAGCCCCTGAAGGCCACCTCAGCCATGTTCAAAGTGCCATCAAGAGGGACTTTGGACTTTTGAATGCCCCCCCCCCCCATGTACTTTACAGCATGGGGACATCAGACCTAGATCACCCTCCAGCTGACCTCATAGGTCTGGCCATAGATAACTAAAAGGGCTCAGGCTACCTTGACCCGACCACTGTCATCTCCTACAGAGAACTTGGGGTAGTAGTCATTATGTTATCAGGGTAACCCATCTCCTTCCTCCTGGACACTGAGGTCATTTACTTGGTCCTGACAGAGTTTGAAGACCCATCTCTCCTTCCCATTTGCCTATTGTCCTATTGCCTGGATAAGGAGACAATCTTTCCAACTTTGCCAAACCCCACCACTCAATTGCATTTTCAAGGATATTCCTCTCACTCATTCTTTCCTGGGATTTCTATTTCCTTTGCTCCTCCCATTTGTCTGACCTCAAGCTTTCCAGTAGCCCCTTTCCTTCTTCTAGCCACTCAACCTACTGGTCCCAACATGCCATTTCCTTTGCCAGTCTCCCAGGTTGACCCCCAAGTCTGGGATTCCAAAACCCCTCTGTTGCCAAACACCATTCCCCCAGTCAACATCCAATTACAAGATACTACCCAGTTATCACCCAAGCCTAGTACCCACTCTCACTCTAGAACCTCGGGGGACTTAAGCCTATCATCTCTGACTTCCTAAGAAAAAAACTACTTCACCCCACATCTACCCCCTTTAACACCCCTATACTTGCAGTTTAAAAAGCCCAATGGGACCTACTGACTGGCTCAAGATCTTCAGCTCATCAATCTGCAGTGGTCCCCCTCCATCCTGTCTACAGCTAACCTTTACACACTCCTTTCCATTATTCCCTCAGGGACCTCCCATGTCTCAGTTCTGACCTCAAGAATACCTTTTTCTATGTCCCCCTCAACACTCAGTCACAAAACATCTTTGCCTTCACCTGGACTGACCCTGCCACCCACCCCTCTCCTCAATTCACCTGGACTGTCCTACCCCAGGGGTTCCAAGACAGCCCACACCTATTTAGCCATGCCCTGGCCTCTGATCTACTCTCTTTGTCTCTCCCCAAGTCTAAACTTATACAAAATGTAGATGACCTTCTCTTCTGAAGTCCAGCCCTACAAATTGGCCAAACTAACACTTCTGTTCTTCTAAATTTCTTATCCAGCTGGGGCTATAAAGTATCACTTTCCAAGACACACCTGTCTACTCCTCAAGTCACCTATGTGGGACTAACCATTACTCCAACCCACAAAGCTATTACTTTGGATAGAAAACACCTAATCCAGTCCCTTGTGATCCCCTCTATGAGATTTTATCATTCCTAGGAATAGCTGGCCTCTTATGCTCTTAGATCCCCCTCCTTTTCCCTCCTTGCCCAACCTCTATACAAGGCAGCCATGGCCCCTCACAAAAACCCCTTCTCACATCCATTACCAAGCCCTTTCAGAAGCTCCAAAGGGCCATTCTTCAGGCCTGGCCCTATACCTTCCAGACCTAACTCATCCTTTCTCCCTCTATGTAACAGGAAAAGAGGGATAGGCCCCCAGGGTCCTAGGTCACCAACTGTGATCTTCCTTTACACCCATGGTATACATGTCCAAAAAAAATTAGACCTCACCAGGGATGGGTACCCTGCATTCATGCTTTAGCAGCTGCCAAGTTTCTCATTCATTAATCTAAAAAACCAACTTTTTGGTCACCTACCACTATCTTCCCCTCCCACAACCTGTCCAACCTCCTAATATATAAAGGCTTACAAACTCTCCCTCTCTCCCAGGTTCCCTTTCTCCAGGTGGCACAAGTAGATGCCACACTTACTTCCTATTTATGCCCACCCCTCAAAGTAGTAAGATTTTTTTTATACTGTGTAAAGATATGTCACTGTGATTGCTTTAATATAAGCTAAATGGCCAATAGCAAGGCAGGAAGAGGTATAGCAGGAACTTCTGAACAGAGAGAGCTCAGGGAAGAGGAAAGGCAGAGTCACCAGATGTGGAGAAAGTAGGATGGATAAAATGGAGATGAGGTAATGAGTGTATGGAAGAACTTAGATTAAAAATATGGGTTAATTTAAGTTATAAGAGCTAGTTAGAAACAAGCCTAAGCTAAGGCCAAGCTTTCATAATTAATAATTCTCCATGTTGTTTTTGTGAGCTGATGGCCCAAAGAAAACTCTGTCTACATATGGCAACCAGTGTCTGGCCACATATATCCACATAAGGCCTGAGAAAGCTTTAAGAAAGTTCAGGTCATGGAGTCAAATGCAGCTTCCTGGTGACCTCAGTCTCTCAGGTAGACTGGGTGGCATAGAGACGTGGCTGCCTGAGAGCTGGAGCCAGTCACCAGTGCCATGCACCGTGCACTAAGCTGAGCTATACAACAGGTGACATTGCAGTTTAAGATTTGCCTCACTCAGTCAGAGAACACTGTAGGTGCTCAATAAAGATAGATCCAGACAGAAAAAAAATCTAAACTGATTACAGTGTGTTTAAAAAATGTGCATAGGCTTAAAAAAGAAAAGAAAGTGAATATAGACAGTCATAGAAAAAATAGTTTATAAATAATAAGATAGAGAATAATAAATAATAAAAAGAGAGAATGAAATAATATAAAAAGGATAAGCCTCATAAAGATGGAAAATACACCGAGAGTCTGGATCCTACATGGGGTTTTGTTGACTTTGAATTTTTTGATTGCTGATGAGCAAACAATAACTACTGAGAGACATTGGATTATGGCAATGGCTAAATTAAACCAAACTATATATTTTTAAATGTCATAACTTACTGTGGGATGGTCTTTATGTCAAATGTGTTGCTGATTGGTCAATAAATAAATCACTGATTGGTCCGTGGCCAGGCAGGAAGTATAGGCGGGACAAGGAGGAGAATAGAGCTGGGAAGTGGAAGGCTGAGGGAAGAGACACTGCCAGCCGCCATCAGGATAAGGAAGATGTAAAGTACCGGTAAGCCACAAGCCACGTGGCAAGGTATAGATTAATAGAAATGGATTAATTTAAGCTGTAAGAACAGTTAACAAGAAGCCTGCCATGGCCATACAGTTTGTAACCAATATAAGTCTCTGTGTTTACTTGATCGGGTTTGAGCGGCTTGGGACTGGCGGGTGAGAGATTTGTCCAGACTGTGGGCCAGGCAGGAAAACTCTAGCAACAATAACTTCAAAATGGAAGTAAAAAAATACGTTGCATTGGGAAAAAGGTTATTCTTTTGTTTCCACAGAAAATGAAAGGCTGTGGATTCATTCAAGGTTGACAGAAATCAGATTTGATCAGGTAGACCCCCTGAAAATCCTTTCTACAGACATAAAGAAATAAACCTAGAAAAACTACAGGACAGGTAATGTATATTTTACCTGCTCATACATAAAACAAAAAAATCATCTTCGGCTGCCTTGTGTACAATGCATAGTTCATATTTGTGTTAATGCAGATATGTGTGTTACCCTTGAAAGTTAGTGTGTTTTCAGAACAAGCGAACCAGATACCAATGAAAACAAGTGTCCCAAGTGATTTAGCCTCTCAGAGTGCCTCTGTTGCAGTTACCCCAGGGTTCTGCATCCAGAGCAGCTTCAAGGCTAATGACTGAGATGGTCCAGCCTCACAGACTATTCTAGCCAGGACTTCAGATAAGTCTTGCACTTCCCCCCATTACACAGAGACTGAGCAACAAATGTTATGGCTAGTTTCTCCAGGACTTGACCATTATCTCAATTTTCTAGAGTTCCATAAAGATACCATCACCCACAGACAACAGGAAGCAGTCTAAGAGAACATGACACCCGCTATCCCAAGAGGTGGGGTGGGTGGGGTTTGGTCACTCAGTGGGTTATGGGTTTTGTCATCATTTAGAGGAGTTTGTTACAAGTTGTTATTGGCAATGGTCGGGGAAAAAAGCTGAACAAAGGAGATTAGACTCAGGGATCCCATTCTGAAGAGAAAAAGGGGGTATATAAAAATGATAGGATAAAAGGGCAGATTAATCTTTCAAACTTAAAAAGCAACTAGTAGTCTTAAATATCTTACATTGGTATGGATTTTGTATATTAATAAAAATTTAAGGTTATTTTTGTTATACTGTACATATGTTTCTACCCATGTTTAAGGTATTTTTGTATATTGAGACAAATTCAAAGTTATTTTTTTTAGAATGCACTGTACATGTGTTTTTACTCTTGTTTAAGAAACTGTACCTATGTAGCTCACTTAAAAAAGTAATGTAAATTTCTAGTCTTTGAAAGTAATTATTACAAATTATTTAGAATAATAAAGAAATGCAGGTTAGTAGCTAGTCACCTATTACAATCAAACTTTATTCATGTTAGGTATGTTTTCAAGGTCAAACAGAAATATATTTTAGATAGACAAGTAGTCTTCAAACACTTCAGAGATCTACAGAATATGGCATTTCAGATATTTTAATAAAATAAGTCATTTCATGACAATGAGACACATCTGCTTTGGCAGCACCAATATACTTCAGAGAAGATGATGGGCATTGAAGAACCTCCATATGGAGTTTGCTTTCTTTGTGGCAAAAGTTAGTCACTGGGCAAGAAATTGCCCTTGCCTCAACTGCTGACAGTATGCTGTCCAAACTGGACAAGCAGAACACAAAAGAAAGTGACTGCCAAACTTTGCAAAGACAAGGCAGGTGAGTTCTTTAAATATCCTGCTTCACAGGAAAGCCTGTCAGATATTCTAGGCCTATAGGCCAGAGATAGATGTCCCAACACTGCAGAGGAACCTTGGGGTAACTGTTCAGGCAGCCAGATGTCTCTGTCATTTCTTAGTTTCAGAAGTTGCTTGTTCTGCACTTGCTATTTACTCAGGTAATATTATATCCTTTTAGGGTCTTTGATGGAGTTGAAGACTATATAGTTATAGTTTTCCTTAGTTATGATAGAAGGTAAAGTATGTACAAAACTTTGGGCTCACCATGATAGGATAGATATTAGAATATTTTCTCTGAATTTGCCAAATGCAAATGGACTGAACATTGTGAATGTAATTCTTACCTGATAATTGTTCTTATTATTTATAATTTTACTATGTTAGAGTTAAAACCTTCCTTTTTATTTAGACAAAAAGAGGGAAATGATGTGAGATATTTGATTATACTGTGTAAAGATATGTCACTGTGATTGGTTTAATAAAATGCTAAATGGCCAATAGCTAGGCAGGAGGTATAGCAGGGGCTTCTGGACAGAGAGAACTCTAGGAAGAGGAAAGATAGAATAGCCAGCCAGATGCAGAGGAAGCAGGATGGGCAAAATGGAGACAAGGTAATAGGTACATGGAAAAATATAAATTAAAAATATGGGTTAATTTGTTATAAGAGCTAGTTAAAAACAAGCCTAAATGTGGTGATATTTTATTTGTGCATTCATAAATAAAGCTTGCCTGGAGATCAGGTGGGAAAGGCCAGCCATTTTAAGTAAACAAAGAAGTCAGGCAGCACATGCCTTTAATCCATTAGCAGGCAGGATCTCTGTGTGTTCAAGGCCACATTTGGGAACAGAGCCAAGTGTGGAGACACACACTTTTAATCCCAGCACCAACCATAGAGACCTGAAGGTCTGTACAGACAGACAGACAGTGACAGAGCTGTGTAGGAAGACGAAATGAGATAGTTGGGCTAAGAGCCAATGAGAGGGCAAAAAAGCAAGCAATATAAGCCTGGGTAAACAGGAAGTCATTCTCCTTGGAAGCTGTGGAGTTGGTGAGGTAAGGTTAGCTTGTGGCTCCATGTTTTTTATTTAATAAGACCTTTTAAGACTTGTGTTACATTTGGTGCCCAACATGGAGCAGGAATTCACCAAAAAGCCACTTGCAGGCCCCAGCTCCACCAGGGCTGCACTCTGCATGCAGCCCGAGCTGCATACTGATGGAGTTACATTTGGCACTGTGATTGGTTTAATAAAAAGCTAATGGTCAATAGCTAGGCAGGAGGTACTTCTGGACAGAGAGAGCTCTAGGAAGAGAAAAGGCAGAGTAGCCAGCCAGGTGCAGAGGAAGCATGATGGGCAAAATGGAGATGAGATAATGGGTGCACGAAAGAACATAGATTAAAAATATGGGTTAATTTGTTATAAGAGCTAGTTAAAAACAAGCCATCTCCTCATGGCTTTACTGGTCCCAGCAGATCAACAATTCCAATATTTCCAGTTCCAAAGGGAAATAATCAAGCCACCTGGGCAGCTAGAGCTACTGGCTCTTGGAGGCCTGGATCCATCTCACCCACCACAGGACATCCTTACATTACATTCCACATCCCATTATCACCTTCTGACACTCGACAAATTCTGTCCTATCTACACCAGCTCTTTCATCCTAATATCCAAGCCTTGTCTCACTTTATTAAGGCCCACCTGCAGTCCAAACTCGAGGATTTGCCTTTCTTAAGGGCTGTTACTGCCTTTTATAAAATCTGTCAAATATCAGACCCCAACTCAGCAGGCCAGAGGCTCTCTCCCTGGAACTGACTGACAACTTGACTTTCTCCACATGCCCACAGTCAAATGCATTAGGTACCTACTAGTCTTAATGGGCACCTTGTCAAGATGAGTGGAGGCATTCCTACCACCAACAAAATGGCTCAGACAGTCTCCAACCACCTTCTCTGGGAGATCATTCTCTAATTTGGAGTCCCTGCCTCCCTCCAGTTATACAGTGGTCCTGAATTCACCTCCCAGATTTCCCAAACCCTATCCAAAGCCCTCAACATGCCTTGGCATTTCCATGTCCCATACTATCTCCAGTTCTCAGGAAAGATAGAACAAACTAAGCGCTTAAAAAAAAAACACACACACACAACCACTCTTGTCAAACTCACAAAACTTCACCTTGACTGGTCAAGCTCCTACCACTGGCTCTCCTCAGGCTAACAGCTCTCCCCAAGACATCTCTTTCCATCTTGCTATTTGAGCTCATTTATGGATGACCACCAGTCTTTTACCCAAACCCCCACCTATCCTGATCACCTACTCGCCCCCATACTCTGTCATCTCCACTCCCTCCTATGGAACTTTACTGACCACTATCTACCTGAGTCATATGCCAATTCCTGTCCATCGCCAATCAGCACTAGGGATCAGGTGCTGTGAGATGTTCTGTATGGCAAATGTGTTGCTCTGATTGGTCAATAAATAAAACACTGATTGGCCATTGGCTAGGCAGGAAGTATAGGCAGGACAAGGAGGAGAATATAGCTGGGAAGTGGAAGGCTGAGTCAGAGACACTGCCAGCAGCCATGATGAAAAACAGCATGTGAAGATGCCGGTAAGCCATGAGCCACGTGGCAAGGTATAGATTAATGGAGATGGATTAATTTAAGCTGTAAGAACAGTTAGCAAAAAGTCTGCCACGGCCACAGTTTGTAACCAATATAAGTGTCTGTGTTTACTTGGTCGGGTCTGAGCGGCTGTGGGACTGGCAAGTGAGAGAGTTTGTCCTGACTGTGGGCCAGGCAGGAAAACTTAAGCTACAAATGACGTCCAACGTGGTGGCAAGAGTTTCCACCTAAAACCTGAGAAAAAAGATTCTAAAATGGAGCTAAAAACAGTTCCTAATTGTCTCTCTCAAATGAGCGGCAGCTGCCAGTTTGAGCTACTGGTGGGTTCCTAGTGTGCGCGCTCAACCTGCTGTATGGCGGGAATGAGGCCTCTGCAAGTGGCACATTAAGCTGTGTGGTGGATTTAGACTTTGCTAGTACAAAACAAAAAAAAGGTTTCTGGACTACACACTGCTTGGCTAAAAGCATAGACCCACGATAGCTCCCAGAGCTGGTGGAAAAGGTAACACCGCCATGTTGGGAAGCTGAGGTGGGTGGAGCCAGCAGCCACAGCTGCTGCAGTTTAAGGCAATAGATTCACAATAAGACAGATTCAGATGTAATAGTTTACAATGTGTGTAAAAGATACGTAGGCTTGAAAGAGACAAAAAAGATGATATATAGAGTTATAGAAACAAATACATAGTTTTAAAAAATAGAGTCTTTAAAGAGACAGTAAAGGTAGTATAAAAAATAAGCCACGTAAAAATGGATATTACACAGAGAATCTGCACTGTGTTGTCTTTGGGACTTTTAACTGCAGAAAAACATTTGATTGTAAAAGCTGTTGAGTTATGCCAAAATGTATATTTTAAAGGTACCTTGACTTCAAAATTTGAATATAAGGATATGTTGCTTTGGAAAGGAGACTCTGCTTTTGTTCCCACAGAAAGCCAGAGGCTATGGATTGGTTCCAGATTAAGATACATCAGGTTTGACCAGCCAAGACCCCCTGAAAGGTCTCCGATGACACCATGGCCCAGATGATCCAACATCCAGAATGGTTTGAAAGCATCTGGCTCAGACGATACAGACTCATGGACTATTCCATAATTCTAAAATTTTTTTTGTTTCCCCATAAGATACAGCGCCCCCTCCAGCAGGAAGTAGTAAGAGAAGCTACGCCCAAATTCCCAAATTATATGTAATTTTACTTTGTTAAGGTTAAAACCTTCCTTTTTGAAAAAAAAAAGGGGGGGAAGTGCTGTGGGATGTTCTGTGTGGCAAATGTGTTGCTCTGATTGGTCAATAAATAAAACACTGATTGGCCATTGGCTAGGCAGGAAGTATAGGCAGGACAAGGAGGAGAATATAGCTGGGAAGTGGAAGGCTGAGTCAGAGAGACACTGCCAGCCACCACGATGAAAAACAGCATGTGAAGATACCGGTAAGCCACGAGCCATGTGGCAAGGTATAGATTAATGGAGATGGATTAATTTAAGCTGTAAGAACAGTTAGCAAAAAGCCTGCCACGGCCATACAGTTTGTAACCAATATAAGTGTCTGTGTTTACTTGGTCGGGTCTGAGCGGCTGTGGGACTGGCAGGTGAGAGAGTTTGTCCTGACTGTGGGCCAGGCAGGAAAACTTAAACTACAATCAGGTCCTTCTCTCTCCTCCAGACCAATGTCCCTCAACACTTTCCCCTAAATGCCAGGGCCCCTTCAAGGTAATACTTGTAACCCCCATAGCTAAGCTTGAGGGTATCCCTCTTTGGGCTCACCTATCACACCTCAAGCCCTTTACTCGTCTGCCTTAAGATAGCTTCCCTTCCTGCATATCAACCCCAATAGGACGCTGATCCCTTCAGTTTCAGAGAACACTGAGATCAACCACCTTGTCCCCAGTTCCGGAAGAATGAGGCTTTACCCTGGCAGCTGTACTCAACTCTACTGGATTAGACTTTCCCTCCTTTCACTCCTGTCCACTTCTGTCCAGGGCAACTCTCACATATGGAGATTTGAGGTTCAAGAAACCCTACTTCTAACAAACACTCCTTCCAAACAGGGTTGGGAAATTGTTCCATAGTAGGCTGTTGGTAGTCAATTACAGCTCCCATCACTCCTGTATCTCCCCCTCCTCCTTCAATCCATGACCTTTTCACCTGCATCTTGTATGACCAGACAGAAGCTATTATAAAGAATGGCCATACATATAAAGGCTACACATACAAGCCTTGCCAATACCATGTATCCTTTGCACATCCTCACCCCAAGTCCCTCCTCTGTGGATAAAATGGGGCCCTTCATCTCTATATAAGGGACCCATGGGCTCCCAGGTGGGAAAGAGGTGTTACTGGTAATCTCTACCATTTCTTCAGCCCCTGGCACCAGGTGAGCATGATCCAGAGAAAATATATCCTGATTACTCAACCCCTGGAGATAGGAGAAATAGAGGAGATGACTCATCATTCCTCCAAGGTTGTAACCTCTTTAATGTCCTCTCCCTTGAATAATACAAACCTGTCATTTCATCTCCTGCTTCAGACTCTTACCTCAGCCTTCCAGTTCCTAATGTCACCTAACCTGGCCACTTTGGGGATTGCTGGCCATGTGTTCCTCCTGGGGCAAACTCAAAACTGCTGCTTATAGCTTCTTCTATAGCCTGTCAAATAACCTTACCTCACCACTTACCAACTCCCCCAAGTCCCTACCTTTTTCATATCACCCTCTTTGGCATGGCAAACTGCTTTAAGGCATTTGGGACACATTTTACATGGGAATTAAATTTCTTAGACTATAACAAAACCCTTACCCTCAATACCCTACCTTAGACCCAGTGCCCTACCATCCACAACACCTTCATTTTTTGTGGTACTCAAGTCTACCATACTCATCTTCCATTGCCTATCTGCCAGTTGGTCAGGAGTTTACACACTAGTATTTTTCTTCCCCAAGTTGAGGGTGATGCATGGAGAAGAGCCCCTACTGACTCCACTTGTGGACTTAATATCTGCCCGACATAAAAAAAGGACAGTTCAAATCCTGCCCCTGCTGGATGTCACAGGAATAACTGTGGGTGTCACCACCAGGACAGAAGGACTGACAACCTCTCTGACCTTGTATCACCAGTTTTCTTCCCAATTCGTTCAGGACCTCCAACAGGTGGCTCAAACCATATTCACCCTTCAAAGACAAATTAACTCTTGGCAGTGGTGGTACTCCAAAATCGACAGGGACTAGATCTTCTTACAGCTAAAAAAGATGGCCTTTGCCTCTTCCTCCAAGAGGAATGCTGCTTATATGTCAATAGGGTATAGTAAAAAACAAAGTCCAAAAACTTCAAACAGACCTCCAAAAAACATAATGAACACCTTGATGCCTCCAGCCCCTGGGCCTTTGAAAATCCCATATGGAAGAGGATACTGCCCTTCCTGACTCCTTCCTTCTCATTTTCCTGCTTTTACTAATTGCATCCTGCTTTATCAATTTCTTCTCTATACTTCTCCAATGATAAATTCAAAAAATTTCTAACCAAACAATCAATCAGGTATTGTCACAGGAGGACTACTAACGGCTAGCCACAGACCCAAAGATGCATGAATATGGAATATGTCCTGAAGGTGAGAATCAACATTGCCCCAAAGGTATCAATGGCCCCAGACAACAGGAAGCAGTCTAAAGAGCATGGCACCCCCATTCCTGCCTCACCAATCATGCCTAAATATTTCCTTATAATAAATAAGAGGGAGAAATATTGGTAAACTGAGGACAAACCACATTCTAGAACCATATGTGCCCCAGAATGCCTTCAGCAACTCTGCACCAGCAGTTATATCATCACTAGCCATCAAATACAACACATTTCTACTGTTGCCACCAGTTGTATATTCTGGAGGCTGGAGGCAAGTTGTTTCTTATGTTTTTGGAGATTTGTTTGAAGTTTTGAATTTTTTTTCTTTTACTATACCTGATTGATTGACATAGAAGCAGCATTCCTCTTGGAGGAAGAGGCAAAAGTCACCTTTGTCAGTTTTAAGAATATCTAGTCCCCATCAGTTTTTGAGTACCACCACTGCCAAGGAGTCAATATACACATAGCAAGCACTATACCCCTTTATAAAACCCATGCCTTCACAGCCTGCTCTCTTTCTCCCCCATCCTTGCTCAGAGGCAGCCTTTGTATACGCCCCCTCCCCCACAATAAATGTCTGGGGTGAGATTTGTTGAATGGTGTTTCTTTGTGGCATTCCTTGGCCTTCCAATTGCCATTGCAGCAAAAATCACTAGTACATTAGGCTTAGGAAACAGAATGGTTCAGGGACTCAATAACAATGTGTAACAGTGTGACTCCTGTTTTGGTTTCATAAGCTCAAATCTCAAATCACAAACAGGAGGCAGAAAGAGCTAACTGGATAGGTCACATGGCTTTTGAGACTTTAAAGCCCAATCCCAGGTGATGGACTTTCTCCAGCAAGAACACAGCTTCCAAGCCTCCCTAAGAAGCAGTAACAATGGGGACCAAGTATCCAAATTAGACTTATGGAAGACATCTCATTCAAACTACCGCATTCTACTCCCTAGCCCTCACAGTCCCATGGCCACATCATAATGTAAAATCTATTTAGTCCAACTACAAAAGTCCCTACAGTCTAAACACTGTTTAAAAAGTACAAAGTCCTCTGAGACTCTAAGCAATCTCTTAATTATAACCACATGTAAAACCAAGATGCAAATTATGTATTTCAAACATACAATAGCACAAAATATAAATTATCAGTTGAAGGAAAGAATGGGGCATATGAGGAAATACTGGACCAAAGCAAGACCAAAACCTAGTAGAGCAAACATCAAATCCTGTAACTCCATGTCTGATGTCAAATAGGTAAGATGGCTCTGTTCTTCCAGGTATGCTGCTTGTAAGATCTCTCTCTCTCTCTCTCTCTCTCTCTCTCTCTCTCTCTCTCTCTCTCTCTCTCTCTCTCTCTCTCTCTCTCTCTCTCACACACACACACACACACACACACACTGTTTCCATTCCTTGTGTTTTCTCTCCTTGGCAGATACACCATGGCTCTGTAATGTCCAACATTTTGGGGACCTACAGTGTAATTCAGGCTTCACTTTCACAGTTTCACACAGCAACCTCTCAGAGACTTTTGCCCTCTAGGGTCTTTCATTCAGGTACTGCCCCAACCCACCCATTGCCTGGTCTCAGCAGCTCCCCTTAACTGTAGGGGAAGATTCCACAATCTCTTTACTTGTTTCTCTTTCATGACTCTAAAGAGAGAACCACATGGACGACACTGCCAAGTTGGGCTAACTGCTTTGGATAAAACTTCACCCTCTTCCCACCTCACTTAAATTATATTTGCAGCAACTTTTGATAATTTTTTAGGGCTTTTCCTTTAACAAGTTGGAATCCTAGTGAGATGGGGCATCCTTCCTTTTATTCCAGTGCAGACTTGGCCCCTCCTTAATGGTGCTACTCTCCCTAAGAATTGCAGCCTGTCTTCCAGTGAAAGCCATAGCTGTAACATTAACTTTAGGGGTGTCCTTTTACTCCCTAAACTATGTATTTGTATTTCTTTATCCTCCACTTTCTCTTTTTCATTGTAGAACTGTATAATAATGATTACTAATAACCATGCAACAGAGTCTATACTAGGCTGTCTTAAATCTCTTCTGCCAAAGAAATTAGTTCATTACTTTTTAATTTAGCCTCAGACAAGCTCTTAGGACAAGGACAGAACACAACCACATTCTTTAACAAGCGCTCAGCAGGCAGAAGGACAAGGATTACAACTTGAGGCCAGCCTGGTCTATCTATTGACACTCTGTTCCAAACAAACAAAAGATTGCAAAGCAAAAGCAAAATCTGGGCTCTGGAACCAACACTAGATGGTATTTTTCTCTACAGTTACACATGGTGGTGACACATAAGGAGCGCATTATTAGGTGATTCCCTCTGCATGAGAGCTTCGGTGAGTTCATGCATGATCTCATCAGTCACTGGACCTGACCTCAGCATGAACCATAGGCACAGGAAACACAGATTTGTGAGGCCTCATCATACAGCACATTGTTTTAAACTAAATTTTAGAAGCAATGTTTTATAGAATAATGATAAGGAATACAGTGAATATGTGAACTAGTAACATAATTGTGCATTATTAAGTCTTACATACTGAATGTAAGTGTGTTATTCTTTTATGTGGCTGTTAGCTTATAGGTTTATTCACACTAGTACCACCTCAAACACAAAGAATTACAAGGCAAAACTGCTAGAACAGTTTTCTTTACTTGCATTATAACCTTCTGTGTTCATCCAATATGAAGTCCATCACTGACAAAAACATCATTACACAGCACATGACCACACATTATAAGGTGCATAAACCAACTTTTCTATAACCACATGGTTTATTCCAGCACAGAAACAGCATTAATATCAAGACACAATTTCAGATTAGCACTCTTCTGTGATGTGAGTTTTCCCCATGATGCAGGTTCAGGTGTGCAAATCCAGAACGTTTTGTTACTGAAAAAGAAGTAATCTTAATATGACTCACAGTTTCAGAGTTCAGTACTTTTAAAAGCATCTAGTAGGACTCAGGTCTAATCATTTAATTCCCTTTAAGAGCCAGTGGTTTCTCCACATAAAAGGAAGAAGAAAACAGAAGCATCCTTCTAAACTGTCTATATAACAAAGAATACATATTGACTAAACAAAAAAGTGAGATGATTCTCCATCACCTTGTCTGTACGTGCACTTTGCGAGCTTTACAAGGAGAAGAGAAAATACACATTAGGTTGGGAGCAACCAAAGCATGCAGAACTGACACACTGTTCTGAATGCACAGTGACATTCTAGCGTGGGTCAAGTAAATAAGCAAGTACCTCATATATTCTAAATGTCAAACAGCATGCTGCTGAGGGAGTTAATGGAGACTCTCACCACTTGACCAAAGGGATTCCTTGTGAGCAGCTACTCAAGTCAGTGTAGCATCAGTAACTCTTAGGTTCCTGTCTCCAGCCTTGGTCTCACCATTGAGCTCCACACTCATGAATACAACTCCATACTTTACACCTTCACTTGAAGACCAGCAAGCACTTCAGGCTGATGTGGAAAAAACAGAATTCTTCATTCTCTATCCAATTAATTTCCCATATCCTCAAAATGTCACATTTGGCTAAGCACAAAAGCAAATCCTCATTATTGATTCATTTTTCTCACCTCTACACCCAATTCATCAGCAAGTCCTATAGGTCCCACCTCTAGAATTCATCAAATTCTGTCACTGCTGCCATTGCTAATGTAAAGTTTACATAAAAAATAAATAAATAAATTTGGACATATACAAGCCCCTCTAATTTCACTCCATTTTATTTCCCTCTATGATTAGTCATGATGATTTCTTTACAATATATCCTCATAGCAATGCCTTGGAGGCTGGTGGTTCCATTCTTCTACCTTTGTGACCTCCTCTGGTATAGTCCTCCTTCTTACTGATTGCATTCATGCCACACACATCCACTTCCCTATAAAATAATTCATGGCTCCTCCCTCTTGTATAAAGACATTTGCCTCTGTCATCTCAATTCAGAGCTCATCCCCACAGAGACTCCTTCTGCAATCACCTTACCTAACATTCTCACCCAGATTCAAGTCATAGCCAGTCACATTCCCCTGTCTTGTTCAGTTCACTGCACTTAAGCACATCAAATTACTTTGTTTAATGTTTTCTGTAGACTTTGGAGAACCCTTTTACTCATGACTTTCTCTCCACCATCCAGAACAGGACTAACACAGCAAGTATTTAATAAATATTTAATGAATTAGTATATAATACTAGCATATATTAGATTCATCAAGGCAAAACCGTCTGCTCTGTACTGTATGTAGCAATGGCCAGGATATAGAGATGCCAGATGCTCAGAGTAAGTAAACCAAGGATAATATGTATACACACACACACACACACACACACACACACACACACTATATATATATATATATATATATATATATATATATATATATATATATATATATATGATTTCACACTCCTTAAAAGAAACTCTGCTACAAAATAGTCTTAGTGTCAGTCAAGGTCAGAAACTCCTTCTTCCTTCCAGGCAGGAAACTTGCCCTTGACCAAATCTACTCCCCACATCACCAGTAGTATGATGTTTCTGAAACATAAATCAGAGAAGGTTGCTCTGCTGCCTATGAGACTTTGATATCCACTCACACCCCTAGTGACTTCAAGTAGAATCTAAATTCCCTGCTATATGAGCGTCTATAATCAAGACTTCCTTTTTAAATGCATTTTCTGGTATTCCTCCTCACTCTCCCTACGACTTTTATTCTTTTTAGTACATTGTTTTTCCTTTCTGCTACTAAGAAGACCCTTCTGCTGTGTGCCTCTGACCATGTATGTGCAGCTTCCTCAACATGAAGAAGTAGCATTTCTTTTTTTCTCTCTTAAATTCACAAGAATAAAAATTTCTCTCTTTAATTCATAAGACACAATGATGCTGAATCATTTTTACACTGGCCTCTATTTTTAGAAAAATCTTGCTTCGATAATTTAAAATTATAGCAAATATCAATGATAAAAATTCTCAGTTAGGCATGGTGGCTCACATCTGTAAAACCCAGTACTTCAAGGGCTGAGATAGGAGGATTACCAGCAGTTTAAGGCCATCATGGGCTATGCAGTGAATTCCAGGATAGCTTGGGATATATAGAGAGAACCTGTATCAAAAACACAAACTAAGGAGGCTGGAGAGAAGGCTCAGAAGCTACCAACTATCTGTAACTCTA
The DNA here is from genome assembly GCF_007827085.1 of Peromyscus californicus insignis. Classification (NCBI taxonomy): domain Eukaryota; kingdom Metazoa; phylum Chordata; class Mammalia; order Rodentia; family Cricetidae; genus Peromyscus; species Peromyscus californicus. The sequence continues at coordinate 46,781,838 of NW_026294562.1, read as the reverse complement.
GTTCCAGGGTATCCAACACCCTCTCCTGACTTCCTTGGTCACCAGGCACTCACATGATGTATAGGCATCCATGCAGATAAAACACCTATACACATAAAATAAATAATAAATTTAATAATAAATAAATAAAAATTAAAATACAAAAAGTAAAATAGTCTTTAGTGCAAAGTGACTTTCCCTCTAGCCCCTATCCAGTTCCCAGCTTCAATGTCAAGACATCCATATGTTTGTGTCCTTTCAGAAACAGTCAATGCATCAAACAGAAATTCAGACATTTTCCTTTTCATGGACTCTCCTAGTGTTCTGCTAGTATCTTCTAGTTCTGTACTTTTATTTTGACATTACTCTGTGACTCATATTCTTTTTCTTGGATGGCACTGACTGGATGGAATCACTCCTATCACCTGGGTCATTCTCACTTCCCTTTTGCAAAGTTCCAGGTGGTATGTATAGTTTCTGAGTGCTTTGAAACAGTCTATTTAATCCAAATGAACAAGATACTTGAATGCTTAAATACCAGGCTCTTACAAAAATGGAATAAGGGTGAGGCAGAGAGTGTAACATTAATTACTATCCTATTTCCCCATTGCAGGTCAATAAAAGAAGGACTTCTCATAGAATGTGCCCCTTTTCCCTCTAGAGAGTTACTACCTTGAAGTAGGGGCAAGTTAGAAAAAGCATGTTGGATGTCAGTGAATTTTTCAAGCATGATGGATAAGAAACCTGAGGATAGACCTGCTGATGACTGTGTCTCATACTTCTTCTGGAAATGCCTTTTCCAGTCCTGATCCTGTACATTAGAGAAGGTCATATCCCACCAGAACTCTGTGACCAAGATTGTTATACTGCATGTGGAAGTTAACTTTCTGCAGCTCCTTCACTCCTCCGATGAACTCAGTGGCATTCAGCAACTGCTGATGCATCTGCTTTCTACAGTAGTAATCAAATCCTAGGAATCACGTGAACATATGGGAGTGCTTAGTACTAAGTTATCATGAAAATCTATATACTTAAAATATACATTTGACATTTAAAAAATTACTGATTTTACTTCTCACTCAAAGTTGAATTGGAGCATGTAATGTGTTGTAGAACTTACTATATCTTGCAGCAAAGTATGTGCATGCAGTACTTGTGATAAAATTCTCCACTATGGCAAGAATCCAATTTTAAGATATCTACAGTGCAACTCCTGCACTTAAGACTCAGGATCATAGCTGAGGAGGGGACAGAAAGATTGTAAAAGCCAGTGGGACAGTAAGTTTCTATGAGATTTCACCTCCTACAAATGTCAGAGAAGCTACACCCATGAAGTCTTTTCACCATGGCTGCCTAAACAAGACATGAGCAACACCAAAAGACATGCTCGCATAGAAAAGGGAATTGTCATGAGGCCCCAGTTCTGGACAAAGAAGTCCAAGAACCTAAATAATGTTGGAAATGGGAGAAATCTGCTTCCTCAGGGGAAAAAACCTACAAACTGGTTATCTAGCATCAATTAACCTGGATTCTTGTACTTACAGGTAAGTACAAGACAGAAAATGTTGTATTTATTATTTAGTACTATATATACATATCCGTGTATGTGTGCACGTGTATGCATGAACATATACATACAACAACAGTTTAAAAAATAAAGATCATGAGTTTGAAAGAGGGCAATGGGGTGCATGGGAAGGGTTGGAGGGAGGAAGGGGAAGGGGAAAATCAACGTATTTATACTTTAATTTCAAAATATAAAAATAATTTTTAAAAAATGCTTCATCTTACTAATAATTTATCTCTAAATTCTAAAATCCCCTCCTTCTGCATTTAGAATTCTTTAGTCCATTCACACTTCTAGAAAGAAGTTTCCATGTTTCTAATATTTCCAATCACACATAATTTCTGATGTATATCAGGCTATAGGCTAATAAGTACTCACATTGTTCCTCCCACTTGATCAGAATTAGGTCCAGAGTAGCAATTCCATTGTTAGTTTTGTAGTGAGATCATTTTAATGAGTGAAATAAATAAAAAACAACCCAATGGTTTTGGCTGAGTGAGACTTCCAAGTATTTTCTTCCCATCATTGTCCCTATCACCATTATAACTAGGCTCTGTAGTAGTTTTGTGATTAAATCTTAAATATTAACAGAAGAACCTATAGTATGCCAATAGAAATATCATTTCCATTCCTTCCTCATTTTATCATCACTCAGGACTCTACAATGAGGCTCAATCCTTAAATTTATGGGCTACCACCCAAATGTAAATTTGCCTTCTGTTAGCTACCTTCCCACACATTAGGATAGCATCCACTATCTACTTCATCAGACTCTTAGAACATACACAGTTGAACTTCCTGATATTTAGAAGCTCAAAATCATTTCTCTATTAAGAGGCAGATGAGTTATAATTACTCCATTTAATTAATTCTCCATCTTTTTCCCCTGTACCTAACAGAAATACTCCTTATAATACTTTTATTTTTACACATTAAATCAACCTCCCTGTTGTTTGTCTGGATGACTCCATCATGATATTTGTCTGGATGATGCCATCATGATATTTGTCTGGATGATGCCATCATGATATTTTGGTTTTGGTTTATTTTTAATTTGGTTTTGTTATTGTTGTTTTGTTTTGTCTTATTGATTTTTTGTCTTATTTTGTTTTACTTTTAGTTTTTGTTGTTTTTTTGTTTTGGGGTTCTTTTTGTTGTTTTTGTTGTTGTTTTGAGAGAGGGATAGCATGAAGTTGGGTAATTACAGAGGTAGATGGGATCTGGGAGGAGTTTGGTGGGGGGGGGAAACATGGTCAAAATATATTGCATAAAATTTTATTAAAATAAAATAAATTAAAAATAGAAATGTTTAAATGTCATACTTAAAAATAGAAGAAAAAAACAAAACTGCTTCCCAAACAAAAATTTTTTGGAATATACAATGTATATCACTTCCTTTTCAACCTGAAACAACTGGGTTTCCTCAGTCAGCTAGTACTATAAGGGCTTTGAATAAGTGCTTATTGGTGGGAACAGAAGAGGGAAGTTCCGCTCATGCAATAACTTCTAGAGAAATAAAAGTGTTAGGGGCCCAAAGGCAGTAGAAAGTTTGGGAGGAGAAGAGTATCAGGGTTGAAAACACACTGAAAGAGATCACCAAAGGCACACAGTGGCTCTTTGCACTTTGGCTTTGGAGAAATCGTGGACACATTGTTCAGGAAGTACCTGTCTCAGGGCTGTCGAGCAGGCTCAGTGGTTAAGTGCTTGCCACCTAAGCCCAAGACCTGAGTTCAGTCCCCCCAAGCCATGGAGAGATGGAAGGAGAGAATCGACAACACAAGTTGTCCTCTGACCTCAACAGTTATGCACAATACACACACACACACACACACACACACACACACACACACACACACACACACGTACACACCCATACACTAAAGATTATCAATTAATAATTGAAGTTAAAAATTAATTAATTAAAATAATTAAGGATAATACCTACATAAGAGTTCTGTGGGATATTGCACTCAGTCCCTTCACCAACACTATAAGAATTTCTAATGAGTTTATTTTTCTGTATCCTAGATATAATTTTTCATTTGCTCAGATTTTTGACAATGTAAATTTCTACATTACAAAATTTCCACATTATGAAGAATCTGGTCTCTATGTATTCTGTAAGACAACACCTTCAGAATAATAACCCAAAGAGGCTTGTCTTCTGGTAGAAAGGGAGCAAATTCATTCAACATCTTGCAGCATGCTGTTCACATTTTAATTAAAAATAGAAAAATAATCTATTGCACTCAGGAGAGCACTGTCCACCAGCTTCAGTGTTTGGTGACTTGGGATACAGCAGTATCATGACTGTGAAGTTATCTTGCTCATCTGGAGCTCATGACAAATTTGGTTTATGAAATCAAATCAGAGGACTTTTAGAGATGCTCTTCCTGGGTTATATTTTACATTTTTAAAGGAGAAAATAATTTTAAGTCTTACACCAAAAGCTTGGCAAAGGATTGCTATGTTATTGAGATATCTGTCAAGAGTTCACTTAGCAGAAGCCAAGGTATGGAATGTATCCTCAGGGAACTGTCAAGCCAATGGCACTAATGCAGTAATATTACAAACCAGGGAACAAAATGGGCAACAGTAATATAAAAGCTACAGAAAACAACCCATTATCAGCAACAGAGTAAGACCTGAAAGCTCCAGACCTCATGGGTCTTCCAGGGATGACTCGTGATTCCTGGCACAAGCCCATGAGCCATGAGCTAGGAAAAAATAGAAATGAAGAGGCAGGAAGACAAAGACAGTTGCTTTTCAGCCACTGAAGAGAATGTTCCATTCATTTGAAAGGCAATCGATGGCTATGTGAGCATGGCTGCTTTCATGTCAACCTCATTCCAGCTCTCAGCAGGGCCGGAAGAGCCATGCCCTAACCTTGCTACTTCCAGCCTGTTGTTTCTCACTGTGGCACAAGCCTTTCATGGCAACAGAAACAGAGACACAATCCCAAAAATGTATCAAGAGAAGTACTATGACATTTGAGAGGGCCAAAGCATTCCAACCCCTAACAGTCCTTCCATTTGCCCTCCATCTATCTAATGGCATACATTTGGCTTTCCCGGTCCGGGCCACGCCTGGTAGCAGAGGCCATGCATCTGAAAAAGACTTTGGCCCAGTGCTTCCTCATATTTTCACGTCCACTTCCACCACTGCTCCTTAGCTTGAAATGAGTACAAATTGACAAAATGGAATCGTTTCTGCTTGGCATAGACTTTGGCAACCAGAGAACACTGGCAAAGCCAGGTCCACATTTACTCTTCCCCATGTTCATCGGCATGCAAAGTTCCAAGATGGAAATTTGTTTCCCCTGCAGTTTTATGACACTTCTACTGCCTGATTATCCCACTTTATGGCAATTTGCATCATTATGGGCCTGCGGCAAATGAAACAAATTGCCATAAAATGTTGGGAATATCCTAAACCACGGCTCTATCTGGCCTGCTGAATGATGCCACTGGGGTTGAATTCAGATGGCTTGGTTCAGTTTGCCACAAAGAGTCACCCTGGCTTTAATGGATGCCACTGGCTCGTGTGTCAGGCTGCTTGGTGACTACTAAATGAGGCAAACTAATAGAATTTTTTTTCCAATGCACTAAGCAAGTCTTCAGCAAAGAAAAACACATTGATTCCAAAGTTGTTTGCTACCAACCAAATAGAACCCCTATAGCTTTTCCCATGCAGTCCACATTAGAGCTAAATTAACAGTCCTCATATGTATCCATTCTACTAGGAACAGACATAAGTGCTTACACCATTGGAGATGGAAGTTGCCTCCATCTAAATCATGATACAGAAGGGTATCTTCCTGGGTTAACCAGCTATCAAATGCTGCAATATCATGCATAGACAATGCCTTGAGGAAAAAATAATGTACTGGGAGCTCATAAATTATTCGTGTGTTTTAACTCAGTGGTGAAGCGCTAGCTTTAAAATAAAGGGTCATCATGGTTAGGCTTGCAAAAATGAGATTCTGGAAGGATGACGACATTGATAAGTCCTGAGATCCTGTTATCACATCTGTGGCTCTGCTTTTACCAACCTCTGTCATGAATCCATTTATGAAAGTAGATTCTTTATAGTGAGGAACCCTGTTAGTTCATAATACATAAGATTTTTTTAGACAATGAAACTAAAATAAAAGTAGCTGAACTTTATTGGTAATAACCTGGTTTTTACATACTAACTTCCAGATCATTGTCTACGCCCTTACTCAAGACACTCTCAGTGGGTATTTAGATTCTGATATATGGAGACAACATTAGGACAGTATCTTTCCCATCTTCATTACAGAGCTTTTTAGTGACACGTGAAAGAAATGTATGCAGGAGTCCCAGATACAAAGTGATCTGATGGAGACTCAGCTAGAGTCCTGGACATAAGACTCAAATCATGATGCACAAACCACATCTGAACTTATTCTCCAGGCAACAGAAAATATTCCAGAAGAGAGGGAGCCTTTGTAAAGACTGGCTTTATATTATCTTAACAAACATATTTTTAGCTAACACTTGTTTAAAAGAAAGAGCAATTAAAAATTGTCATTGATGGAGCATTCATTTATTGTGTGCCAAGGAAGACCAAACCATTGGTTGAATTGGTCCATCCCCTTCCTTTAGCCACTTGCAGATGAGCAAATTAATTAACAGGGGATGAACCATTTGGATAGGAACTAATATGCATAGCTAGAATGTGAACAAAGACCCGATCTTCCCATAAATTGCATGTCTTCCTCTATGCCACACAGTCACACTATAAAAATCAACTCCTCTGCTAAATTAACATTATTATTGGTTCTATAATGAACCACAAATATAAAAGGCTCTAGAATAATTTCAACAATGTCACATGTATGGATTCTCCTGGGTGATTCTCATGACTCATTTGTATATTACAGAGTTTTCTTCTAACTGCACAGCCTTTCTTATTCCACTGACATTTTCTAAACAAAGTGTCATATTCACGGCTTTAGTTTTCTTTTCTGTTGCTGTGATAAATACACTGGCAACAGCGACCTCGGGAAGAGAGGCGATTTTTCAGTTCACAGTTTTAGGTTACAGTCCATCATGGCAACAGGAGCTTGAAGCCACTGGCCACATCTGCTTTACATCCCCAGTTAGGGGAAGAGAGCAATGAGTGAACTTGTTCCAGAGCTCGGCTCACTTCCTCCACTCTCTCACAGTCCAGGATGCCTTGCCTCAGGAACGGTGTCATCACAGTGGGCAGGAGCTGTCACCTTCTCCAGTTAGCAATCATGATAATGCCCTACAGGCATACCCAGAGACCCATCTCCTATATGACTATAGATTCTGTTAAGATGAAAATTAACATTTTATTCTTTATTATTTTTTGCAGAACTTCATACATGAGTATTGTTTTTATATAATTTCCCCCCAACTCCTCCACCTTCCAATTCCTTCCATGTCCCCTCTCAATTACATAATGTCTTCTTCTTCAATTAATGATTAATATCTCTCTCTCTATCTTTATCTCTATCTCTATCTCTCTCTCTCTCTCTCTCTCTCTCTCTCTCACACACACACACACACACACATACACACACACTTTACATTAACCATAATAGTCACTCAATTTGGGATGAAATTATTCTGGCCTCACTTTTACTCTTGAATGTACTCATGCCTAAGGTCAGAAACCTGACACTGATTTGTGGCACTAACACCTTACTAATATTTTATGAAAAGCAATCCAAATTCTATGAATTCTATTATGGTTTAAATACCTTTATTAAAGTAAAGATTTAAAACAAAAGGTTGGGGAGATGGCTTAACTATGAGGATCTGAGTTTAGATCCCCAGTATACATATTTTAAAAGACTAAGTGCAGTACTACACACTTGTAATATCATTGGGAAGGTATTGACAGGGAAATGTTTGCAGGTTACTAGCCAAATGGGTGAGCTTCAAGTGCAGTGAGAGATACCACCTCGAAAAAATAAGGTGGAGAGCAATTGAGAAAGATGACTGACATAGATCTCTGGCCTCCTTATCCACATACACACACCCATGGTCACTCACACACAAATACATACATTCATATATGACACATGCATGCATATATACACACATGAAGAATCAAGATGTAGATTCATTAAGCTTGGTTTCTGGTTTGAGGCAACATCAGTCAATCAACTTGCAGAAACAAATAATTACATAATGAAGAGAGGCTGCCAATAATCATTTCAATTTTTTTCCTAAGGGTTTGACTCATTGCTTTGATGGGGGAATGTCTTTCTGTATGCTGTGAATACGTGTTGCTCTAATTGGTTGATAAATAAAGCTGTTTGGCCTATGGCAAGGCAGCTTAGAGGCAGGCAGGAAATCCAAACAGAGAGACAGGAAGAAGGCAGAGAGAGATGCTGCTAGCTGCCACCAGGAGAAGCAAGATGTAAAGTACTGGTAAGCCACAAGCCACATGGCAAGGTATAGAAATGGGTTAATTTAAGATATAAGAGCTAGCAAGCAAGAAGCCTGTCACAGCCATAATTTAACAATAATATAAGCCTCTGTGTGTTTATTTGGGTCTGAGTGGCCATGGGACCAGGCAGCACATAGGAAAACTTCCAACTACATTACTTATTATAAGATGGTAGGCAAGCTCTCACAAATAAAATGTGGATAGAAATTACAAGTATTTCTTCCAAGCAAGGTCTTCAAAGAACCAGTATGCCCTCTCTCCAAATTCAATTGGCTGGGAGCAAAAGATGGCAATGTCCTGTTCCCATGTAATATAAAGAACTGATCACGAGGCCCTTTGAGAAGGCCACCTTGCATTAGGAGTGCCCATTAACTAAGACAAGATTATTTACTTGCAGCTGGAGAGATGGTTCAGTGGTTAAAAACACTGGCTGCTTTTGCATAGGACATGAGTTCAGTTCCTGGCACTCTCGTGGTGACTATCAACTGTCTATCACTCCAGTTTCAGAGAATCTGTATTCTTCTTCTGGCTTCCTCAGGCACTGCACACACATGGTGCATACACATATGCAGACAAGAGATTCACACGTAAAATAAGAATAAATATATCTTAAGGAAAAATATTGAGAAGCCACTAGAACTTAAGGCTGTACTCTATACAGCCCTAATTCACTATGCAAATGCTTACTTAAAACTTGTCACAGAACAATAATCCAAATGCTGGCTTCAGGTTTAGGGTTTCCTATTTACCAATTGTTTCAAATACTTATACATTCTATGGCTCAACCATTCTCACTAAATAGTCATTGAGTACCTAGTCTATTCTAGGCATAGCTCTGAGTTTTGATTGTAACAGTAGTGACCAAGGCAATCTCCTTCCTACATTCATGGAGCTTTTATTGTAATCTGGCAAGACAAAAAAGACAAAAACATAAATAATATGAATGAATAAATAAGGTAATTCTAAACAGAATGGCTTATAGCAATGGTTATCAACCCATGGATCACGAGCCCTTAGGGGGTCAATTGACCCTTTCACAGAGGTCATATATCAAATATCTTGTATCAGACATTTACATTACAATTTATAACAACAGAAAACTTAGAGTTATGAAGTAGTAATGAAAATAATTTTATGGTAGGGGATCACCACAACATGAGGAACTACATTAAAAGGTTGAAACATTAGGAAGGTTGAGAACCACTGGCTTACAGTGACAGGGGTGACTTTAAATAGGATTTTTAGACACCTTTTTCTGAAGAGGAATAGAAAGTGTTAGTTAACTTAGTTCACATATTCATACTCTGTGAAGTTAAATAAATCGGAATGTATGTTTTCCAGAATTACTTTCCCTTCCTTGAATAAGGACATGGGCACACATGGAACACGCACACATTTTCATACCCACCCACCCCTCTTTGTCATAATGATTCAAAAGATGAAGGTAAGCCAGACTTTGAGTCATGAGCCATGTGTCCTTTGGCTCTGAAATGAAAATGGCAGCTTCTCCTGCAAGACATCTGTATGGTTGCAGTGGGAGGTTTGGGAGCAGTGAAAGACTGGCAGATTCCACCTCATCTTTGTGTGTTCACTTTTGCCCTTACCATCTCCCACTTCATGCTCATCTTTCCTTCCTTATGGCCCCTCACAGATGGCTTCAAATACAGAAATGTCAGCCTTCCTGAAACTCTTTTTTCTTCTCACTGCTCAGAGTTCAATTTCCTGAGTATTATGCACATTTTGCTTAGTTTCTATGGAAAATGCACACTGCAGAGGGGTTTGTTAGATGGTCTCACTTGGCCCTTATGAAGTCAAGTCTATTAGCATCCCACCACAGTGAAGAGACTATGTTCATCAATGCCAACGGAGTGATGAAGTTGGAACTCAAACGCTGGGAACATAATAAGTGAATCCTAACAAATGTCTCCTCTATTATGCTCTATGGGTCTGTTCTGTAAGGTTTAGGGATTTACCAAGTGCCGCTTTCACCAGAGATTTACTTCCCATTTGTGAGCACATAGCTGAAAAATGCAGTAGATCAAAGACTATAATTTGAGAGATGGGAAGTATTTAAAAATCATTCACCCCAATTGCATAGGGAAGAAAGCAAATTGCACAGAAGAGATCACACAAGTTGAGTAAAGTCCCTTGTGAGGAACCTCTGCCTGAGGGCTGTAGCTGTATGCCATGTCACACTCCAGACCTCAGTGTGCTTCAGTTTAACTGCATAAGGCAATGATGCAGGGGTCTGGGACAATGCATGATGCTTCTCAGGAGCCAGAACTGCAAACTAAGACTTGTTTGTATGTATGACTACCTCTCTGGTGTCCTCTGGCCCAAGGTAAAATAATTCTATTTTTTATCCGCATGATATAAGGGCCCTTTCTGGCATTAATTTAAGTCTCTTCTGACACTTGAACTGGAAGCACTATTAGAAATATCCCTTCCAATAATTCTGCTAATAGTTTCTGGCAAACGTGAACCTGGAGTGGCATTTGAATGAACGTATCTGTAGTGGGCTCCACAGGAATCAATATGTCATTCTGATTCATTCTCGGCTTCTAGAGGGAAAGTATTTATTTTCTAAGGATAAAATGGGAATCATTGCATGAGGTGGAACAGAGCAGCCCTACAAGATGACCTCTTCTCCTTATTACTCCTGGAGAATTAAGCCACAGGAACTTTAGAATGAAAGCTGTGGGCCTCTTCTTGAGATCTTTCCAATATCCTATAGGAGCATCAAATATCCCTATGGGAGTTTAATAATTTCACCATTTTGACATTAGGATTTTATCTGGAAAAACACTTTGAAGGCCAGCAGGCTGTAAATGAGGGCAGGCTTCATCTGCCAGTATATAAGCACATGAGAATGTGTCTAGAAAGAAAATTGATTTTTGTTTCCTCCAGTGAAGATAAAAAAGTCTTACCATCTTAAGAGAAATGAAGAAAGTTATTGGCCACTATTGATTTCTCAATAATGAGAAGCTCTTAACAATAGCAAGAGTCTAAGGCTTCATAATAATATAACTTCTACCCCAATAAAAGTAAGAATTCTTCTTATGGAAGCAAAATTAAGAACAAACCCCCAAAGCTTTAAGTTGCCTAAGAGACAAAGTCCATCTGTCCTTTCCTTGTTGTATTAATAAGCTTTCTATTGATGATGTAAACATTCAAGACAACCACCTTGTAAAGAAGAAAGGCTTAGTTGGGATCAAAGGTTCCAGTTGTCCCTATTGCTTCAGACTGTGGCTAGGCAGCAGATCACGTGGTGGGGGCAAAGTTGCTCCATCCTTGGTGGCTAAGAAGAAAAAGGAGAAAGGGATGGGGTGGCAATATCTCCTTTGGGTGCCCTCAATAGCATAACTTTCTCAAACTAGATTTTGATGGTTTCAGTGCCACCCAATATCACCATGGGCTTTCAACACTTCTGGACTTTGAAGGGCATTTCAAATTCAAGCTATAGAGCATGTAGAAACCACACTGCAAGTAGAAGACATGACCATTAAAACTTCAGAGATAACTTCAGAGCATCATGAGGAATTTTTTGATGCACCTGGAAATTAACTCTCATAGAACTAAAACGACATTTAATTTTATTTCCTTTCACCAGAAATTATAAGACATGAGAGACCAGAGGCTCTTAGGAGTTAATTATAAAACCCATCCGTCTGACTGTCCTTAGGACTAGACCACTTTGAAGTCAAGTTCAGTCTCAACTGTTTGGGAAAGGCAAGCATAACAATGTGATCCATAAAGCCCAAAGCCGTGTCTTAGCATGGCCCAAAGGACTGCATGGACTGAGCAGAGTCAGGTCTATGACACTAAGGGAAAGAATCAACATACAAGATCCTGCTAGCTGTAGTCTCCCTAGGGAAGTACAGAATAAATAAATGATTTATTTTAGGATGATTTCTGAAATGCTGATGGGGGAGATTAGGAAAGAATCAGTGGCACTTGAGAGGTATTGAACACAGGAAGATTCTGTGTAAGTAAGGACAGCTGTGACAGCAATGTGCACCACTGCAAGTTCACCACAAACACAACAGACTAAAGACAGCAGCACCTAGTCCATGCCGGGGTCTTTTGTTAGGGTGCAGTTTATTCACCATAGAGATGCTTTGTGTTCAGACTTAACTATGACAGGGATTTTCCCCATTGCTGTAACTGCCTCTCTGATGTTACTGCCAGTGGATCTGAAAAGTCCAAATTCCTTCAAACAAGAGCATGGTCAGGTCTTTCACAGCAATACCCCAGTCCCTGGTACCAACTTCTGTCTTAGGGTTTCTATTGCTGTAAAGAGACACCATGACCACGGCAACTCTTATAAAGGAAAAACAGTTAATTGGGTGGCTTACGTTTTCAGAAGTTTAGTCCATTATCATCATGGTGTGCAAGCAGACATGGTGCTGGAGAAGTAGCCAAGTGTCCTACATCTTGACTTGCAGGCAACAAAATGTGGTCTGTCTCACTGGGCATGAATTGAGGATATATGAGATGTCAAAGCCTGCCTCCACAGTGACACATGTCCTCCAGCAAGACCACACCTACTCCAACAAGGCCACAACTCCTAATGTTGTCACTCCTTTTGAGGGCCTGTGGTGATACTTTGTTGTACCCTAATAAAATTTGCCTGAAGATCAGAGAACAAACAAGCCACTAGATTAAACATAGAGGCCAGGCAGTGGTTGCACACACTTTTAACCCTAGTACTCAGGAGGCAGAGATCCATCTGGATCTCTGTGAGTTCAAAGCCACCCTGGACTACATGAGATTGACTCAGTCTAGGAGAGAAAAAGAGCTAGGCAGTAGTGGCACACACCTTTAATTCAAGTACTTGAGAATCACAATTTTAATCCCAGCACTAGGAAGGAAGTAATATGGCAAGGTGGAGAAAGGTATATAAGGCATGAGGAGACAGGAATTAAGCCTTTCCAGCTAGAGCCTATGGTTATATATTGTGTGCCCTAATAAAATTTGCCTGAAGATCAGAGAGACAAAGGAACAAACCATTGCAGTGTCTCTCCTCACCAACTCTGTGAATCCTCTGCATAATGAATCGGTGCATAACACAAAGACTTTAGTTAATAGTCAAGCATTGTTACTGGATTTAGGTAACAGCCTTTGACCCAACAAGTTAGTGTTGGCCACTATCCTCCAAAAGTCAATTAAATTAATAGTGCAAAGCAATAAAAGGAGATTTATTCAATATGATCACATTGGGAAGAAGGACAATGAGACCCAATGACCACTTCTAACCCCCAAGTCCATCTTAGGAATCTTAAAGTGAGACTGAGATTCAAGTTTGGGGCAGAGTTATACATGCCTAAGCAGTCATGGTCAAGGCATGTTCCTGCCCACCATTGACCTATCATTGTTTCTTCTGTGAAGTGGTCTAAGAAATTGTAAATCTTTCTAGGAGAAATGTTTACGTATAAGATGGCCCAAGATTTATGCTTTCTCTTCTCCCAGCATGAAATTCCTGAGGGAATTCCAATTTCTTGGGGTCCATGGCTTCCCATAGTCTGACAGTCAAAGTGAAGAACACATGTGTCTCTTTAGACTATGTTCATTTATGCCAGGCTGGTTATCATATTGTATTGTTAAAAACTGCTAAGAGTAGAGCATATAAGCTAAAATGTTATATTTAACCAAACTACAATATGTACATATTTTGTAATATTGGGTTGTATAAAAAATTATATAGTTTTGGAAATTAAGAATAAATTTGTATATAAACATTGAATTGATGTATTTTATAATAATTAACTTATACAAACGACATTCTATGCCAGGAATTTTCAACCTTGGCTCTGTGGACATTTGAGGGTTTTCACTGGGCTTTTATTTCTGCTCCAATATATTGCCACAGATTTACTATCTTGAAACTACAAACATGTATAACATGGTAATATTGGAGCAACTTTAAGAACTATAGAGCCTTTCTCAGTTGTTGGTCACAAGCCACCCTGAGCTTTCAGGATCCTGTCTTGTGAACTGGAAGAATGAAATTCATGGATCACAAAGGGTAAGTTTTATGGAGAATTTACTATAGATCCATAGGTCACATCATAAGAGGGAGAAAGACAGGCAAGCTCCTGTATAGCATGATGGGGTCTCAGCTAATAGGGTATCATTGAGCTGCTTAATTGGTGACATTTAAAAAAGATTTTGGCTAAAACTGGGGTAAGGTATAGAAGAGTAGATAAGCTGGCCAGTTCAGTTGAGCAAACCAGCTGTCCAGATGTTTCCCCTCTGTGTCTGTCAAGTAGGCACCTATAGCCTTCAGACAGAGGTACTCCTTTAGGAGACATCAAAGAAACAAGGACCAGGCACACTTCTGGGGTTGCTGGCCTCTAGCAAGGACACTCAAAATGCATGCAGTCTTGGGTCCCTGCCCCATTTGGCCAATTTCTATCAACTCTCATCACTTGCACTCTTACAGTTCCAGAAATCACGTGTTTGCCAGGAGGAAAGACAGACATTAAAGTGTGTGCCAGATTTGCTGTTCACTCTAAAGTCAGCAAGGACAAAAGACAAAGAAATGAGTGGCTTGATGATAGACAAGACTTTGTTTAGGAAAAAAAAAAAAAAAAAAAAAAGACCTGAGGCAAGGGTTCCTACTGTAAGAACCAAAGCCTGTCATCCACTTTCAGAATTGTTTGTCACAGGGCAGAAAGTGGAAAAATGGAAAGGAAAGGAAATTTTTCTTTTGTGGTCAGTCATTGTTAACAGTAGCTAGGGAGGCAGCATATAGTGTGGGTGTGGTGGTTTGAATAGCCCCCACAGGTTCATATATTTGAATACTTAGTTCCCAGTTAGTGTACTGTTTAGGAAGAATTAGATGTGGCCATATGGGAGGTGTGTCACTGGGGAGTAGGGTTTGTGGTTTTTGCTCTCTCCGTCTCCTGCCTGTGGAGCAGGATGTAAACTCTCAGATACTGTTCCAGTGACATGCCTACCTGCCACCACATTCGCTGTCATGATGATCATGAACTAAACATCTGAAACTGCAAGCAAACACTTCTTCTGAGTTGCCTTGGTCATGGTGTTTTGTCATGGCAAAAAACAGTAACTAAGATGGTGATTTAAAATGGCAGGTACTTCTTTAGCCTTTACTGGGGTTGATGAAGCAGAGAGGACAAGAATCTAGAAGAAAAAGGTAGTTTCATTTCAGGAATTGTCATTGTTTAGCCAAAGTGGAGGAGCTTTACAAAATGGTGGGACTGTGGTTAACACTGAGAAGACCTAGGAAAGAATACATGTGAAACCCCTGTGGTTTCTAGATGCAGCCCATGTGCCTTGGCTTGTGGCTTCTCAGCATATGATCTTACTCTCTGTTGCATCCTCTTGTCCTCTTCCTTCCTTGACCCTCTCATTTCCTTCCTAAAAAGACCCCATAATCACACTTTCCATGGCCCACAAGATCAGAACACTGTCTCCATCTCAAAGTCCTTCACTTACTTAGATCTGCAAAGTTCCTTTGGCTACAGAAAACTTTAGGCAAAATATGCAACGGAGTCTAAGCAAAGTGAAGTTGTCCTTAGACCAGCTGCAGCAGGCCTTCACCTTATTTGGGCATGATGTCATGAGTCTGCTACCCCTGGTTGGCCAGATATTCATTAAAAAAAATTTTAAGCCAAGTCTTTCTTGGTTTTATTTTCAGTGCTAGATATGAAATGCAGGGCTTCTGTGCAGCTTGTTACGTCAAACTCAACAGAGATGGACTCCTGGTAATGACCTCTTGCTTATTTAATAGAAAGTAGCATTGATAGATTCTATAAATTAGGATAGATACATCTCTAAAGGGCCATTATCAACTTTACCCCCAAGCCAAACTTGTAAACGTCTGTGTTATACATTCTAGAATGTATAGCTGCATCCCTGGCTTTTAAATGTCAATAGCAACATCTACCAATTTTTGACAACCAGAAATTCCTCCACCATGTGGCCAATGTCTCCTGCCTGGAAAACCTCCCAGTAAAGAACCATTGACCTTTACCATTGCATTCACAATATTAAGGCCTAGTTCATTTAAGTACCAATTAGTAGTTTATGTTCCCAATATTTTTGTTAAAACATGCCATGGCTCTTCTCTTATCTACCATATCCATTTCAAGATCAGCTTCAATTATAGGGGGAAGAAATCTATGATGGTAGTATAACTTGTACATAGAAACTGGTAATTTAAAGTAACTTACTGATTTACATGGTGTGTTGGCTAGTTTTTAAGTTAACTTGACTCAAGATAGAATCATCTGAGAGAAGGGAAACACAGTTCAGAAAATGAATCCATAAGATTTGGCTGTAGGCAAACCTGAGGGGCATTTCTTAATTAACAACAGATATGGGAGAATCTAGTCAATTGTAGATAGGTCCACCTCTGGGCTGGTGGTCCTGGGTTCGATAAAAAAGTAGGCTGAGCAAGCCATGAGGAGCAAACCAATTAAGCAGCACCCCTCCGTGGCCTCTATATCAGCTCCTACCTCCAGGTTTCTGCCTAGACTTCCCTGGACGATTACAAGTTCAAAATGAAATACACCTCTTCCTCACCAAGTTGCTTTTGACTCTGGTGTTTATCACAGAAGTAGAAACCTTACCTAAGACATTTGATAATGTCAGTTCTTCCATCCAATAACATGATACATCTGCCCATTCATTTAGGTCTTCTTATATGTTCTTCAATGACGTTATGAAGCTTGTCATGTCTTTTCCTTCTTTGAATATTTATTCCTAAACATGCATCAAAGGGATGTGCTGTTCATGAGATTTTAAACATCTTATGTTTATTCCTTCCATACAGAAACACTGCTTATGTGTATAGGTAGACATTCTATTCAGCAGTCTTCCTGAGTTCCCTGGCCAGTTCAAAACAATGTTAGATTCCTATGTTTCCATGTTGACTATGTTATTATCTGTAAATAATTGATCTTTCTTCCTTTCC
The DNA here is from genome assembly GCF_007827085.1 of Peromyscus californicus insignis. Taxonomy (NCBI): domain Eukaryota; kingdom Metazoa; phylum Chordata; class Mammalia; order Rodentia; family Cricetidae; genus Peromyscus; species Peromyscus californicus. Next base: position 46,764,904 of record NW_026294562.1, on the reverse strand, counting down.
TGTCCTTAAATTTTATCTTATCCTGGTAGTGTAGGCAGACTTTCCTTTCCAACCTTCCAGTTCCCAAATAAGCGACTCAATATTAATTATAAATGCTTGGCTGATAGCTCAGGCTTATTACTAAGTAGCTCTTACAGCTTAAATTAACCCATATTTCTTATCTAAGTTCTACCACATAGCTCATGACTTGTTACCTCATTTCATACATATCCTGCTTCCTCTGTGTCTGGCTGATGACTCCCGAGACTCCTCCCCTTTTCTTCCCAGCATCCTCCTAGTCTGACTCTCTCACCCAATCTCTTTCTGCCCAGCTATAGGCCAGTCACCTCTTTATTAGCCAATGAGAGTAATACATATTTACAGTGTACAAAGATTGTTCCACAGCATGGTAACAAGAACCTCCTGAACTCTGCTGAGGAGAACTTGGAGGGATGGGGTCTTTATTTTCATTGACTTTGAAAATAAATTATTTTGTCATGTCCCTATTGAATTATTGAATTATTTTTGCTTTTTAAATTATCACTTACCAGGTTAAGAAAGTTTTCTAAGAGATGCTATCATGGGTAAATACTGAATTGAATTAAATGCCTTGCATTCATTAATTCAGTCTTTTCTTTCTTCCTTTTCAAAGTTGTTGATAAGGCAAATTACACTGGCTTTTGTTTCCAGACAAAGTCTATTTCTATTGAAATTACAGATGAGCACATCCTAAAGAGTCCAATTGCTCTGTTTGTGGTGAAACACAGCAGGCTTCTCTCCACTATTTGCTCCTCCACTAAGACAATCATTTCTATTTTAAGTCATTTTTCAGGGCTTGTTTCTGTATTTCTGAATAACAAACTTGCTTTGCTACTCATTACTATTTTAGTTTCAGTCTTATACAATCCACTGTGTGAGCACCTTTGAGTCCAGGGCCCCACTGTGCCATTATTTTCTGCCTTCCATCAATAATTGCCTAAAAGTTACACACACATATGTTTTACATAAATACCCTTCTTGTATACTACAGCTATGGAAACACTACACACATCTGAACCATACAGTGAACTATGAGTACTTTCCCTTGGCTGGCTTTCTTTTTTTTTTTTTTTTCAGTGTGCTCTGCCTTTTTTATTTGCTACCTTTTATATGAGATTGAGATGTATTCCAAACTCAGCTCTTCAGCATCTAAAAATTAATTTGAAGATGTTCAGGTGTTCCATAGACTTGACCTTCCCAACACCTCTCTTACCCTTGCCATGCTCCAGTCTCCATTTGCCGTGGCTGCATGGTGCACAGCTAACAGCAGGATCTGTCCTCACAACCACACCAGATTCTCCTTACCTCCGTACCATGATGGCAGTCCATGGCCTGTATCCTTTGCCCTCATCTCTTGACTTAGTCTTTGCTTGGTAAATTATTTCTCCCAGCAGATTCTAGAAGCAGTATGTGAATGACAATTGGCTGAGAAAAAAATGTTATTTTTTAAAGAATTTTTGAACATTATAAGAAGCTTCTACCTTCTGAGTTGAGGCAGAGAAATAAGAAGCTTTTTTCTTACAGAACACTGATGTTTATCAGTCTGTTCTTCCTCTACCTCCTAAGGGCTGGGATTAGATTTTTATGCCTCTCTGCCAAGTTGATGTGCTTCTGGGGATCAAACTCTGAGCTTTGTGACCTCTGAGCAGTCACTTTACCAACTGAGCCCCACCGCCAGTTCCTAACTTCTGGTTAATACTTAGCTTTATTACGTGCTCTGAGAATGAAATTCTGTATGTGTCTGTGTGACTGATCTTGTAATTACCTTGCTCTATCCTTTCTCACTAATTTCTGTGAGCTTAATCTATCAACTACTGAGACAGAACTTTTATGAGATTCTGTCCATGTATATGTTATATACTGAGGTTGTGTTTTGAAGTATTTACATGAACTAAATTGTTATGGCTTCCAGGTGAATTATTACATTATGCATTGATCATCACACAGTAATGAGATACACATAGCTTTAGCAGTTTTCTTCTACTCAACATTACATGAATATATTACTCCCCCCCACTCTCATACCTCAGTCTCTTTGTTTTATTTACATATATTAATTTTATGTAGTGGGGTACACTATATTTCAAAATATGAATGCAGCATGCATTGATCATATCCATTCACTTTTCTTCCACCACCTCCAGTCTCTTGTAGGTACTAGTCTGTTTTCAAGAAGGCTTCTTAAGTGTACATGTATAAAGAACAATATACAACACTTTCTTTGATACATATGGTTTTTTCACTTAACACAGTGTCCTCTGGCTCCTTCCATTTTGTTATAAATTATAGGACTCATTCTTTCTAGCTATATAAATATGCACATGTATACACACACATGCATACACCACTTTTTAAATTAAATGTTTATGAGCATGTAGACTGATTCTATATACTTTGTTTTTTGTTGTTTGTTTTTAAGACAGGGTTTCTCTTTGTAGCCCTGATTGTTCTGGAACTCACTCTGTAGATCAGGCTGGTCTTGAATTCAAAAATCTGCCTGCCTCTGACTCCCCAGGGCTGTGACCAAACTTGTGTGCCACTATGCTCAACTCGATTCTATATCTTAAGCATCCACCAAAATTCCAAAATAAAAATGGATGTGTAGATCTATTCTTTGAATTAATGATTCATATTCTCTTATACTAGCTGTATCTAAGTAGTTCTATTTTTTATTTTAAGAAAATTCCATACTGTTTTCCATAGTGACTGTACCATTTACATTCTCAACAATGGGTTATAAGGCTTCCTTTTTTCCCCACAACCTCACCAGCATTTGATTCTTGTTGTTGTTGTTGTTGTTTGTAATAGCCATTCCAACTGGGATCACATATCATGGTTTTGATTTTCATTTCCCTGATGGCTATGTGTATATACATATATATATATATATATATATATATATATATATATATATATATATATACAATCGTATTTTTTCTTTCATATCATTGGCCCATCTACAAACTCTGTTAGGGTGAGATTTCTGAGGTCATTGCAAGTTCTGGATATTAAGCGTCTGTCAGACGGACAGCCATGAAGTCTTTTCTCCTGCAGCTGTCTCTTTGCTCCCTTGATTTACTAGCTTTTGATCTTCTCAACTTTAGTCTAACTTTAACTGCTAAGACTCATACCTTTTCATGGTGTTACTCTAGGTGTGTTTAAATTCTCTTGTGGTTGTTTGCACGTTTTGTTCTTCCATGACTTCTGTTGCATTCACTATTATCCAGTGAAATAGTTGGTGTCAGAAGGGTTACTAGAAAGCAAGCCCTTAATGAATGGATTATGAACTGGCTGAGATGAGCTTTCCTAGTCATGGGGAGGCTAGATTGCCTTCCCACACCAGGTTAGTGGAATCTATATGCGTGGTTTAAATGGTGCTCTAGGAAGCATCTTGCAATCATATGCTCAAAAGAACAGCAATGAAAAAGAATTTTAAGTCTGCTCTACTGGGATACTGACGCTTTAGCAATGAAATTTTAATTAAACCAGTAGTTTGTTTTTTAAAATCTCCTGGGATGGGGCACAGTAGGGGAAGTTTAGGAGACACTGGAGGGATGAGGGAGGGGCAGAGATGATCAAAATATTTTGATGTATGTATGAAATTCTCAAATAAATAAAAGTATATCCAGATTCTCCTCCAATCTATCTAACATTTTCTCAAGCTCATCTAAGAATATTTAGCAGGAAAAATTCAGTTCTTATTTCTTTCTATTCTCTCATCTCATTATGCTGAAGATTTGGCATTTTCTTGTATGTATCTTCTAGTCAGGAATTTTTCTCTTCATCTGTATCTAAACAGATATGTTTACACTAAGTTTTAATTTCCTGATTTTTTTCTCTTTTGATTTACCTTGCACAGTGCTTAACATTGTCAACATGACAGGATCTAGAATCACCTAAGAGAGAAAGCACTGGGTACACCAGTGAAAGAGACTGGGTTCATCAAGATGGGAAGACCCACTATGAATGAAGATAGCACTATTCCTTGGGCTGGGGTCTTTCTGCTTCTTACAGCTGCCCCACACACCCACCATCATGATTTCCATACTATGATGAACTAGATATTCATATTGGGAGCTAAAATAAACCCTTTTGTATAGCAGTTTCTTCTGAGTCAAAGGATTTCCTGGGCAGGGGAGGGTGTCATGAAGCTTGGAGGTAAACCAAAGGTCACACATCTGGAAGAACAGAAACTTAGAAGATTGTTGAGGGACCCTCGCCAGCAGTATAAAATAGAGTAAACAGCTGGTGGGGAAAGAGACCCTGAGCAGCCCAACTTCAGAAAGAAGAGGTCCTCAGACAGTTGAGCTCCTTGCCAGGTGTGTGGAGAGCTCTAAGGTTGTAGCTGTCATGAGTGGGCACCCATTTGGGTGATACAGCTGCTTTTGACTCATCCCTGTTCCCTGTAAGTAACCCTTCACCCAGTCTCCTGTTAGTAATCCCAGTGAAAACTCACTAGGTCACCAAGTTGGACATTGGTACAGTTGTTACTTGGATTTGTCACGAGCTCCCCATCTGTAGTGAGAGGATGTGTGCGTTGCATTTTCCCAAGAAAAGCCTGTCACATCACAAATCCACACTTCCTTAAGTCGCATTTGTCAGATAATTTGTCACAGTGCTATGAAGATTAACTAGTGCAGCTTGGCATCATTTTCCATGTTTTCTTCTTCTATGCCCTGAACATGCCTGTGTTGTTCTTCTCCCCCAACACTGACCGTGTGTGTGTGTGTGTGTGTGTGTGTGTGTGTGTGTGTGTGTGTGTAACCATGTAAAAGATTCTATAACTTGTAATTACTGTTTTTACCACATGGTTTATCAAGCTAATTTCCCCACCATTTTAATGATGCATTGCTCTTACTGCTCTTAAATAATTTAAAGTATTAGTAAAGTATTACTTTAAGTGGATTGGCAGGGGGAGGGGAGGTGCTGTGACCTAGACTGTGGAAAAGATCCTCCAAAAGCATTTGCATTCCTTTCTTTCTGTGCTCTAGGACCATGGTCAGAACTTTTACACTATGTCATATTCAGCTTTAGTATAGGAAGTTTCAGGTTCCCCAATGTGGAATGTTTGGAGGTTAATGGGCTTCTCTTTTACCATTAAATACAATGTGGTTTACATTTGGATGTGGGCCAGTCCTACACTAGAGCTTCATTTTTTTACTGTCTGTTTTGGGAGTCTTTACCAAATGCCAGAGTAAAGTCCATGCTTCATGTAGTAGGAAGAGAACAAACAAAAACATAAACAATATAAAATGCCAATGTTACCACAGAAGCATTTTCAGATGGCTCTTTTACCAGAATTGATGTGGAGGCCATATGTTTAGAAAAAGCTAGAAAAACTATTTCAGTGACACAAAGGATGCAAGCCTAGACTCTTCTGGAAACAGAAAAGAGTTCAAGAAAGCTATAAGACAATGCTGTGATCTACACAAGAGGATGTAAGGATAGAGTGGAAAGGTCGGAGGCAGTGAGACCATGAAAGCCTCTTAGAACCTTTGGGAATTATATACCTTCCTTCCTTAAAATATTGACTTCTACAGTGGGAATATGCATTTGCTATATGTTAAATGATGCTTTCTGACTGATGATTTCAAACATTGGGGGAATGTGTAGTTAATAGGCATTCATTATAAGAAAAGCTGATGATTTCTGGTTTAATGCTTCTTTTGGTTCTTGAGTGAAAAGTAACACCTTTAAAAAGGTGTTTCCAATTCATCAAGAAGAGTGAGTGTCTATATCCATTTGCATAAATAGACAACTAGACACAGAAGTAGACAGGTACTACAGAAAAGAGGTTCCACATCACAGATGACAGCACAGTCATAGTCACAGTACAAGATGATGTGAGGCTAGAGTATTTCCTGCAGCAGCATCGACAAGCATTTAAGACAACTCAGTATTGCCAAGAGAGCGACTCTGACAATCTGGTGTGGCCATTAGAAATGAGGCTGATAGATCCTGAGATACAGAAGAATGTAGCAATTTGTGCATCGCTGTATGGTGTACATATACTTTTATTATAAGCCCTTTTACACCTTGCATTTTCTATTTTATTAATACATTACTCATAAGCTTAGAGATATGATCATATCATTTCTGTCCTTATCTATGCAGTTGAGGAATGTGAGGAGAACAGTATTATAATATTGGTGTTAGGTTAATCAGATTATGGAGTCTTATTTTAAATATTATCTTTAATGTTTTATTATTTACTATGAAAATGGAGGAAATCAACACTTAAAAATACATTATTGCTTATGATAGAAAAGTTGTAAATTTCTAAAAGGTAGAGAAAATTTCTGAAAATTTAAATGACCAAGTCTTCCAATACACTGTCACCACTTTGACATTTTTCTGTTTCTTTATGCATCATGTTCTTGTGAATTTACACATGCTCTACTTAAAAATAAACAGATTCACATTTACATATGTTTTAGAAAAGAAAGTCATTTCCAGACTATATGTATTTTCATGCATACGAAGAATTTAAATGGTAAAATTCACACTAAAACATAGCACGCAATTAAAATTAATCAATAGGTGAGTACATTTCTCAACTCTCATTAGAAAAACTATTTGAAGTAGATGATGATTGCTGTAGAGACCCACACCTGGCCAAGAATAAAAGAATAAGAGACTTCAGAATGTTTGTCCCTAAAGCAAACACACACACACATCATCATCATCATCATCATCATCATCATCATCATCATCACTTCTTCCTCCAAAGTCTCAGGGATCATTACAGAAGATGGGGCATAAAAAAATATAAGTGACAGAGGCGATGGATGACTAAAAGGAAACAGTGTCTTCTGGACTTGTAGCTGCATATATAAACTCACAATCGTGACAGTATGCACAAGACCTGTCAAGCCCAAGTCAGACTAAATCCCAGCATAGAGAAGAATGTTGAGCATGAAGTCTTACCCTTAGCCAAGGAACTATTGTCAATTGTTAGCCACTAGGAGGGAGGACTGACTCTCTCTCTCTCTCTCTCTCTATCTATCTCTCTCTCTCTCTCTCTCTCTCTCTCTGTGTGTGTGTGTGTGTGTGTGTGTGTGTGTGTGTGTGTGTGTGTGTGTGTGTGTGTGTTAGGGACTAGGAGAGGCAATTGTGTATCCTGCTCTATCACTCTCCCTTATTCCCTTCAGTTAGGGTCTCTCACTGAATCCAGAGCTTGGTTGGATGACAGCAAGTCCAAGAGATTCTTTTCTCTCTGCCTCCCACAGTGCTGAGATTATAGACATGCCCAACTTTTTTAATGTAAGTGCTGGAGAATTGAACTCAGGTCCTCATACTTATAGAGTAAGCACTCTTAACTACTGATCCATCTGCCCAACCTCTGAAATGCCTTTTATAATCCTTCATTCTTGATGTATTTTTCAAATGTAGAACTTTATATATCTGTAAATCCACACATCATAAGCACACTGTTCAACAAATATAACAAGATAGTCCCACTTGTGTAATCACTACCTTGTTCAATACATAAGACAGTAACAGCACTAATGACAGCTTATTATACTGGTATGGATGTGGAGTAAGGGGAACACTCCTCCATTGTTGGTGGGAGTGCAAACTTGTACAGCTACTTTGGAAATCAGTATGGCAGTTTCTCAGAAAATTGGGAATTGATCTACCTCAAGATCCAGCTATACTATTCTTGGGCATATACTCAAAGGATGCTCAATCATTCCACAAGGACACTTGCTCAGCTATGTTCATAGCAGCATTATTCATAATAGCCAGAATCTGGAAACAACCTAGATGCCCCTGAACCAAAGAATGGATAAAGAAAATGTGGTACATTTATACAATGGAATGTTACTCAGCTGCTAAAAACAATGACATCAAGAAATTTGAAGGCAAATAGATGGAACTAGAAAAAAACATATTGAGTAAGGTGTCCCAGATCCAGAAAGACTAACATGGAATGTACTCACTCATAAGTGGATATTAGTTATAAAGTAAAGGATAAACATGCTACTATCCACAGCCCCAGAGAGGCTAGTTAACAAGTAGGGTTCAGAGGGGGGATAAAGATGCATGGATTTCCCTGGGAAGGGGAAATAGAAGAGATCTTCTGGGTAGACTGGGAGCCGGCAGGGATGGGAACATGAGTGATTGGGTTAGGGAGTGGGTGGAGGCGAAGAGTAATTAAAGAGACATCTTGATGGGGGCATATTTTGGGGTCAGGCAGAAACCTACTTCAAGGCAAACTCCCACTAATCTACAAGGGTGACCCCAGCTAAGACTCCTAGCAATAGTAGATATATATCCTGAACTGGCCTTCTCCTGTAATCAAATTGGTAATTTCCCCATTTGTCATCAGAGAGACTTCTTCCAGTGACTGATGGAAACAGGTACAGAGATCCACAGCCAAGAACTGGGCCAACCTCAGGGAATCCTGTTGAAGAGAGGGAGGAGGGATTGTATGAGCCATGGCAGACAAGGTCATCACAAGAGAACTCACAGAAACAACTAACCTGGACTCATAGAAGTTCATGGACTCTGGACCAATAGCTAGGTAGCCTGCATGGGACTGACTTAGGCCCTCTACATATGTGAGACAGTTCTGTAGCTTGATCTACTTGTGGGACTCCTAGTGGTGGAAGCAGGGTCTGTCCGTAATGCTTTGACTGGCTTCCAGAAACCTATTCCTCATATTGGGTTTTCTTGCTCAGTCTTAATACAAGTAGAGGAACTTATTTCCTACCTCAACTTGATATGCCATGCTTTGCTGATACCCATGGGAGGCCTACCCCTTTCTGAACAGAAAGAGAAGAGTGGGTTGAGGAGGGAAGTGGGAGAGAGAATGGAAGGAGAAGAGGAGGAACAGACATGCAGGAGGAGAGGTAAAAATCACAAGTCACCTGACAGCATGCAGATGAATAGAAATGGGTTAATTTAAGTTGTAAGAGCTAGTGGTACAATCCTAAGTTATTGCCAAGCTTTCATAATTAAAAATAGGTCTCCATGGTCATGATTTGGGAGCTGGCTGGTGGAACAGATAAAGGCTCACTACAATCTTAATTGTTATAAATTAGCTTTGCCTGGTTTGTTTTTTAAAGTTTATATACCTGAAATACTGCATGAATTTTAAAACATGGCTTATTTTGTCAAAATTATCTTCTTGTGGTTCATGGGGCTGTTACCTACACCAGTATTTTGTTCATTTCCATGTAATACAAATATCCTGAGTCTCTTACGCTTGTGTTGCATACAAATAAGCTCACTTTAAGTAAAAAGTAACCTAGGTTGAAATGCTTTAATTTACCTAAGCTATTGATTGCCACCATTTAAGAACACAGATGCTGATGCATCAGTTGTTTGATCTTAATTGTGAGGCTGACTATGAATTATGATTGACCAATACTGCCGGGCATCATGAGCAAACATCATACACTGTCATTAGCCAAGAAACAACCCAAATTCAAAGCACTTCCTACTGAACGTGAATTGCTTTTCTGCTATCATAAATTCAAAAAAAAATGTAAGTCACAGCACTGTAAATCAGAGACCATCTATATGTCACTGTGCTGTGGGATGCTCTGCATGGCAAATGTGTTGCTCTGATTGGTCAATAAATAAATCACTGATTGGCCAGTGGCTAGGCAGGAAGTATAGGCGGAACAAGGAGGAGAATAAAGCTGGGAAGTGGAAGGCTGAGTCAGAGAGACACTGCCAGCCGCCACGATGACAAACAGCATGTGAAGATGCCGGTAAGCCACGAGCCATGTGGCAAGGTATAGATTTATAGAAATGGATTAATTTAAGCTATGAGAACAGTTAGCAAGAAGCCTGCCACGGCCATACAGTTTGTAACCAACATAAGTCTCTGTGTTTACTTGGTTGCATCTGAGCAGCTGTGGGACTGGCAGGTGAGAGAGATTTGTCCTGACTGTGGGCCAGGCAGGAAAACTCTAACTACAAATGGCGCCCAAAGTGGTGGCAAGAGTTTCCACCTAAAACCTGAGAAAAAAAAAGATTCTAAAACGGAGCTAAAAACAGTTCCTAGTTGTCTCTTTCAAGTTAGCGGCAGCCTGCGTGTTTGAGCTACTATGGCGGGTTCCTGGTGTGCACGCTCAACCTGCAGTATGGTGGGAATGAGGCCTCTACAGGTGGCACATTAAGCTGGGCCTCTGCAAGATCCACGCTAGGCCCCAGGTGGAGCTCTGGGAGTCCAACTAGTGAGAAAGAGGAGGATTTATATGAACGAGAATTGTTGAGACCAAGGTTGGATAAAGCATAGGGACAAATAGCCAAATGAATGGAAACACATGAACTATGAACCAATGGCTGAGGGGTCACCAACTAGATCAGGCCCTCTGAATGGGTGAGACAGTTGATTGGCTTGATTTGTTTGGGAGGCATCCAGGCAGTGGGACCGGGTCCTGTGCTCATTGCATGAGTCGGCTGTTTGAAACCTGGGGCCTATGCAGGGTCACTTGGCTCAGCCTGGGAGGAGGGGACTGGACCTGCCTGGACTGAGTCTACCAGGTTGATCTCAGTCTGTGGGGGAGGCTTTGCCCTGGAGGAGGTGGGAATGGGGGGTGGGCTGGGGGGAAGGTGAGGGAGGCGGGAGGGGGGGGAAGGGAATCAGTGGCTGATATGTGGAACTGAATTGTATTGCAAAATAAAAAAAAAAGAAAGAAAGAAAGGAAAAAAAAAGCTGGGCCTCTGCAAGTGGCACATTAAGCTGCATGGTGGATTTAGCCTTTGCTAGTACAAAACAAAACAAAAAAAGGTTTCTGGGCTACACGCTGCTTGGATAAAAGCATAGACCCACTATTTCTAAGAGTTGATGGCTCCCAGAGCTGGCGGAAAATGTACCACTGCCATGTTGGGAAGCTGAAGTGGGCAGAGCCAGCAGCCACAGCCCCGTTTCAGTCTTGGAATGCTGCAGTTTAAAGCAATAGGCTCAAGGTAATATAAAAAATAAGCCACATAAAGATGGCTACCACACAGAGAATCTGGATTATGTTCTCTTTGATATTTGTAACTGAAGAAAAACATTTGATTGTAAAAGCTGTTGAGTTATGCCAAAATGTATATTTTAAAGGTACCTTGACTTCAAAATCTGGATGTAAGGATATGTTGCCTTGGAAAGGAGGCTCTGCTTTTGTTCCCACAGAAAGCCAGAGGCTATGGATTTGTTCCAGATTAAGATACATCAGGTTTGACCAGCCAAGACCCCCTGAAAGGTCTCCGATGACACCAATACCCAGATGATCCAACATCCAGAATGGTTTGATGGCAACTGGCTCAGACAATACAGCCTCATGGACTATTTCATGATCCTAAAATTTTCTTTGTATCCCCATAAGATACAGCGCCCCCCTACAGCAGGAAGTAGTAAGGGAAGCTACGCCCAAATTCCCAAATTATATGTAATTTTACTTTGTTAAGGTTAAAACTTTCCTTTTTGAAAAAAAAAGGGGGGGAGTTGAAGTGCTGTGGGATGTTCTGTATGTCAAGTGTGTTGCTGATTGGTCAATAAATAAATCACTGATTGGCCAGTGGCTAGGCAGGAAGTATAGGCAGGACAAGGAGGAGAACAAAGCTGGGAAGTGGAAGGCTGAGTCACAGAGACACTGCCAGCCACCGCCATGACAAACAGCATGTGAAGATGCCGGTAAGCCACGAGCCACGTGGCAAGGTATAGATTTATAGAAATGGATTAATTTAAGCTGTAAGAACAGTTAGCAAGAAGCCTGTCACGTCTATACAGTTTGTAACCAATATAAGTCTCTATGTTTACTTGGTTGGGTCTGAGCGGCTGTGGGACTGGCAGGTGAGAGAGATTTGTCCTGACTGTGGGCCAGGCAGGAAAACTCTAGCTACATCACTGTGTGAATGCCACATCTAAAATTAAATGCACCTCACTGTGGATGGCCATTTAGATCATCTTCACTTGGGAGAAGCTACTAATAATGCTCCTACAAATGTTTTGGTTTATCATTTGATACACATATGCATGCACTACTTTTGGACAAATGCCTAAATGGAAACGCTGGATTATAATACAGGTATATATCTATAATGAGACCTGGGCTTGCCTGGTTGTCTAGGCTGACTGGTCAATGGGCCCAGCATCTACTTATCTCTGCCTTCCCAGGGCTGAAATTACAAATGTCCACCAGTGGACCCAGCTGTTCTACATGGGTTCTGAGAACTGAACTCTGGTCATCATGCTTGGTAAGCAAGCACTTGACTAACTAAGCTACCTGTCCAGCCCTGCCTTTTAATTTTTGTACTAGGGGTTTTATTGATTACTCATTGCCAATACTGGAGCATTTTGGATTTGACCATATACTTAATTGTATTGGTAAACTTTATATTCTTATGTTTGCATGTTAAATTATTACATTGACAAGTCTTTCCTTGATTTTAGAACTAACTCCCTTTAGAATATCTTGTAAAGCAAGCCTAGTGATGTTGTATCTCTCAGTTTTTTTTTTCTTTTTTTACCTGAGAAAGTCTTTATCACACTTCACATTTTAAAAGACAAAGTTCCTGGGTATAGTATTCTTGTTTGACAATTTTTCCCTTTCAGCGTGTTGAAGATATCATGGCAATCCTTAGTTGCATGCAAGGCTTCTACTGAAAAATCTATTAAGTTTAGGTTGCTTTGTATGTGGGAATTAATTTCCCCTTGTTTTCAAAACTCTCTAACCATTAACTATTTGATGATGATGATGATGCTGAGTGTGTGTCCTTGCAGGTTCCTCTTATTTGATGCCATTTGAAATTTTTGAGTCTGGAATTCTATTTACTCCCTCAAGATTAGGAAGTTTTCTGCCATATTTCTTCAAATGCATTCTTTCTCCTCCTCCTGGTTACCCTATCCTATTTCTGTAACATTAATAATTAGCATGTTATATTTGGTAGTATACCATAAGGCCCCCCCAAACTACCCTGTGTTTTCTTTTCACTCTTCAAAGTGCATTATTTATGGTGGCCTACCTATAAGTTCACTTGCCATTTTGTCTGTCTGATGTAGTCTACTATTAAACTCCTCTGTTGACAACTGAACCATACTAGTGGGAACTTGTGAACTTTAGACCAACAGCTGTGGATCCTGCATAGGACCAGACTAGGCCCTCTGCATGAGGGGGACAGTTGTGTGACTTGGTATGTTGAGGGGCCCCTGGCAGTGGGATCAAGATCTACCCTTGGTGCATGAGCTGGCTTTTTGGAGCCCAATCCCTATGGTGGGATGCCTTGTTCAGGCTTGATGCAGTAGGGAGGGGTTTGGTCCTGCCTCAACTGAATGTATCAGGCTTTGCTGATTCCTCATGGGAAGCCTTACTTTTTTGTAGGAAGGGGTGGGCGGTGGAAGCAAGGTTGGGGTGGGACGTGGGAGGAGGGATGAGAGGTATCTATGGTTGATATATAAAATGAATTTTTAAAAATCTTGAATAAAATAAATAAATAAAACCCCTCTGTTGACTTTCTTCAGTTCAATTATGGTAGTCTCATATATGACTAACCTCTTTTGAGAAAGAATAAGTAACTAGTTCTACAATGGAGTGAACTAGAAGGAAGTTCATGAAGTGTTGAACTCTGGCTCAGGTAGCAAGAAGGCTGCTTGTTTGCACCAATAGAATCCAGGAGTAAAGTTCCTTAGACCGTGCCCATTGTGAGCTACTGCGGATCTTTGCATTTCATCTCTTTGTTTTGTGATCCAAGAAGAGTCAGGTATGTGTAATACCCTCTGACTTAAGAACCAATTGATTTATGATGTAGTCCCTGAATAATTCTATTCACAGGGATGGTCTTCACTAGGGAAGACAGACAGGTGGTGTTTGAGAAATTCCAATCTCTTTCTTAGGCTGGTGGTGGGTTATCATCTGTCTGTACATCCTTTTGTTCCTCAACACAACTTAGTTAGAAGCCAGGGTATCAAGCAGCCACTGCGAACAGAAGTCATAAATTATTCACCAGGATGAAGGAGTCTGTGTTTCCTAAACCTCTTCTATGCAGTTTCTGCAGGTTGCCTACATAAAACCCCAACATCTTTTTTTCCTAAGGTTCAGTTCTATTGCATGTATATAACACCCTGCACTCTCAAAGCTGGTGAATTAAGCACGAAACTGTGAAGTTCTGTACCATTAGGACACAGTATTCGACATCTAAACCCTCATCTGCAAAAGAATTTGGGTGTCTAGAAAGCCTTCCTCTGATTTTATTATGCAGTGCCTGGGACAGGGTCCATGCTCATGTGTGACTTAGTTTTTCCTCCTGGCTGGATGTGGATGTTCTCTCTCTGCCCTGCAGAAGGAAGAGTCTCACCTGTGTTTCACTTTCTTTCACAGAGAAATGGTCTTCCATGGATAGTAGAACAGCCTGGAAACTGCTTGCCAGCCTCCTCTTTAAGTTGTACAGAAAACCCTTTTGACAAATAATATACTTCAAGTCCCTTAAACATAATAGTAGAATCTTCAACACTAAGTTCTTATTTAAATTCAATGTAATGTAATAATGCACCACCAGCAGGAACAATATGCACTTTAATCACCTACCCCTTGTCTTAAACCAATCTTACAAAACAAGTGTGATAAACAATTGAGGGGTGCTTCATTTTCAGTCATCAAGAGGATAAGAAGAATTCACTTAGAAGTATTACATTAATTTTTTTCTCATTTCCTCATCACATTTTGGAAGAGAAATTTTTAAAAAATGTTATTGGTGTGCTTTATAATGTCATGGAGAAGAAATTATAATACCCTGTCTACAAGGACCTACTGTGCACAACACCTTAGCTTTCATCCCCATGCTCACAACAAAATGAAGAACAAATAATTTTTCCCCATTTTGAAAATCTGTCAACAAATAATGTTGCAAAACTGTGATCACGCTAAGTACATACTTATGTAAAGTTTATAGACAATGAGTCTATAGCACATCTTAACTTGTAAAGCTTTTGAAAGTTCCCAATGTTAGTTATTCTTATTCAGCCTTTCTTGATATTTACCATTTTGTTTTTATTTTTTACATCTTCTAAGCATTTAAAAATCTGATTTTAAAATTAATATCTTTTAAATATCCTCACTTGTATCCTCTTTCATGATGCCAAAGCAGTTTTGCCTTCTGAACTGAAAAACACTTGAGATTAGGGATATTATGCCTCATGATGTTTTTATATCTACCCATAATACCTACTTCATCGATCTGCACACAGTAGGCACTTAATGAATATACTTAGTGATTGGCTCAAGGGCCCTCCAGATGCTTGAGTTGGTAGCAGACATGTGGATTACCCCATGATAGACTTTAATATCTCCTTGCTCTTTGTAGGGAGAAGGAAATGGTTGTTAAAGAGGCAGAGCTAAGTGTTCAATCTCCTTTATCATAATTCCTCTTAACAACTGTGTTCCTGCTCTAAAATTATTTGATTCTTGCCAAGAACTTATTTAGAGAAGCTGTAAAATTCAATATCATTTCATCAAAGCATATTGTCCTTTTTCCCATGATTTCTATTTTCTCTTATACCAAAGAAGAACTGGGTTCTTCAAGGGAAGCTAAGTGTTCTGTCCTAAACTAAACCTCAGTGGCTGAACAAATATCTATTTATCCCTCAGGTTTGTCCACACGGGCTGTGGGGAAAGGCTGGCTTTGCTTCACAGGGTCACTTGAAATGTAGACAAAGGGATGCTTCACTATCCCAACATGATGCCTGGAAGAGGGAGCTTAAAAGTCACATGCCACAACTTCAGTGGCTCAGACCAGAAGCAAACAGGTCTCTTGCACTTAGCTAAGAGTCAGAACTTAGTCAAGGTCCCACCTATGGAAGAGGAATTGAGAAGGAGTAGCACCTGACTATTAAGCGAACGACAGGCAGTGCCCTCATAGGAACGAGGACCCCATCCATCCGAATTCCATATGGTGAGGCTGTTAAAGACTCGTGACTGCGATGTGTGCTGTTTACCATTGCAATAAGGAGTCACACATTTTTAAATTCCAAATTAACTGTTTTACGTAAGTTTGCCCAGTAAAGCAAACTTCTACTCACAAATTAACCAGTTTGTTTTCTTGTTATTAAAAGGACTCTTTCCAGCTGAAGCATGGCAAACACGGCTCTGGCAGGCCTTGCCCTTCTCCCCCATCCCCTCTACCTTGCTAAAGGCCTTTAGATTACATTCCTAAAGCTAGCCACCAAGGTCTACTCCTTTATTTGGCCTCTTCCTCCTCCTCAGACTGACTACCAAAACCCAGCTATCCAAGTATTGAAGTCCACAATCAAAAGCCCTCTTTGGTTCACCTAATTAACATGCCCAATTAAAATTAAACACCTTATCCTAACATGAGGTTTCCTCTTGTACCATTATAAACTACCAATTTCCTATGTGCCACATCTGTCTCCTCTCTATCCAAAGGCAGTCCTTTGGCCTCTGGGACAAATATCCCTGCCCCCTATCCCTTCCCCTTCTTCCTTGTCCTCTATCCTTTGTCTTTGTCTCTTATTCCCTGCCCTTTGTCCCTCAGGGGAAATAAATCTCCTTTGTGCTGAGAACTTGGTCATGGGGGCCCTGAGCTGAAACTTTTCCTTTCAGTTATGCTTTGTGTCTTACTGACAATAAATTTGCCTTGTTCCTTCTTCCTCTTCCTGCCAGTAACACTGCCTGCCTTCTTTCCTACTCTATTCATTTGTTACTTCCCAGGATCTTTTTAGAAGCATCACAATCACAGCACACTCAGAGAAGAAATGCTCCTCACACTTGTCAGGATGTTGGCCCTGATTGGGACTGTCTTAGTCTTCTCCTTTCTCTTATTTTAATAGCAGAATCTGACACTGCTTAGGAGGTCCCATCATCCCTTTGTTCTTTCCTGATCATCTTCCATCCAGTACATTAGCTCTTGATTGATGATGTGCATTAGAATAGCCTTGCCAGCTTCTAAAGTGGACTGAATCCAGGTTCTGGGTAGAGAGGAGGGCCTTCAGATGTCTTCCTGAAAACCTTAGGAGAGATGTAGAAAAGATTTTTAAAGGAGGGGGCCCTGGAGAAGGATCTCAAAGATGAGAGCTGGGGACCAGATAAATATGGACAGTATTGCAGGTACTGTGGCTCTCATATGACCTATCTCCTCCAGTGGGTGCTGAGAGCTCAGATCTGCTTATGGAAAATGACTTCCCAGGAACTTGCAGGGGGTGGGCACCAAATAGAGAGGAAAAGACTGCAGGTTTAGACAGCAGAGAGGGCTTTGATGAGCTTGGAAAGAGGTTAGCACATCCCTACTCACTCAATCTTGCTAATTGCTTGTGTGTGCACATATGTATTCAATGACAGATTAGAAATGTGCACAGCTCCAAAGAGGAAAATAACCTAACTTATTGTGACTTAAATGCAGGTTAGTCAGGCATGGGAGCACATGCCTGAAATCCCACCCTCAGGAGGCTCAGGTGGGTGGAGAATTGCTGTGAGTTCCATTCCAGCCTTAGCTACATAGGGAAACTCTATCTAAAATAAAATGAAATAAAAATAAAAAAGAGGGTATATTTATCATACACAGAGATATACAGGTTTTTAATTTTTTGATATTATAATTCGTCATTTCCTCCTTCCCATTCCACCCTGAAAACCTTCCCATATATCTCACTTTGTTCTCATGACCTTTCCTCATTCATTGTTGTTACACGTGTGTATGTATGTGTATTCCTAAATACATAAATATAACCTACTCAGTCTTCATAATGTTATTCATATGCATGGCTTTCAGGGCTGACCACTTGGTATTAGATAACCAATTGGCATGCTCTTCTCTTCTCATACCTGGTGTTGAGGTTTTTGTTAGGGAATAGTAGATGTATAGTTTTAATGTTTGGGCTTTACCCAAGCTGATTAGGATTTTTGAGGACTGCTTGCAACAACAACTATCTGCTAACTAATGTGCCCCTGATTTTGTTTATCCTATCCTATGTCTCATTTCCCCACGGTCTCTGTCTGTTCTGTGTTGTAATAAATAATAATGATGATAATAATAATAATACATAAGGATGGGTAGTTTCTAAGGAAAGCAGGTTTATTTAGCTCACAATTTGTATGGCTAAAGTGTCCAAACCAGCATGATGCCTGCATGCTAATAAGGCCCCCCTGGCTCTGTTATAAAATAACATAGAGTTAAAGGTGACCAGCACTATGCTGAAGGAGACATGTAAGCAAGGAGGCAGGAGAGTGGAAGAGGACAGATGTGCTGTTTTATGATATCCTTGTGGGAGCCCACAGAGGCTTCCTAGTGAGAACTTACTCAGGGTCAGAGAATCTGAGCTTGCTTTACCCAGCAGGGCTGCATAAGGAGATAATTTGGGCACGGGCGTGTTTACCAGGTGTTTTGAAGGGTCTACACTTAGCTGTATAGTGTGCTTTGATCTTGCAAGGGGGAGGTCTTTTGTTGCTTACTTTCACATATTATAAAAAGTCCTTTTCAATAAACAAAGAGGCTGTTGGTTATTGACCTAGGGCCTCCTGGAGCTATTCTGTGTTTCTGTCTTTCTTCTTGTTGTCTAGGTCTCTCTATCTGATATTTTCTTACCCCTCTCTTCTCCACCTAAGAACCCTTTGATAGCTGAACTCCCACAGACTCTCACATATCCTGCTCTTGTAGGAACTGGTGCACTGCTAAAAGACCCAAGTCACCCCAGAACAGTATTCCTTCATTCAAGATGGATTTCTACTAGTAAACCCTAGGGAACAAGTCAAAATAGAATACCTGCCTTTGAGCTTTGTTCCTAGTAAAAGAAGACAAATGTCTTCATTGTAAACAAAAGTTAATAATCTTGTTTGTGAGAGTCCCAAGAATTATACTGGGAAGGATTAAAGCTATGCTCAAGGTCATATATTGCCAAGACTTAAATATGGCTTATTGTTGTTTCAACTGTGTGAGTTTGTCTTAGTTAAGGTTTCTATTGCTGTGAAGAGACACCATGACCACAGCAACTCTTATAAAGGAAAAGATTTAACTGGAGTGGCTCTCTTACAGTTCAGAGGTTTAGTCCATTATCATTATTGTGGAACATGGTGGCATGCAGATAGACATGGTGCTGGAGAAGTAGCTAAGAGTCTTACATCTTTCAGGCAACAGAAAATGGTCTCCGACATTGAGCATATATGACACCTCAAAGATCAACTCCACAGTGACACACTTCCTTCCTCCAACAAGGCTATACCCACTCCAACAAAGCCACACACACCTCCTAATAGTGCCACACCCTTTGGGGATTATTTCTTTCAAACCACCAGTGTGTGTGTGTGTGTGTGTGTGTGTGTGTGTGTGTGTGTGTGTGTGTGTGTGTGTGCGTGTGTGTGTGTGTGTGTGTGTGTGTGTAGGCCAGGGGTTCAGAGGTCAATGTTAGATGTCTTCCTCAGTTCATCTCCATCATAATTTTTGAGACAGAGTCTCTCACTGAACCTAGAGCTCACTTATTAGCTAGCCTGGCTAACCATTTGGGCTCCAGACATCCTCCTGTCTCTATACCCCAACATTGTGATTACAGACATGTGCTATCAGCATAGCCTCCTTTTAAATAGATGATAGGAATCTGAACTAAGTTCCTCGTGCTTATGTGGCAAGCACATTATCAAGTGATGTAGCTAGAGTTTTTCTGGTCCTGCCTGGCCCACGGTCAGGACAAATCTCTCTCACCTGCCAGTCCCGCAGCCGCTCAGACCCAAGGGAGTAAACACACAGAGACTTATATTGCTTACAAACTGTATGGCCACAGCAGGCTTCTTGTTATCTAGTTCTTCTATCTTAAATCAACACATTTCTATTAATCTATAAGTTGCCACGTGGCTCATGGTATCTTAACATCTTCTCATGGTGGTAGCTGGCAGTGTCTCTCTGCCTCAGCCTTCCACTTCTCAGAATTCTCTTCTCTGCTTGTCCCGCCTATACTTCTTGCCGGGCTACTGGCCAATCAGCACTTTATTTACACAGAGCGATATCCACAGCAAAGTGAACAATCTCTTTAGCCCTATTTTAATGTTGTTTGAAAATATCTCTATGTAAAAGAAATACTGCCTCTATGTTGAGAGCTTTCACAGAAAACATTGTTAATTGTATCAGAATTCTTAATTCTCAGCTACAAAGAGGCTCCCACCAGACTCTGGAATGAAACCAGACTCTGAATGAAGGGTTCCTTTCTCTTCCCACATCCCCATAATTTTTCTATCTTTCTGCCCTGTCTCATACCCATCACTGAAGGAAGGAGGCCACATGGAGAGCAAGAAACCACAAATAGCATCAAGGATACAGACCTCATCCTAACAGCCAGAGGGAACTGACTTGGACAATAATTTCAATAAACTCATTCTGAAAGTGTCCAGAAAGTTTAGCAACCCTGCCAATACCTTATGGGTGAGGGAAACTGAGATAGTCAACAAGGGTTGTTCTGACTTGCTAAGTCTGTGAACTGTATTACAGCAGTAATGGTAGACTGTACTATCTGGTAGTACAAAAAAAGGGTGAGCTGTGTCTAGGAGATAAAGAACTAGATGCCTATGCTTGAGGATAACAAGGAAACCTAAAGGACCCTGTGTCGAGTCTACAGTGCTGGCTGAAGTCCTTACCCAGCAGCACAAGTGTTTCTGAAAACCAGGAAGGAAGACTGTTCCCGTCTATCTATGCATCCTCCCTATGAGAGGATGTCGTCATGGAGAGTTAGAATAAGGTGATCATTTTGAAGTGATTTGCAAAACACAAATGTATCAAGACACCCAACAAGGAGCTTTCTGCCTAGTTGGCAGTTGCTAACTAGAAAAAAAATTACTCTAATTAATGCCACACTAAATGTGAAATGCTACAGTGAGGAGAGGAACAATTCTTCCCTGTGGATCAAGCTATCTCCTGATAAGAAGCATGTGGACGTACAAAAAATGCAAATATGTGTACATACATGTACGTGTATATGTGTGTGTGTGTGTGTGTGTGTATTTCTGAAGGAATCTTCTTCAAATTGCAATGTATTTTCCTTTAAGATATATCTTTAAATAATGTAACCCAGAAGCTGATGAGATAGATTAGCAGTTAAGAACAGTTGCTGCTCTTCAAAGGACCAGAGTTCAACTCCCAGCACCTGTAATGGATGTCTCAAAACCACCTATAACTTCAGTTCCAAAGGATCTGATACCCTTTTCTGGGCTCCCCAGGTACCTCCATACATATGACATACACATAAATAAAAATAAAAAATAGTGTAGTCTCTTAAATGGTGTCTTTTCTTCCCAAAAGGCCATATTTAAAGCAAGATTAGTTTCCTAAATGGAGCAGTGTGGCATAATATACCTTTAAAAGGTGGTATGAGGTTCTGCTCTACTCAGCTAACATGGCAACTCACTACTGACTAGGTGACCTGAGCAACAGAAATGTGTTTTCTCACATATCTGGAGTCTCAAAGTCCAAGATTAGGACATTGACTGTTTTGGTTTCTCCTGAGACTACTCTGGATGGACATCTAATTTGGCCCCAAATGCATTTTTCTCCATGCACACACATTCCTCATCTGTCTCACTTTTTAATGAGGACTTCAGTCATAAAAGATTAGTGGCCCACACTTATAACTTAACTTCCATTGCCTCTCTGATACAGTCTTCCTAGGGTTAACTCTTCAATATATGGACATGGTGGGACCCAAACCTGTAGACAGCAGATTGATGTCATATACTGGTTACTTTAGTGAGGAAAAGCAGAGGTACAATGGAATTGAATTCTGTTTTCCATGACACATGGTTCCCTCTGGTCTCCTGGAATGCTGAATTGCTTCCTAGACAACCAAGGGCCAGTGAGAACATTTCATCAAAACTCAGACATGGTGAGAAAGAATAATAAGCTATGGAATTTGCATGAAAGGAAATTGATATGGGTAGCAGGACAAGGGGTTAGACAAGAGAAAAAAAAGCAATTTTGTGGAAGCAAAATGTTTACCTTATAATTTCAGCCATATATCTTGAAAATTAGTATATGACCATATATAATTTTAAATTACATTGACCTTGTTTCTTTCTTAATATCTAATATCTAGAAGATATATTGAAGCTTGTTCTTAATACATTTTATTTTTATATCAGCTAAATACTTTATATGACTCTATGATGGTGTCTCTGTGGCACATGAGAATGTTCTAAACATTGTGCTCATCTCTCACTGAGTGTGTCACACTTCTTCTCTCAGTGATGTCTTTTCTTTTTTTATTTATTTTTTATTCATTTTACATACCAACCACAGTTCCCCCTCCCATCCCTCTTCCTGATCCTCCCACCTCCCCCCACCCCAGCTCACCTGCTATCCACTCCTCCAAAAGAGTAAGGCCTCCCATAGAGAGTCAACAAAAGCCTGGTACATTCAGTTGAGGCAGGACCAAGCCCCCACCCCACCCCATCCCTGCATCAAGGCTGAGCAAGGCATCTCACCATAGGGAATGGGCTCCAAAAAGCCAGCTCATGCACCAGGGATAGATTCTGGTCCCACTGCCAGGGGGCTTCTCAAACAGACCAAGCTACACAACTGTCTCCCATATGCGGAGGGCCTAGTTCGATCCCATGCAGGCTCCACAGCTGTTGGTCTAGAGTTTGTGAGTTCCCAAAAGCTTGGTTCAGTTGTCTCTGTAGATTTCCCCATTGTGATGTCTTTTTTGAAATCTGGTATTAATGCTTTGGATAAAGAAGAAAAACACACATGATTTTCAATATCAAAACATTAAGAAAATCACACACTATAATTCCAGAACTCAGACGACTGAAACATGAGCATGGTGAGATCAAGGCTAGCCTAGGCTACTGCTGAAACCTCATCTCAAACACTCTCTCTGTCTCTGTCTCTTTCTGTCTCTGTCTGTCTCTCTCTGTCTCTGTCTCTGTCTCTGTCTCTCTCTCTCTCTCTCTCTCTCTCACACACACACACACACACATACACACACACATACACACACACACCAATAAACAAGCAATTAAAGTGCATTAAGAGTAAAAGCATTATTTGACAGTGACTTAGCTGGGGAAGGCCTCTTGAAAATGGAGTCATGAAAACGAGTACCACCCAAAAGCAAAGCCTTAAACTTAACCTGGCATAAGAATGGTGAGGAGCGGGTACTTTGGGAGCCAGAATCAACATTCTTCACATGGTGATTTCCTTTGCTCTCTCATTCCCCACTAATGGCATCTTAGTTTTTACTAAAGGAGAACATCAGTAAACCTATTTGTTTTTATTTATAACAAGTTGACACTGAGATTAAAGACAGCACCAGCTGGTCCATTGTGGCCATATATTTCAGCATGAAACCCAGTGTCTGAGCCCAACCATTCTGGACTCTTACTCACTGATAACTGAGCAGGACTGGACACTTGGCTCTTTTCACATGTTCAAAGCTACACTGCTCACTTTAAACACGAAGCTTCACACAAACCAGGTGTCTTGCATTTGGTCACCAGTTCCAGGCCTTTGTTCACACCACTTCCCCTTGCCTACAATGCCCTCCTCCCACCTTTCTCAAAAGCCTACTGTTCTCTCAAGCGCCACCCCAAGGCTGCCTGCAGAGACAGTCACAGTACCTTTCCAGATTTCTGTCTTTACAACCCAGAGAAAACAACTTGTCTCTCCTGCATTTGTGATAAAGAATGACTGTCCATTAGCATGTTGGAGAAGCGGGTGTCTCTTCAGGAAGTGAGATTGAGTTTTCCCTACATGCTCACACTGAAAAAGACCACCCAGATTCTCTGCTTAGCTTGGAAGCCACCTAGCCTTCTAGTTGAGTATCTAGACATGGGTAATTTACACAGACCTAACAACATTTCTGTCCATCAAGGGGAGATAATATTATCTCATTATACAACACCTTCATATGACAATCACTGTGGTCCCTCAGTTAGGAAAACTGAGCCACTAAAAACAAAAGAAAAAATTATGTCATTTTTTTCAGAAAGATGGATAGAGCCTGTGTTAAGCAGAATAAGCCAGATTTTGAAAGACATGTTTTCTCCCCTATGTTGAATTTAAGAGGGAAATACATTAAAGCAAAAGATACACTGTAGATGTAATGGGGAAAGGGGAGAAGAGAAAGGAGATAAGAGAGTAAAAGAGAGTGTGGATATGGGATGGGGAGATGGCTAGTAGAAAAGGACTTGGTGTACATGCATGAAGGCTGGGGTTCAGGTCTCTAGAATCCCCCCAAAAAGCCAGATGGGCATGGAAGTCTTTCTGCGGTGACAGCACTGGGGGATGGATGGTTCCCTGGAGTGAGCTGGCTTGCCAGACTAACTGAAATGGTAAACTCTGTGTTCAGCCAGAGACCTCACCTCAACAGGTGAGGTAGAGAGCAACTGAGAAAGTCACCCAGTGTAAACTTTGGACTTGTACATGCACAGGCACTCATATGAATCTGCACACAGATGTGCAGCAACACACGTGCAAATCATATGTGCACAAAGAGTGTGACTGTGATTTATATGAAAAATGTCAAAATGGAGCCCATTACTTTATACAATTAACATATGCTAACAAAAAGAAAATTTAAAAAAGCTTTTAAAGAACTAATGATCTATTATTAATTTATAAAATAAAAGGCTGAGTCACGTGCTATATAACATTGAATATATGTCACAGGACTGAAGAATCTCATAACTGTTAACTCTTTTAAATTAGCATACAAGGCATCAGGTAGTCTTGAACATCTTCAAACGAAGTGTGTTTTGGTAGATTTCTCCTTCTAGCTCATCTCCCCATGCTTGCTATCACTGCCCCCCCCAGTCCCACTCTTTCATGCCCCATATGTCCTTTTCCTACCTTCATCTTTCTTCATAATCTAATTTACCCTCTCTTGGTCTCCTTTCTAGTATTAGCTTTTATGCCTCCTCCAGTAGCTTAGCAGGCACTCAGCTGACAGCAGGAATCAAGGCTCCTTTCACTTTGTAACCAAGACTACCTGATGGTTAGCATATAGTGTTGGCTTAAGAAATATCTGTTGAAGCCAGGCATGGTGCAGCACACCTTTAATCCCAGCACTCAGGAGGCAGAGGCAGGCAGATCTCTGTGAGTTCACAGCCAGCCTGGTCTACAAAATGAGTTCCAGGATAGCAAGGGCTATTTATTACACAGAGAAACCCCGTCTTGGGAAAAATTTGTTGAAAGAATCAACAAATAGCAAAAATAAGTTTTATCTGGTCACAAATACCACAATATTATGGTCCATGCATGAAAATACATAAGACTGTCACATTTGAATTTTCAAATGACAGGAAGGTTAAATGATAGAATACTTCAATTACATATAGAATGCAGTGTTTAATATTTTAATTGCATTAAATATTTTAAAGGGGCATTGGCCTTTCAGGATGAATATAGTGTTGTGCCCATATCTATAAGGAAACTGCTTGAAAAGCCTGCAAAAGAGAAGCATGTGTGGAACCTAAGAGATGCCTTAACACATCTAGAGGACCATCAGTGGAGGTGAGAGGCTATATGTGCCGAGCTCTAGAGAAGGCAAGGCTAGGATGATGGTGCTTCTAGAATTACACCTGCTTCCCTAAGCTAGACTCCTCCACAAACCACCTCTATAGAGCAGAGTGAGGGTTGCTCAGTGACATGGTAAGTACTCTATCTCAGGACCCATCAAAGCAAACCCTTTCTGGATAAAAGTTAATAAGCATGAGGTAGAATTGTAGATAGCTGTCGTCTCCACTTTCTAAGACGTTGAAATCTAAATAAATGACTATCATTCCTTTTCAGAGCAGACCACTGAGACAATAAAGACAAGGGGGAAAAAAGAAAGGTCCTGGTGCCAGGTATCCTATAGATTATCAGTGAAAATGCACCTTCCACTCATACATTTATCCCATCAGTCAGTATTGAGCACCTGCACCTGTCCTGTACCTAGGGATACAGTGGTGAGTAAAGGGATACAGTCGCTGTGTTCTTGAGCTTAGTGCCCAGCACAGGCAGTAATCTGCACACATATAAATAAAATTACCACTTTAGTGATTGCTAGGAGGAAAATCACAGAATACAGGAGGAAGCTGAGCTACTTGGAGGGTTCAGAGACGGCTAAGACCCAGGGCAAGCTATTTAACCCCTCCATCCATCCACAGTGATTGCTGTTAAATGGAGCAGAAAATTCTTGCCACACAATGACTTTGAAGAATATAGAGTTTGTAGCAGGGGTACTTTTTGTCTTTGTAACTTTGAGGAAGGTCATCTGACCTCTGTAAGCCTCAGTTTCCTCACTCCCAAACGGGTAAGCACCCTAAGTACCTTTGTCATCATGCTGTGCGGTCATGTAGTAATTGGCATCCATGTAGAAAACACCCTGAATATTTAGAAAGAAAAATTCCACATGCATTATAGCTCATGCCTACTCATTCAAAACCCCCAGGCAGTTTGAAGAAACCGACACACAGACATAGAGAAGTTTTTGTGTTTATCTCCATCCTATTTGAGGTTACCAAGAGTCCTGGGCTATGCATCCATGACAGGATCAAAGTGTCCTTCCTCCTTTCTTTCCTGGTCACCTCCTTTTCTCAGGAGAAACTGAAGGTTACAAAGGACATTCAAGAAGACACAAGACCATCTCTGTCTCTGCCCAAGCAGTCACCAAATGGAAATCACAGCAGTGGCTCACCAGGGTTCCAGAGGGGACCAGCTCAATATGAATGCAAATAATCCACGTTTCAAGCAGGATTATGGATATAAATGAAAGACGAAAAGCACATCAGGGTACCAATTCGTCACACATTTCCACACCACGCTCAGCCCTATTTCTCTCCTCATCTTTGGCTCACCCTGCTTCCCACTGCACTTTGTAGATGAATGTGTACAATGCTGAGAAAGATAAAGGATGACAGAGAAACAGACAAGCAGGCAGACAGACTGGCGACCTGAGCTGGTCATCATCTCATCTTTTCCCCTCAGCACTCTCTGGGTCTACCTGAACTTCTGGGGTCAAATGACCTCCGCCACAGCTTGACTGCCACCATAGTGAGTGGAGTCACCCAGCACCCAGCAACAGTCTGGCTGAAGCCAGCCCCCTCCCAGGTCTCCTATTATCTCCCATTTGTCCTGATCACTAATGCAGCTCCTATGCTATCTCCCATTAGGTCAGGGCAATGAAAGCCAATGCCATTTTCTTGATGGCTTATGCAGAATTGCAGTAATTTGAAGCAAGCCTCTCTGGCCCAGCTTTTCCCTGTCTCCATGGCCCACCCTGCCACCTCTTTCCCTTGCTGCCCTCCCCTTCCCAGCCCCTCCCTCCCCTAGCCCCTGTCTCTGTCTGTCCTCTTTTCAAACTGAATATATTGGGGCCCTGGCGGGCTGCCATTCTAACTGCACATTAGAAATGGTAGAGTTTTCCTCTATCTGATTCTATAAAATGAGTTCACCAGAAGGTGCAGACCCAGCACATTCGTGGTTTTTCCTATAAATTACTTTAACACTGTGTCCAATCATATATATAATTTCAGATTTTCAATTTCAACTCACTGCTGTGTCAGCACAGACTCCACTGATATGTCTAACATATTTAGCTTAAAATGAAACGGATGGCATTTCATTACCAGGAAGATAATATTTTTGAATATGTTTCCTGCATGGTGGGATCCATCATTACTCTGCCACTTTATGTTCAGTGTGTGTAATAGCTTTTTAATGCTTTAGCGTATTTTATTTATACGTGTAATATTTTCCTAACACTATAGGACAGTTTAACTCATTGGACACATTAGAAAATCTTAATTGAATACTTTTAAATATTAGCAAAGGGGGAAAGACTGAACAAATCGCCAATATTTTTGTTTAAGAGTTCATAAAGAGTAACAAAAATGGCGCAAAAAATTACTCAGCCCTGTTTCTTCTTCTTCTTTTTTTAATCGCTGCTCTTCAACCTCCTCTAGGTAGCCCCCACTCAGCAGTTTCCTCATAAATAAATATGTGTGCGATTTATAAATATATATGTATGTATGTATGTATGTGTATATATGTATATATATAACTTGGAGAGGAAATAAAAAGATAAAGAAAAATTCCCTGGTCCCCTGAGACTCAGAAACTGTCAGAGTGAAAGCAAAGAACACAAGAAATATTGAGCAAGTGGCAGAGTGCATGACGAGGACACTCTGATTGGCTGGGGCTTCTGACAGTGCCAAAATCTCTAGTAGCAGGTCCCCTACTCTTTGACCAAAGTCATGGAATGTTTAAAAGGAGACTTTTCTCAAGAGCTGTCATTGCAAAGAATGTGATTCACCTCAAAAACTTGTTGGTAGCCAACTTCTGCAGGCATTTCAAATTAACAGAGAGGTTCCAGAGAAAGCACTTCACTGTCCTGGTTCTATCAGTGTACACCTTACACCTAGGGAAACACCTGGAATCCAGGTTCATGCTTCCCACTGTGAGTCACGGCAGCTCAGGGGGCTCCTGGCCGCAGCACCCAGCCACAAGCACCTGGTGTGGGGTCACTCTACAGGGAAGCCCTGCGAAATCACTTTGCCTCTGAGTTGAAGCTCTGCTTTTCCTGTATTTAATGCACAGCCCTTATCTCTAACTGCTGCCCTCCTGGGAAGGCAGAAACAGACATGAATTCTAATTCTAGGCCACTTCTTAGCACCAAGGGGACCCTGGGAGAGTTGCTGCAGTCCTCCGGAGCACTGAGCATTTATCTGTAAAACTGAGATAATAGCTCTTGTTTCCCAGGTTGCTGCAAGAATAAGACATCATCCCCCTTGTAGGTCCCCCCAGCCCGACCTGCCCAACCCACACTTATGTTACAGTTACACCACTGCTGTTACTGGGGCAATTAACAAATTCCACGGACATTAAACAGCCTAGATTTTCTCTCTCTTCTGTCTCCTCCAAATTCCTCCAACTAAAGCTGAAGACTGGAGTGTACATGCTGATAAAATCATCTCTCTTCAGAAAAGTTGTCACAGTTACAGGATGCCATTTACTCAAACAAAGTTCTTCTAACAGTAAAAATGCTCCAGATCTAGTCTGGGCATATTTTCTTGAGTTTTCCAGATAATTGGCTTACTTCTTATGATTTACCTCATTCTTCAAAGTTCCAAAAGGGAGCTGCCACCAGTGATCCCTGGGATTAAGCTTGTGTATTCAAAAGTTCTTGTCACTTCTCTCTCTCAGAGCTGAGGAAATGGTGCTCTCAGACAGACCATTGTAAGCTTTTTCCTAAGGGCCAGATAGTAAATACTTTCTGCTTTGCCATCTAGGTTCAAAAGCAACTATAGAAAACATGGAATGAACAAGCAGGGCTATTCTCCAACCAAACTTAATTCACAAAGACCAACTCCTGCCCCAGCATGGTATTATATCTCCCCCTACACATCCCTTGGAGAAAGGTAAAAATAAACTGAGACTTCCAGAGAATACGATTCCAAAGTCAAATGTGTAGAAAAGAAAATGCCAATGATATTGCCTTATATTTCAGGCCAAAGGACTTTAGGTTTCACATTGTTCGCTTCCCTATCTTCCATTTTTACAGCTAACTGGTTTGATAATTAGAAATTTCTAGAAAATTTTCAAGAAGTTTCCAACTTGTATCCAAGGCCACTGTCTTGGCTAGGGCTTCTATTGCTCCAGTGAAGCACCGTGGCCAAAAGCCAAGTTGAAAAAGAAAGGGTTTATCTGGCTTATGCTTCCATTGTAGTCCATCATTGAAGGAAGTCTGAACAGGCACTCACACAGGGCAGGAACCTGGAGGAAGGCGCTGATACAGAGGCCATGGAGGGATGCTGCTTACTGACTTGCTCATTGTGGATTGTTCAGTCTGCTTTCTTATAGAAACCAGGACCACCAGCCCAGGAGGAGCACCACTCAATAACAACCTGGGCCCTCCTCATAAATCATTAAATAATAAAGTGCCCTACAGGCTTGCCTACAGCTGGATCTTCTGGAGGCATTTTCCCTTTTGGAGCTCCGTCTTCTCTGGTGACTCCAGCTTGTGTCAAATTGACATAAAACTATCCAGCACAGCCTATGTTACAGATGCTTTAAGGCTAACCTAATTTACTGATGGCCACTAAGCAATTTTGGTGGACACACACACAAAAAAAATCATAAACAATGCATTCTCCAAGGATCTGCTATAGTCAGCCATAGCTGAAAGGCAGAGGATGAAACAGATGAAGTCTACATCACTATACATTTACACTGTAGTAGCATGGAGCAAACAACATGTAATTAAGGTAGTAAATTACAAGATATATGGATTTCCTAATAAATACTAATGACAAACAAAAAGATTGGTGTGGCGGAAAGGAACAGCCTGGCGGAAAGGAATCATAAGAAACTGGCCACTGAAGAAAAGGAAATGAACTGATACTCGGAAGAAAACAGTACATGCCCACTCCTTTAAAAAGCTAAAAATGACAACACAAAAGTCAAAAGCAAAACAGAGTTCAGAAAGTAGAAGAAACTGAACAGAAGCCAGTAGAACTGAAGCATTTGGAGATGGTGGCCACTTGGAGAGGCAGATTAGTATAAACACCAGAACTAGACTTTATTCTCACCAATAGAAAAGTGTTTGCACTGGTTAATTCCAAGTTATGTTATTAGTTGACAACTGTGAAGACTGCATCTCCAAGTGACCCCATGAGCCAACTACAGAAGAAATATAAGAAATTCCTAATCACCCTAGACCAGGCTTCCTCTGAAGCCCCAAGTTCCTGCCATATTGAGGGGAGATGGAAGTGCTTGGCTAGGCATGGGCAGATCGACATTGCCTGCCTTGAAGCTGCTCTTCAGGGAAACAAAGCAGAAGCTACTTAATAATATTCCTCTTCAAAGTTATATGGTGCTTTTCATCTAAGAATATCAGAGCACTTCGATGCAATTAAATCATTAATCCTCATGACAACTCCATCAAGAACGTACCTGCTTTATTATCAGCAAGAACACTCGGCATTTCAGAGCTCACCTTGAGCACGCTCTTCAAGCACATGCAGGTAATTAATGCACAGTAGCACATTCAGGAGACAGGTCAGCATGCTGCTCCCCGGTTACAGATTCAGAAACTGAGGTCACAAAATGGCCAGGCATTTCCAACCAAGTTATCCAAATGATTGTACAATCAAAGATTACTTACTGCCTTAATCTTGATTAAGAGTCATTTTCACATATTGCCCTCTTGAATACTTAAGTGCCTATTGCTGCCTAACTGTTTAGAAAAGTCATTAACTAGACTGGCATCAAACTAAGGGTAAAAACATAGCTCCCCTTAGAGAAATGTGAATTTGACATATTTCTACATATGCTTTTCTTTCTACTTTACTAGGCTGAAAGTTGGCTGCATTAAGAGGCAAATTGATTCTCCTTCCTTTTCCATTTCCTCCCAGAGTGCCCTTCTACTTTCAAAAGAAAAATATTGTTTTTCAGTTTCTTTCCTATTTGTGGAAAGCACTCAGCTCCTGAAGCACACCAACACCACACATATTTTCATATCTTCTCTATTATGATTGCATGATAATGAGGTCACATTTCTGTGAGTGATGACATGGAATGTCGAAAAGAATTCAAGGCTGGCCCATCATTATGTAGCTAGTAAAGAAGGTAGACTTGAAATTAGGAGTTTTGACTTTTAAGTACAGCGTTCTTTTCTTCTGTATGGTGTTCCTTGTCCAACTTCTAGATCCATTTTTTTATTAGATGGATTACCCTTGACCTCTGTTACAATTTGAATATGAAAAGTCCTCCATGGGTTTGATTTCTTGAACTGATCCCTAGGCGATGGTACCATTTGGGAAAGTTGTAGAACTGTAGGAGGTAGGGCCTTACTGGAGATAGGGGTGGGGCTGAGAATGTACAGCCTGGGTCCCCTTTTTGTTTGGTGTCTGCTTCCTGAGTACAGACACAATGTGACCATCCAGCCTTCTGCTCCTGCCACTCTGCCATAATGTCTTCCCTTCCATCTGCCATGTTCTCCCATGTATCACTCTAAAATGTAAGCCAAAATAAACCCCCTCTTTCTCTCTTCCTCTCTTGCTCTTACCTCTCCCCTCCCTCCCTCACTTCAAGACAGGGTCTCACTCTGTGGCCCTGATTGGCCTGGCACCTGCTCTGTAGACCAGGCTGGCCTTGGACTTACATCTACCTGCTTCTGTCTCCCTAGTGCTGGGATTAAATGTGCCACTGTACCTGGTCAACCCTTCTCTTGAGTTGATATTGTCTGAGTATTATATAGTACTAAGTAATAAGACAGTAACTATGATGTACTGTGAAGCAGAGTCATTGCTGTGGTAAATCTGACCACATAGTCCTTATGCCTTTGGAACAGGTTTGTGGGAAGAAAATGGAAAAGTTTGAAACTGTAGGCTAGAAAAGCCCTCAGATAAGCAGAATGCCATGAGCTCTTAAGATAGGAACTTAAAAGAACAGAGGGCAGAGAAAATCGTGGGTGCTCATAAAGTTTTAGAGAGTAACAAGGACTCTATGTGGAGTGAGGGTGGAGGCCATTCAGGCTGGATCTTGTCTAAGAGTCTGCCTGTATTCAGCCTGTGTCTCAAAAAGTTGAGTGAAGCTCAAGTCAGAAATAATGGATTAACTTGTTGTTTTGGGGTTTTTTTTTTTTTTTTGGAGGAAAAAATCTTTCAAAAATGTATTTTTATTAATTTTTGAGAATTTCATATGAATAAAGTGAATTTTAATCATATGCATTCCTACTCCTTCCCTTACCTACTCCAAGATCTAGCCCAATCCCCTCCAAATTTCATATCCTCTATTTTTTAATGCTCTACCTAGTCCAATTTGTGGGGCCATACTCTGGAGCATGGTCAACCTACCAGCTGCTACAGCCAAGAAAGAAAAAAGGAAAGAAAGAAAGAAAGAAAGAAAGAAAGAAAGAAAGAAAGAAAGAAAGAAAGAAAGAAAGAAAGAAAAAGGAAGGAAGGAAGGGAGGGAGGGAGGGAGGAAGGAAGGAAGGAAGAAAGAAAAGAAGAAGAGAGAGGGGAGCGGTGAGGGAGGGAGGGAAGGAGGAAGGAAAGAAAGAAAGAAAAGAAGGAAGAAAGGAAGGAAGAAAGGAAGAGACTCTTCCTCTCCTAGAAGATATCAACTGTCAATAGCTCTCCAGCTAGAGCTAGAGGTGGGGTGTTCATGAGTCTTTCCTTGCTGGACAAGAAGCTTTCAAGTCATGACAACATTGAGGCTGTGCTCTGGTGTTTGCACACTGTTCTCATTCTGATCTACAGTGAGAAAGAGCAACATAACAAGCCAAAAATGTGAAGTTTACTGAGGAAAGGTATTTGAGTAAGCTTGAAGTTGTAAAGAGAAGGATGTAGATCTCAAAGCGTTTGTAAATCTTATTAAAGAGAACCTTCCGTTGTGTGCTGGGACAAGAAGAAAGGTGCCCTGAGAGCTAGACCCCACCCATCAAAGGCTCCAACTGGTGAGCATGAAAATTCATTTCAAAGGAGAGTGTCTAGGTGTAGAATGCCAAACTAGTTTCTTGCTCCTGGAAAGCAACTCAAGAAGTGTTTCCCCAGGGTCAATACACAGAAACAGAGGCAACCGGGTCCCAAGGGGGTCAGGCTACATCTTGAGCTGGCCAACAGAACTTAACAATGCTGTCCACAAGGTATTTGATGTGAAGGCATAAAAGATACAAGCTTGAAGGTGGCATAGAATCTTCTACCACCATTTCAAGAGCTGCTGATGCTAAGCAATGAGTGACAGGGGTTGGAGTCCCTCCAAAGAGGCCCTGGGAGGCCACTGCATGAAATAGTGAAGGTGGAACCTCCTTTACCATCAAGATCCTGGAGTGTTCAACAGGACAAAACTATGGGGTTTTAATTAAGAAAACTGCATAAACAGGGTAGAAGCAGCCTAAGAGAGAGCTTATGTGATCTATAGGTGCCAGAGATGTAGAAGGACTCTCTAAGCCCTTTGTATCTGAAATGATTCCATCACAAATCCCAAATGTCAGACATGGAATTACAGTATTTCATGTCTGCCCTGCTGGGTTTCAGTCTTGTTTTGTTTCATGCTTCTTTTTTGGAATGTTTTACTCTGTCCTGTTATGTATTGGAAATACATAACTTACTTTATTTTTTTTATAAGAACTCACAGTTAAGTGGCTGCCTTAGCTCTAAGAAATGACTTTAGACTTTGGACTCTTGAACACTATAAGGAATGTTGAAAGCAATGGACATGAATACATTATGCAACAGGAGATGACCAGGAGCCTATGGAGGCCAGAGGTTTGAATTTGTGATGTGATTATGAAAGGTACCCCATAGACTCACTTGTTTAAACACTTGCTGCCCAGATTAGCGCTGCTTAAGAAGGTTGTAGAACCTTTAGGATGCAGAACCTCACTGAAGGAGAGTCACTGGGGCAAGCCCCGTGGGTTTAGAGTCCTGCCCTACTTCCTATTTGCTGTTTGCCTCCTGAGTATATAGGTCATATGACCAGCAAGTTTTCTGTTCTTTCTACCATGTCTACCCTGCATGCTGCCATGCATATCCTACCATGATGGACTGTATCCTCAGCAGTTGTAAGGCAAAATAAATCTTTCATCTCCTAAGTTGCTTCTGTCAGAGTATTTCATCTCAAAAGTGAAGAAGTTACTAAAACCAGTTCATCCAAGGCATTTTGTTTCCTGATACACATGAAAGATTTATCTAAAAGGTGTCCTTTGCTTGATAATAAAACTTGTCATAAACAAAAGGAAAATAAAATACATTATTTCTGCTGTTATCACCATGCTCTGTTTTAATATAATCAGTTGAGGCAATGGAACCCATTATGATAGTGTTTCTCAACCTGTGGATTGTGACCCCACCTAAGACCACCAGAAAACACAGATATTTACATTACAACTCATAACAATAGCAAAATTACAGTTATGAAGTAGCAACAAAAATAATTTTGTGGTCAACATGGAGGTCACCACAACATGAGGAACTGTATTAAAGGATCCCTACATTAGGAAGATGGAGAACTACTGCATTATAAGTGTTGCAAACAGGGGAGATTTAATTTGGGATATTGATGTTAAAAGATGATGAAAAGCTGACAAAACAGAATAGTGAGATCAAGAGGCTACTGGTATTTAGTTGAATGACTCTTGTGAAGACAAACTGCTATGAGATAATCCCTCTGTATGCTATGAATATGTTTTATTACCATTGGATAATAAAGAAGCTGTTTTGGCCTATAGCAAGGCAGGATAGAGCCAGGCAGGAAATCCAAGCAGAGATACAGGGAGAAGAAGGGTGGAGTCAGGAACAGATGCTAGCTAGCTGCCAGAGAAGCAAGATGTATTTGAACACATGTAAAGCCGCAAATCATGTGGCAAAACAGATTAATAAAAATGGGTTGATTTGGATGTAAGAGCTAGCTGGTAATGAGTCTGAGCCATTGGCCAAGCATTTGTGATTAATAAAAGCCTCTGAGTGATTATTTAAAAGAGGATGCAGGATGGGACAGGACAGTGAAAAGCCTCTGGTTACAACAAGCTGCTGCCACAAGGTTGGACATACACTTCAGTTAACTGTTCAAGTGTAGAAAAGACATCCCTTTAGCTAAGAATGAGAACACTGAACTAGTCTAGTTTTTCCTAAAGTCAAGAATCAGCACACTCAGCAACCCTAAAACCACAAGCATACTTCTTCCCATCTGTTGATTCCTTGCTAGTTTCTCTTAATACCACACACCAAAAGCAAACCAGATTCCAAGTAACCTGGGAAATAAAGTCTGTAAACTCCAAGCCCTAGCCAGATACAGTATGGGAGAATATGTTAGAGTCTCGAAGACATTAGGAAAACAAGTGATATTTTCTCCACTGTCTTGATGACAGACTAAGGAAAAAAATGTGAAGGCTACTCACACAGCTCTCTAAAAGCTTGAAAATAAAACATACTCCCTAGGAAAGCAAGATGTACTAAACAGTAAGATCTAGGTTCTTTAAAGTTCATACAGGGAGGAGAAAGAATTCATCCTTAATTTACATACAGCTTAATTTATAAAAAAAAAAGTCATGTGACTAGAAAGATCTCTACCATGTAGGGCGATAGTGGTAAATTTGGAAGAGATAGAAAAGAAATAATAAAACAAGACACATGTGAGATTGGCCAAGAGTGGTAAGAGGAAGGTGGGTAGGAGAACAGAGGACAGAGATGCAGAGCTAATATAAACCCTAGTGATTTTCAGAGTCCAAGAAATGACGCGAAGTTTTCAGAAAGCATTGATTGACAAGGATGGAGAGTAGAGGAAAAGAGACCAAAATGGGCTACAAATCCTGGACACAGACATGCTGACACTCAGCCAGAACTTAAAAGCAAACTTCAGGAATAATGTTGACAAAAGTCTTCTACGTTTTAATAGACAATGCTCAGGACAATGACAACCAAATTTAATATGCTACGTTGGTTTTCTAGAGATGGACAACCTCCAAGACTCTAAGATCATGGAAGCAAGCACAAATCTAATTTATGGCCACTGCTGTACCCATATTCCTGGCTGACATAGTTACTATCTTATCACTGTGATATAATACAGTGGAGAAGGGCCTTACCAATATCTAGTTGTCCTAATTAACTTTCCACAGTGGTGATAGTTAAAGTATGCAGGTTAAGTAGGTAAGCGTATTTAGTTAGTTTTCTCTTAGCTGTGAACAAATACCAGACAATAAGCAGCTAACATGAGGAAGGGTTTCTCTAGCTTACAGTTCAAGAAGATCACTACATCATGGCAGGGAAGGTATGGAAGGAAGGAAGTCCAATGGCAGGTGTAAGAGACTGGCTAGTCCCATTGCAACTGCAGTCAGGAAGCCCAGAGTGATGGATATTGTTGCTCAGCTCACTTTCTTGAAAGGATCCTACCCCATGGAATTGTGACACCCAAATTTAGGGTGAACTTTTCCATTCAAATAACAATCTAAACACACTTGCATGGGCATGCCTAGGCTTGTCTCCTAGATTATGATAGACCCTGTCAAATTGACAAACAGTAGTACCATCACATGGGACATAGTATAGATTTCTCAGAACTCTTTACTGGATAATTTTCTAAAACCAAAGTATGTGTACTTAAAGCTGTCTAAATTCTTCCATTTAGTGGCTTAAAATATTTTTCCTCAGCCTTAATCCAAGTCCACTAAAATTAACTAACTGAATTCCTCCAAGTCTTTCTTCAACTTACTTTCCCCTCATTATCTAAAGTTTTGGGCACAAATAAAGGTTATAGAGTTGGACACAAGTTTTCTCTCACATGCTGGATTCAAGCCACAAATACTCCTGTGTGGCTATGAAATCAATCCAGAAATGCTCAGAGGGTAGATGTAAATACAGCTGAGGAAACCCACAATTCCTCTTGAGGAGCAGCTTTTTCCTGTACTCAGGATAGATTTAGACTTCTTTACTTGAAGCTTGCGACCTGTGCAAGTTGATGGTAATAAAATGGCTGAATAATTGCAAATATTGTGAAAAATCTCACTCACCTTGTGATTTCTGCACACCACCTATATGGGATCTCCGACTGTTTTCAACATTTTGAACTGTGGTGTGCTTTCTTTATTTCATAGCAGATGAGCATTCATGTTCCTTCACATCCTGACAGGTTCAGTGTTTAGTTTCATGACCCATCACCTCTATACACATAACAAGCTACATGCACTTCAGTCACCATTTCTGCACCAGCTTTCCCTATGTGCACTCCCCATACACAGCTGCTCTCCTCTCCCCCACCTCCTCATTCTCCACCTGGAAATACTCCTTCATGACTCAGGGTCTCAGTCTGCTATAGAGATTGGTGATCCTCCAGCCCCACTCATGTATTAAAGCCCAAATCCTCAATATGAACAAATATATTTGGAGATAGGCATTTTAGGAGGGCATAAGGTTAGATGAGGGCATAAGGATGGGATCATCATACCCTCTTAATAAGAGGAAGAGAGAATATCCCGTTGAGGGAGCAATGAACTAAGGCAAAGGCAAACGAAGACACCTGGAGAAGGCAGCTGTCTGGAAGTTAGGAAGACAGCCCTCACCTCACCACAAACTAAACAGCCTGCACTCTGATCTTAGATTTCCCATCCTTCAGAACTATGAGAGATACGTTTCTGTTGTTTAAGTCAGCCTATGATATTTTGCTATTAAGGAAACCAAAGTTTCACTGAAGCCCTCTGCTTCTGTGAATGTTTCCACTGTGTTCTACCAGGAATGATCATTCATTCCCTACTCTATTTTCCAACGACCCTTTGGACAAATCCCCACATAATTTTAGCTTCCATCCCTAATAAGCATCTTCCTTCTATTGATAAACTAAACTTCTTAAGCATGTAAACACCCCGATAGAGCTCACGTGGTTGATCCCAACCTATGAAGCTCAGGGTTAAATCAATCTTGCTGAGCCCTGGCTACTAGTGATGATGTAGATATGGTCATATTATCATATCCTAGACAAAAGCATGAGAGGGGAGGCCTGCTCTTCACTTTTAAAGGAGGAAAATGTTTCCCTACTTCTCTTGAGCTGCTATGAGAAGGAAAAGAAGAATGGAGCTTTCATCAACATGAAATGTCCTGCCATAATTTTCATAACCCTAGCTTTTACTGTTGGGTTTAATTGAATTGAGGTAGAAGGCCATTCCACTTGCCATGTGGAAATTCTAAAATAAGATGATAGCCTCAAGTTTCATCACTTCTCTGTCTAGTCCAACTCAGTTCTTCTTCCAGCCCTGTTTCCCAAGATATTGACATCTCCCTCCACCCTAGACCACCAAACTCATGCTTCCACTACAGCCCAATCTATTCTACATCTTCAAAAGGTAGGTGTGTACACATACACACACACACACACACACACACACACACACACACACACACACACACACACACTTTTTCTATATCTAACATCTTTTCCCAATCATTCTCAGAATCATTTTGGATGAATGAATAATATTCTTCAAAATTGGCCACCTGACTTAGGTCTAGCCTCCATTCTCTTTCTTTATTCAATTTGCAGCCATAGTAGGGATCTGCCATGGAAATATGGATACAAAACTCCCATGATCCCATTTTGGCTTTCCATTGTTCTTCAGTCAAAATACAAATTCTTAACTATTTCTAGCCCTGGAAGATCTAGCCCCTGATTCATTTTTGTAACCCTCAGCTTTCTATATTGTACCTTTACTTCATTTTACAATAACTCTAGACTAAGGTGGTAAGTTTTCACCTTGAGACATTTAAATAAATAGCTATATCAAAACCACTCTTTTAAACTTTTGTAAATTTATTATGCATATGGGGGATATGCATGTAGAGACCAAAGGCAGCTTTCAGGAGTCAGTTCTCTCTTCCCACATGTGGGTCCCAGGGATTCACCTCAACTTGGCAGACCTGCACCCAGTACTTTTACCCATGGAACAATCTTCCCAGTCCTGAAGCACTCTTCCTGCACTTCTTCATCTATGTAAGCTCCTCATGCCCTTTGAGGACTCCACTTTGCTATCCCTCAAAAAGGTCTATTTCTCCTCTTCCACCCAATCTCTTACCACTCCTTTCTCTGTTACACCAAAATAAGCCAAAAATATCTTTTTGTGGTATTTACCCTAGCTTGCATTATCCTCATTCAGCTGTTTATATGTGTCTCCATCAGGTTTTCATCCACCTTCCCACAGCCAGCTGCAGGCAGGAGCTGCATCCTGTTCACCATTAAATCCCCAGGGCATACTTTGTTCACAATATGTACTCACAAAACTCTTCTGAAATCAATGAGTCAATGAAGAAAGAGAACACTGGAGAGTCAAAAGTCCCAGCTTCCAGCACTTTTTACTCATTTCATGATATACCAACAATGCATTCTGTCCCAAGTTATGACATGGTTTCTCTGTGTAGCCCTAGCTGTCCTGAAACTCATTCTTGAGACCAGGCTGGTCTTGAACTCAGAGATATGTCTGCTTCTGCCTCCCGGGTACTGGGATTAAAGGTATGTACCACCACCGCCCAACTCCAAGTTATATTCTAAAACAAACCCATTTGTTCAGGGGTCTACAAGGTAATCTCCCTGAAGCCAATAGAAATCATTATCAAAGGGCACTTTTGTTACTCAACTGTACTCCTCACTTCTATACTTACATCTTTCTATTCTGTTGGTCTGCATGTATTTAAAGGTGAGGTTTTAAGTTAGACAGCTGACCAGTCATTGGTAGCAGGGGGAACATATATTGAATATGTACAAAAGAAGATTCCTAAGACAATAAGTACAAAAGAAGATTCCTAAAACAAACATAGGAGGAAGAAGCCAGTAAAGCATTCCAAATGCCCATCACTCCTAAGAGCACAACACAGTGCACACCATCACAAGGCCAAGTAGATGCCTGTAAGTCTCCACAGAACCTGGGGAAACAACACACTCCTGCACAGCCAACAGCAGCATCTCAAACCTCAGACTTCCCTGGAGGAGTGGCCATGGATGGCTGTCACCAGCTGAGCAGGACCTGGCCTCCATCTAGGGCAGCCCAGTATTCAGGAGCCGAGTTATACAGGCAAAAGTAACATAACCCAGAGAAACCTAGTTGATTTCTTTAAAATATCCCTGGTCAGGATAAATCTCTCACCCACCAGTTCTGCAGCTGCTTGGACCCAAGTAAACACACAGAGGCTTATATTAATTAAAACTGTATGGCCTAATGGCTCAGGCTTCTTGTTAGTTAGATCTCATATCTTAACTTAACCCATTTCTATAAATCTATACCTTGACACATGGCTCATGGCTTACCGATATCTTTACATCTTGCTTCTCCTGGCGGTGGCTGGCAGCATCTCCTGACTCAGCTTTCCTGTTTCCAGAATTCTCCTCTCTGCTTGTCCCGCCTATACTATACTTCCTGCCTGGCTACTAGCCAATCAGCGTTTTATTTATCAACCAGATCAGAGCAACACATTCACAGCATACAGAGCGATATCCATAGCAATTACACTCGGGAGTCAAGGATTGCTGGGGTAAAATACTAGGCTGGATCCAAGCTAAAATTGTTTCAGGAGAACAATTAATATCCTTAGCATTTCCATGTAAAATGTGAATATTTTAGTATAAATATGACCCTTGCAATATTTGAGGCATAGTTGTATCAAAAAATTATTCACTATTTACTGGAAATTTGGATTTTATGGAGAGACCCATATTTTTAATTCTTAAAGTCACTAGCTCCATGCTGCATGGAAATTCAAACTGTTTCCCCTCATTAGCCTACTGCAGTCTGCTGACTTCACCGGAGTACACAGTCTAAGCAACTACAGGAAATAGGTTTGGGTAGGAAGAAATCATCCCAGTGGGGTTCATCCTAGAGAACTCACTAATGCCGTGACTCAGTGAGGACACAGAGTACAGATTTATTTTGTGTTTGTTGGTTTGATTGCTTCAGCGGAAGACTCTGAGTCATACTGGGTCTTTTGTTCCCTCTTTCACCTGGTAAGTTCCAACTCAAATGACTTGCTTTCTCCAAGGGACAAATAGTCAAACCCTCAGCAGCCTATGAGACAGCCACTCTTCTCTAAGCATCATTAAAAGCTGACCTTGTTCTTGGAGAGTTCACTCTGTTTTCCTGATCCCTCTGAATCCAGAGATGGATGAGGAACTGCAGAAGCGAGAAAGCAAACGACTGGGCTCTGTGACCAAATGACGCTGGGAAAACTCTTCTGGGACCCCTCAGAAAACAATGAACTCGGCCTTCTGCTTTAGTTAGCTTCACTCATTTGCCATTCCTGGTGAAGAATCTGAATGAAGCAGCCTAAACAGTGACATTGGCTTTGGTTCATTCTTGGTGGTAAAATCTCCCTTGTAGTAACTGACCCCATGCTCCAAACCATGAACAGCAAGATCATCCCCCATCTGCCTGCTGGAGCATCTCCAAGCTCCTGGGTGAGGTGTGATTCTTGGTCTTCCATATAGACCAATGTCATTTGCTTCCATTTTCTTAAAATACAAAAGCACGGTCTAAATCCCAAGCTCCTTTGCGAGTCATAAGGGAAGATTCTTTAGGTCTCTTTTCTAAAGCAGGGCCATGCTCTGCTGTCTTGCTGATGTGTCATCAGCAGCTTTAAAATCAATCCCCTTGTGTCTGTCACCGTGACTCAGAAAACTAGGACAGTGATGACTCTGTCATTCTGTGGTTCTGTGGTATATGTGCCCTACCGTCTTTCATTTCTATGCTTCAAAGTACTAAGTGGGCCACACTGAGACATCTTTTTATCACAAACACTCCATGAAATAGTTTTGGTACTGGGTAGAGAATGGGAAAGATAGGAGAAGTGGTTTCTGCATAATTGTTGTTTATTTCTGTGGCAAGTTCATAGCTGGGAAAAACATGTATTTGAGGGACATTTAAAGTCTGGCATTTCAAGTCTCGATTTTGGTTTAAAACTGCAATTTGCATGGTGACATTTGAAACTTGACCACCCCAGCCCATGTGGTTGCCAGACAGCAGCCACTTTGGCAAGAAGTAGCCTCAGAGGGATGACAAGAGTGGTCTTCAAAAAGGAATGAATAAATGTCTGTCTGGGCCCCTGTATCAACCCAAACAAGCAGCTGTGCTCAAAACATTTCTCCTATCTGGGGGAGCCAGAAAAGGTGAGCCATTCCAGAGAAAAAATGGACTACAATACACGTGGGGCAAAGCACTTGTTGTGTTTAAAAGGAGTATCAGAAAAGCTCAATTGTGGGATGAGAAGGACACTTTCATTCCTCCACCGGTCTACCTGCTTTCTATGCTCCTGAGGACAGGGCACACACAGACTCTGCCCAGACAACAGCCGTTCTGAAGGACTGGTGCACGTAAAAGCCCTGCTTAATCTGAACCATTATTTTTTTCCTCATTTGCCATCTCCCCTATTCTCTCTAGATTGATATAAAAAGAGAAGCTAATGGAAACTATTTA
Organism: Peromyscus californicus insignis; assembly: GCF_007827085.1. Classification (NCBI taxonomy): domain Eukaryota; kingdom Metazoa; phylum Chordata; class Mammalia; order Rodentia; family Cricetidae; genus Peromyscus; species Peromyscus californicus. Next base: position 46,722,027 of record NW_026294562.1, on the reverse strand, counting down.
CCCGAGTTTCTTCCTGATTTTTGATCTCTCCCTCATCCATCTGTTTCCCTTTCTTATCTCTGGGGGAGGAAGTGGGGAGTCATTTAAAGAGACACAAGATAGAGTCGAGGAGCAGAGATGGGACAGGAAAAGCTAAGAGTCTCTCAAGGGCTTGAAACACATGTTTTCAATCCCAAAGAAACGAGACAGAATTGAAACACTTTAGAGACACAGAGATAGAATTTGCCCTTCTCCTCTAACAACTAAAAATAAGAAAAGAATATTCAGCCCTCCATATTCACAGGTTCCAAGTCTTTAGAATCAATCAGCCATTAATCAATATGTTCTGGGGTGTGAGGAGCAAATTCCAGAAAATTCCAAATAGCAGACAGTCCAGCCCTCCTCATCTTTGGGTTCTATAACTCTAGAATCAATTCACCATAGATTAAAACATTTGGGAAACAATTTCTAGAAAGTTGCAAAAAGCAAAATGTGAATTTCCACATAGTGAATATTGCGGTGTTGAATCCACATAAATGAAGCCATGAGAGCATTACCCTACGTAGTTTCCACCATTTCATGGACTCTTCTCTCTAATATTCCTTATTTGGACATTGTTACATTACATGTCCTCTGGGTTTTGTAAAGTTAGTTCTACAAGGTTACCACCTATATTGAACATGTACAGTCTATTTTTCTTGCCATAAGTCCCTTAAAATTCAGTTTATACAACTATTATTTGTATAGCATTTATCTTGCATTAAGTGATATAAGTGACTTAGAAATGATTTAAAGACTATAGAAGGATAAGCAGAGATTATATTCAGATACTATGCCTTTTTGTACGAGAAATTTGAACACCCATGGATTTTGAAGCTTGGCCCTGAGCCAATCCTCTGCAGATTCACAAGAATAACTATAATAGCAAACAGCAATGCAAAGTTTACCCTGTTCTAAACACATCACATACCACATAAAGTAAACACTGATAGTATCCATTCTAGCAGGCCAAGTCATAAGTCCAGAGAAGATAAATAGCTTACCAGCATCATCCAACATATATTACAAAAGGTCCTGAAAGCCATTCCAACCCTGTAGTCTCACTCTGCTATCCTGAGGCTGTTTCCTATGGACTGAAATGTTCATTTATGCCCATATTATACTCTCACTTCATGTTGACTGTAACAACAGAAGACAGCAACTGTGTTGATGTCAATCCACACATCAAGGTCACACCCCAATGTGCTTGTGTCAGTTGGTTTGATCAGAACAGCAGCAGAAGGTATGAACAAGTATGACCTGTGACTGACAGAAGCAGGTTGGGTTGAGTAGGGAAAAGTGTGTCATAGTAATTTGACTCAGTCAACTCTGCATACTGGTTAAACCCACTCTGTAAAGCTGTTGTCCTCTGAATTAGCCCTGAAGTCTGAAAGTCAAATTAGTAAGAGGTCAGAAACTTCAGAATTTTCTGAAGGCAGAGAAGATTGGAATCCCTCAAGGATGGTATAAGCATTTGAAAGCTCTTTTTCACTCTGACCTTAACCTTGAAGGCTAGGGAGGGGTGAATAGGGTTTCTCACTGAGTGAAACCCACATGCACGCATGCATGCAAGCATGCGCACATGCACACACACACACACACACACACACACACACACACACACACACACACACAGAAGTTCGCAAGATGAAGGAAGATCTAGGGAAGAGTGTAGCAATTCAATCCCACTATGGACAAAGTGAGTTGGCAGAAATTGATTTCACCTGTGAGCTTTAGTGTGTGACTGATACTCCACTTCCACACTCCCAAATCTTCACAAGAGTGTTTGTTTCTCATGACTTTGATGTACACAGTGAAGCTGATTCCAGAATGTGTGGTTCACTCTAGCGAGATATATCCATCCCAAAACTACCAGACAGCCTGACACCAGTCCATACAACAGCGCTGGTTCTAAGAGCATCATTATCTAAGCAAAACTGCCACTTACCAAATAGGGGAGACAGGATTTCATATGTTCTGGAGTCAAAAAGCTGTGTTCAAATCCCAACCCTTTTGGTTATTTGTCTTGAAACTTCTGTAGACTTAGTGTCTGTATTAGTAAAATAAAGATAACAAAAATAATGTCTTCATTGAATATAGTAAAGTTCAAATGATATAACTATAAAACACTAGATTCGATAGCAGGTTCTTAGTAAATATCCATTAATATATAAACTTAGTGTAAAATAATATATATAACATATATAATTATAAATACAGAGTCAGAGCTAAAGATATAGCTCGGTGGTGGCATGTTGGCATCATAGGAGCAAGGCCCTAGATTTTAGCCTTAGCATTGAAAAGAAAAATAAGACGGTGAGTGAGTGTGTGTGTGTGTGTGTGTGTGTGTGTGTGTATGCATGTGTATGTTTGGTGGTGCTTTATAATTCTGAAATAAATCTATATGACTAAGTTTACTGGAAGTACATTTTCTCAGCCAAGTAGAGTTCTATTACATAAGCAACAGTGAAGCATAAGGTTTCCTAATTTAGTATCCTCATACATTTTAGTTTTCATACAGGATATACTAAAATTAAAATCAAAACCAAACCTTACTATGATTACAGAATCGTATGAGTGACCTTTGTTGGGGGTCTTTTATCTAAATGTACTCATTCTAAGCCAAGAGAAATCAGTAACAGAAAGACAATGGGAAAGAAAGAAATACCTACTAGATCTAACCAACAAAGCTCATGACTTGCAGGTGTTGTTTGATCTGTGTGTGCAGGATCCTGTAAATTCAAAATTGGCATGAGCCACAGAAACAGTTTAATCCAAGCCTAGTCTGATGCACCAATCTCCTCTCTACCACTCTTGATTAGTTTGGGAGTTGGAAGTGTCAAGTGATGAGAAACTCTCTTCACCTGAAGGCAGACCAAGCCATATGGAGGCAACTCCAATTCTTAAAACATTATTCCTTAACTGGATTTTTTTCTTCTTGCAATTCAGAACTATTGGTTAGTGGTCTGACACCTTTAGCCACACCTTTAGTATATAGCACTTTGGCCTTTGAATTTCTGGTTAATTCTACAAACCAGTCCCTGGTTAATTCTACAAACCAGTCCTTCTAAAAGTGTGATTGCTCTCACATGCACAAACTCTACATTTAAGTTCGGTCAGTTCATCCTTTACTCTGCTAGCCAAACTCCCGCATGACTTCTTTCCCTTTATCCAAAAAGTATCTCACATTTTTCCTGAGTGCAGAGATGGATCAAGTGGTTCTTGGCATGACTTAACATCACTCTCTGTCACATGTTTTCATGAATCTGTTCTTGCTGCTGTTCTTAACAGACTGCACTGAAAACTGAATACACCAAGGCCCTAAGATCAAGCCAGAAAGTTCAGAGTATGATACCATCATTACCTCCTGTGCTGATCCTGTGTGGACTCATAACAGCCCAAGGGTCCACAACCTTTTTTGGACAAACCTCACTGGGGTGGCTTGATTAATATTAAGCGGGGCCTTGGTTTCACATTTGGAAGGATCTGATGGTTGGATGATTAGACCTTATTAGCCAACTCTAAACTCTAAGATTTACTAAAAATAACTCCCTGGGGATGAATAACTCCCTGGGGATGAATAACTCCCTGGGGATGAAACATCTCTCTCTCTCTCTCTCTCTCTCTCTCTCTCTCTCTCTCTCTCTCTCTCTCTCTCTCTCTCTCTCTCTCTCACACACACACACACACACACACACACACACACACACCATTTCTAATGCTTTATCCTTGTTTAAGGGAGACATGGGAGAAGATAATGGCAGGCAAACTGGCTAAGTTATGGTTCTGAGGCTCCTGCCGTGGCTGTAAGTATAAAATGGAAGATTTGCACTATTTACTAAGATTCTAAATTAAGAGGGAAAAAGCTTTGCCCATATTACCTTTGAAGATCATCTTCTGGCTAATAAAGAGCTTTCATAAACATTAATTCAAACTATCTTGCTTAGAAACTAGTAATTCGGAAGCTTTATTGCACTGCTTTAATTAATGTTTCAGCAAAGAAACCCTGTACTAGCTTATCAGTCTCCCAGCAATGAGGCTCCCGGTCATTACCAAGCTCATCAGTTAGCATTTATGCATGCATAGGAAGCATATGAATTTGTATTCTCCAGTTCAGCCAGTGTTCTACAGCTGAACTCCACTAATTTAAAGGACTTGAGACCAGATGTGTCGTAAAGTGGCGATCTGTCTAGATTAGTCATCGCACATTGATAGCCACCATCCTTTTTGCAAAATGTACAGCACATTCCAGTCTGAAGAAGCCTCAGCATTATGAATTCCTTTCACTTGGTTGACTGTTTCATTTGCCTGCTAATATAAAATTCATTGAGGCAGCAGGCAGCAATCGGAGCTGTTGGGAGTTCTAGTTCAGTGCCCCACAATCCCATTGCAGTAAGACTAATGGCAAAAAAGGGCACCCAGAACAACCCACTTACCTGTCTGGCATAGCAGAAGGCTTTTTGCATATGTGAAGCACTTGCACGGGTTTTACGATGGTTTGGGATAAATTTGCAAATCTGACTACCAGAGACCAGGACTATTTCTACTGTGCTTCCGCGGCTACTTAGCAAAAATGCTTCAGAGTGCTCAGCGGGGAAAGAAAATGTGATAATTATTGGAAGATTGGACATTAGATTAGAGTGAGCTCTTTGGCACAAAAGAATAGTGTCTGTGAGATGCTTGTTTCAGGTCACATACCACTGAGTTTCCAGCACAGTGCTTTGAAGATAGAAAAAGAGGGGACAACAGGCAAAAATGCTTACATCTGAACAACCAACTAAACACCTCAAGATTCTGCATCAAGGAAGCAGAAGGTATAGACGGGCAAGAGAGGGCTCACGGTCACCCTACGGACTATAGAATTTTAGCTGCCATTTGCAGACAAAGCATGTCATTTTGACTTATCAAGGCAAGATGAGGCATGTATATTTTTTAAGGGCTTTTATCATCTAGATTCATGAGAGATTAGTATGGGTGAGAAAGACAGTAGAATATTTTTCAGTGAGAACTAAAAAAGCCGTTCTAAGAAATTAAAATGAGATGAGGTATTTGTCTCTGTGAATATGTTGCCATGGGTCAGCAGGGCTTTCTAATCTACTGCCCCTTCTTTCTAATGTGAATGAAGAAAAATAGTCAGAACTTATAATTTCCTGCTTGCCTTCAACTAACCCCTAAAGTCCTAGTCAGCAGCTGGCAGAAGTGAAGCTCCAAGCAGTCCTGTGAGGCTATAAAATGTCTGTTCCATTCATCCCCACCCTTCCTTCCTAGGTAGTTGAATTTTTAAGAACGTTGTTGAATAAATATCTTTCTATCAATGATTCATTCTACAATAGTCAGGATAGACACGGCTAAGCTGCAGTAACAAACAGTACCTTCTTGCTAGCTTCACATAATCTATATGGGTCATGCAATTCTTCCAGAAAGCTCTTCTCCAAGTATTAACCAAGGAACCCACACAGCTCCTACTCTGTAACTAAACCATAGAATCTCTGGCTTCCAAGTTCCCAACCTTACCAAATCCAAGTGGAGAACATCCCATTGATGATTAGGTCACATGTGCCTTGCTCTGAGGCAGAAAAAGGCAGCCAGAAATCACTCAGCTTTTTTGATGGCAACCATAATTCTTCTCAGCATAGTGGGGAAGTCTTCCCCCAACCCCAATGCAAAGGAGGATTGGAAGTTAGGCATATAACAATATTAACACGTGTTCATTGTATCTATAATGTACAACCCCAGATACTGGAAACTATGTATGACACAACATAGGTAATAAATGTCTGCATTCATTCACCTGAAGGAAAATGATATTCTAATAGAGTTTAAGCTACAGAATCAGCTCTGGTTTTAATGATCAAATAGAGAGGTTGCACAGTGTTTTCTATTCAACTACACAGCCTCAAATTCCAACTAAATGGGAACAACTAAACTTCCTCACATATTTGGGAATGGAAAGCACACTCCAAGGAGAGAGATCATTCCATTATAAAATTCAGGGGCAATATTTCCTCTCCTGAACATGTTTTCTTTAACCATTTTTTCAACATTAGTAAATCTTACCTTTCACATCTAGAAATTTGAATATGTGCCTACAGTTCTTGAGCACTCGGGTAGTATTTCTCTCTTTTTATTATGCTGGCTCGTTTTTTTAGTGCCTAACAGAAACAGTGGTTTTGCCTGTCACAGGTTTCTCCTGGGTTCATTCTTACTGACTTCAGTCTCAGTGTTAGAACCTCCTGTGTAGTAAGTCACATTCACTTCTCCGGGGTCTAAGTGGCTGTCTGGGGAATTTGGTGAGCAATTGTTGCTGTTATTTTAATAGATGATAATCCACAGGTATATATTACTCCAAAGTAAAGTGTGTGTGTGTGTGTGTGTGTGTGTGTGTGTGTGTGTGTGTGTGTGTGTGTGTAAACAGTGGCCCATCCAAAAGTCTCAAGTCACTGTTATTATTAAAATAAGATTTTTACACAGTGTACTAGCCCCAGAGGACATGTGAATGACTCTGAAGCTCAACACTTCCAGCATTTGAAGCCAGACAGTCCTCTGTCATTGTGGTATTGTCCTGTGCACTGCAGCATATGTCCCTTGTCCCCACCCACCAAAAGCCAGCAGCATCTTCTCTCCAGTGGTAGCTACTTAATATAAGTGCAGGCATTGCCAAATGTTGCTTAGTGGTTGAGGGGACATGAAAAATCACTTCCATCTCCCCTGTCCAAAATAGAGAATCACTTTTTACCTATGAGCCGAATCCTTTGATTCTCTTTGTGAGAACTACTAGTTTTGCCCTCCAAATGGAGTTACCTATCTTGCCTATGATAATGAAGAGCTAGTTTTAAGTTCCAAACTTTCCGGGATGATTGGTAACTCTAGGCAACACTTCTTAAACTTCTATTCCTCATTACCTCAGAGATTATTTTCTTCAGGGCATGTGCAAGTTTCGACTCACAAGTAAACATAAGTAGTGTTAGCTATTTAAATAAAGATGATTTGGTTTCTAGTCATACTCTCAAGTTGATTCAGTAATTCAACATAGATTCTGTTCTCAAATTATAGCATAAATCATTTACTATATAGTAGGTGGTTTAATGATTTCACAGAAAATGTAAAATCAATTTCGATGCAAATGCAACTTCAATAGAAATCGCCACTTCCCCCATTTACCAACCCTATGACTTTAGAGATATCATCAAACCTCTCTGAGGCTCTCTTCTCATGAAAAGCTGAAATAACTATGTCTGTCTCCAAATGGTGGTTGTTTTGAGTAAGACGATAAGCCTATGTTACCCACTCAAACAAATTCTGTTACTTGGTAGAATCAAAAAACATGGCATTTATAAAATCATGTGTGGCTGGCTCGCAGAACCCAAGAATAGAAGTTATCACAGGGCCTCATGAGAGGTTGAATGAGGGGACCAGATCAGAAACTAAACTCAATCTCTGTGAGTGCAATCTCTTCTCCCTGTGTCTCTGTCTCTACGTGACACCTTCTCAATCTGTAGAATGGCCATGCCTGCCTCTGCAGAATGGAAGATGCACAGAAGGGAACATCCATGCCCAAGCTTTGCACATCTTATATTCAAATATCAAGCTATGTGTTGTAAAACCTTTTTGGTCAGTCAAAGTCTGCCATCTGTCAATCTTGGCATCCTATGGGTCAGTCCTCTTGGCCCACCGCCCATGCTTTTCTTACCACGTACATCTCTAAGAAGAGGGGAGCGATGACAATGTCTAGTGTAGTCAACAAAAAGAAAATGTGTGATGTCATTGCTGTACTACCCTGCACTTTATTAAAGGGAACAGTGGACTCCTGGATCCCTGAAGAGTCCTGTCTCCAGGTTCAAAGGAGCTAATGAGTTTTCCAGGACAGCCTCTGCCAAGCACAGTTTCTGTGGAGGCTGCTGAGAGTATCCCTAGTTCCTCTCCTTGCTATTATATATTCAGGCCTCTCTCTCCATTACAACTATGTGTGTATTTCAGTTTGGCATCTCCGTTGGTGGTGAGGCAGACGTGGTCATATTTCAGGGGCCTGGTTCTTGCTTGCAGAGTTGCCTCTGTGTTATAATTGCTTTCCGCCATGCAGCTGCCACACAGGAGCTCATCTACATGCTGGATTGCTTCGTTTACAGCAAGCCAGCCACACACTGAGTTTAGAAAGAGGCAGGCTCTGCGGGCAAACCTTGCCTCCTGAGGCATGTCATTTCCTTGGATGATTTGCGGCCCGATAATGACCATGTCATGATTGTACAGTGATAGTTCCAAATGCCCCAGCACACTTGATGGATCTTAGCATAAATTGGCCATTTGTCAACATGTAGGACCTTTAGAATTTCCATATTTGAGTTGTTATGCCATAACACTGATTAATTGTTCAAGGCCCAATGTACCCTCCATATCCTGTGTTACGGGGAGGTTACAGCTCCCTACATGTACTCATTAGATCTGCCTTCAAGCAGAGAAGTCCTAAATTCTCCTCAGTACCCAGCAATGACCTCTTGGTTTCTCAGAGAACACACAGATTTCCTCTGTCCTTTACCTGCAGTCCTGCGGAAAGCACAAAGCCCCTTAAGATAGTAAGATGATCCAACTTGCACACTAACACATCTCAAAGGAAGAGCTCCCAATGTATTGAAAGTATGCCTTTTTTTTTCTTTTTTTACAAATGGATGGACCAAATTTTATTATCCGAGCTGTTTATCATGATTTCCAATCTAGTTATTTCTTGTGTATGTTATTATTAGACTATTTTAATTGAGCCAATAAATGTATATTTAGTACCAACTGTCAGTTATATACTGGTTCAGGAGACAAAGCAGTGAAAACGCTAGCAATATACTTCATGAAGCTATTCTTTAATTGCACTTTAAGATTTATTTGGGGAGTATGCCACAGTGAGTGTGGGTACGTCAGAGGACACCTTGGAGGAGTGCTGCTCTCCTTCCACTGATTCCTCCTTCCACTGTGTGGATCCCCGGGATCCAGCTTGGGTTATCGGTCTTGGCAGTAAGCACCTCTACCCACTGTGTCTCATGAAGCTATCTTAATTTACACTAACATTTTCCCCGAAAATATTTTGACCCATCTCTCTATAGTCCTGAACTTGGCCCCCAGAGAGCAGGCCCCTACCCTGACAAAACAAAAAACAGACCCTATTCCATTCAATAGTAGATGCATTTCAAATCTGAGCCTTAAAGTTTTGACTAAAACAGAAGTCAGAGTGAGCAGCATAAGAAAACATAATGATTTCACATAGGTACACAGACTTAAGAATTGGGAGTGTACAATTCTTCTCTTAGGATTTATTTTTAATTTTACATGTATGTGTGTGTGCCTGTTTGTCTCTATGTGAATGGTGTACGTGCAGTTTCTGTGAAGGCCAAAGATGAGTGTCAGATCCTCTGAAACTAGAGGTACAGGCAGTCCTGAGCCATCCGTTACAGGTGCTGGGAACCAAACCTGGGTCCTCTGGAGGAATAGCAAGTGCTCTTAACCACTGAGCCATCTCTCCATCCTAGGACTGTGAAATTCCTGAAGGGAGTGTCCTATGAAGTAGAAGGTCCTCATAGCTAGCAATATTATACAGAGTCACAAAAAGCAGTTTTCAAGGACACTGTGACATGAGTCTTGGCATTTGTTACAATGAGATCAATCACTACAGCCCCTTATAATTCTGTGATTCCCTTTCTTCTAAACCTATCTAGTAACATTCTCCACTTTCCCAAGCAAACAAAAAGAAAAACACTTAGAGCTATCTCACATACCTCTGGGCTCACCTGAATAATCTGGATGAACCTCTGTGCTTTACCATCCTTACAGCTACAATGTCCCTTTTGTGGTGAAGCATGACGTAGTCACCAATCCAGGAATCAGGATACAGACTCTTGGAGAGGCATTTACTCTGCCGACCACAGACACCTGAGGCTATGTAGTGAAGAAATTCCTCCTCCACTTTGCAGGAAAGGAAGAGGGGCTAAGACACAGAGAACCAAAGCTTACCAAGCAGAATGCAGCACTCAGCATTCTACACTGTCATCCTCAGTAGAGCTGTCAGTAAAAATTCTAGCTAAGAGGATAATTATTAAAGCAACTGTCTTCCTAAGATAAAGTTTTTCTCAAAATTCTGTAAGTTCTAGAACCTAACAATTGCCTGTTGGCCAAGTATGCACAAAGCAATTCCCCAGAAGCCTAAAAATTGCACTCAGTTTGCAGGAAGAATTCTCACTTAACACCATAAAAGAGGTTGGAGGCCAGGTTCGATTACTTCATGAAAGAATACTCCAATCAAATCAGTTGCTTCATTCTACTTCACTTGTGAACCCTATTTATGGTCTAGGGGATGTTTACACCCCTCTTTCGTTTTACATTTTTTGGTTTTCAGGTTTGTTGCTCATGTTATTATTGTTTGGAAGGGTATTTCTTGCCTTTTTAAATAGAGTTTTCCTAATTTTTTTCCCTTTAGGATTGGGGTGAGACAGAATTTCATGTAGCATAGACTGACTTTGAACTCAATCTGTAGCCAAGGCTGGCCTTAAAATTCTTATCTTCTGCTTCTACCTCCTGGAGGTCGGAATTATGTAGGCAGAGTTTCTCTATGTCCCAGCAGGCTCCCAAATATAACCACACAGACACTTAATATTAACTATAAATGCTCAGCCCATAGCTTAGGCTTGTATTTAGCTAGTTCTTAACAATTAAACCACTTTTATTAATCTATACGTTGCCCCTAGGCTCATTTGCCTCATCTATGAACTTCCCACGTTGCTTTTACCATCTGGCTAGAGACTCTTCAGACTCTGCCCTTCTTCTCAGCATTCTCTCTGCCCTGAAAATCCTGCCTAGCTATCGGCCAGTTGGCTTTTTACTAACAATGAAAGCAATACATTTTCACAGTGTACAGAGGATTATTCCACAGCAGAATTATGTGTGTGTGCCTCAATAACCAGCTAGAGTTTACTTTTTAGAGCAGTTTTAGGATCATAGCAAGATGGGAGTGAAGTGGCAGAGGGTTCCCTTACGCTTTTGCCCGACCATGGCAATACGGCATCCCCCACATAGTGAGTGCATTTGTTACAGCAGACGGCCTCGGTTGATGCATCTTCACCGCTGAGCTCAAAGTGCATTAGAGCTCACTTCTGCTGTTCTATATTTTACAACTCCCTTTGTTTTCATAGGTAGCCAATCCATCCTGTGAACTGTAAATGAGTGACATGAAGCTTCCTTAATAATGGATGATATCCCGTGGCTGTTTAGTGAGTCGAAGATGAACCAAGAAACGACCCCCATCAGAACTGCCCTTGAGACCAGAGCTCCTCTTTCCCTACAATAGAAAATGGCAGCAGTCCCTTCCATTGTCTCTTCCGTGGAAGAGACCAGCGCTATCACGTCTTACAACCGCCCTTTGTTTCCTAAAGAACTTCAGCATTTTATTCTGGCACCCGTATCTTCACGATGCAAGCCCTTCCTCCTGTCACCAGCTGCCAAGCAAACTTCGTAAGGGAGACTTCCAACACTCTCCCTCAGGAGCTGCGCAGACCAGGGAGGGTCCGAAGCTGGGACTGACAGCCCTCCCACAGAGCAGTACTTAGGAATGATTTCACAATATCTTGCCTCTCAGCCCTTTGACAGCAAAACAATACCTAGAAGGCCCGGTTCATGGTGCAACTTAAAGTTAGCAGAATAGGAAGGAGCCCGGGCTGGCAAGGAGAAGGGAGGAAAATTAAAGAAGTCAATCATGAGGCTAATTTTAGGTACCAAGGGTTGACACTCAGCACCAGGACCACAGAAATGGAAGGCATTCCCAGCTGGAGTAGGAGCAGAAATGTAAAGCAGATAAAGCAGGAGGCTGGTACCTCATCAGCCAAGGCTGAGCCACTCTGCCTTGCCAGGAAGGGGGGAAGCAAAGCCTCCCCATCGCCCAAGGCTCCTCTGCTCACATCTGGGCTGCAGGGACCCAGGCATCCTTCTGTGCATCAGACATGGGCTTCTCTCAGAGGCCAGCTCTGCAGGGCCCATACTTGGCCCCTCACAGCCTGCTGCCAATCTGCAGCTTGTCTCTCATTGTTGCACGAACAAGCACTTTCTTTTTCCCTGATGATTTTGGCACCCTCGCAGGGCTCTGCCCAAAAAGGCCCTGAACAATGGGATCTGATTGTTTTGAAATGCGCCCAATGGGAAGCCTGGGCTGCACTAGGAGGACTGATGGAGTTCAGCTGCGGTTACAGTCCATCAGCAACCAAAGGCTACCCGACTGCCCAGCCTCCCTTTGCAACTGCTGAGGGGAAATACAGGAAAAGAGAAAGGGGCCAGGCCAGAGGCAGCCCCCAACACGCACGTCTCAGCCCTGGAGGGAAGAACCGCCCCACCAGCTCCGGAGGCTCCAAGATGGCTTCCGGCCTGGCACCCTCCCCATGCCTTTATAATCGGCGTTCAAAGTGGTGAAAGGCCTAATTGCCCGGAGCAGTGTGGTCAATCTTCCTGGAGATTTAGCTGCCTGCTTTCATCTGACAGCCTGGGAGGGAACTCAGCATTTCCCTTCAGGCAATCTATATGGTCGAGCAGTTCACTGCGGAAAGTGGCGCCTTATCGATTTCTGCCATAGCTTCCATGGCTGACTCGAGGATCAGAGGCTCTGACAATGACTAACAAGTTTAAACCATTAGTCCCATTTGTAACTACTCAGCAAAAGGCTTGTCAGTCACCGCGTACCATATACTGCAGCTTTTAGCAGATTTCTAATCCCATTCATTTTGCCACAATGACCCCTGTAGTTAATGGGGGTTATCGGAAAACTATTTTTCCCCTTCAAAAGCTGGGCCTTTTTTCTTCTTCCTCCTCCTCTTCTTTTAGCAACATAAAAGCCATTTCAGTTGTGATGTTTCAAAACAGTGATGCAGGCGATGATTGATTCCTCTCTTAGGAGGAAGCCTGCATCCTAGTGCACAGGACATCGTGTGTGCTCCTGGAGACTCCCAGTCAGGTGACAGGGAACAATGCCTCATCAACAGAGTTCCTGCCCTACTCTCACAGTAGCTTGTCTGAACACCCCTCCTCCTCCCTCTCTGAAAACTATGAGAGATCTGTGTCACTGTCATAAATTTCTCTTTCCACGTTGAAACCATGCTGAAGAATGCCTGGCTAAAAGCCCTGCCCCTCAAAGTGTGGTCCCTGGGGGTTAGCACCCCCCAAGAGCTTGTTAGAAAGGCGTCGAAGTCCACTTTGGACCGACTGAACTAGATGCTATTTGAGCCAAATCCTTGGATAATCCCTGAAAGTGTGAGAATCACTGGTCAAAAACACCAGTGCCTTTTAATATTGTTTAGACCAAATATCGAAAAGTTTAACGTTTCCACTTTGGGGGCTACGATATTTTGGAGAAAAAGATGAATTTTTCTGCATAATAGTTCCATAGTTATCTGACAAGTTTTTGAAATGTTTTTCATCCTCAAACTCATATTACCTGGCCTCTATTAAGTATATAAATGAATAGCAGTTAAACAGATAAATTTGCAAGAATGAGCAAGGGAATGAGAATTCAGAACGAAAGGTGATCCATTTGCCCATGATGTATGGAGCCAGGATACGAAAACAAAAATGCAGAGTAAGTCCTTCCACTCATTTTTTAATTGCCTTAGCTAAATGACACAGCCTGAAGGAGCATTCACGGGCAAAACAGTCCATTATGTGGGCCTTCTCCTACAACAAGCTTCACGCTGCCAACTGTAGGTAGCTCCTCCCCCCTCCTCCCCATTTCCACTGCTGATTTCCTCTCTGCTCACCACCATTCAGATTCTCCTGTTTGGCTCCACTGATCATCAGGCTCCAGCTCCTGAAAGCCTCTGCTCAGACCACTGAGACCAAAGATCACAGAAGCAACTTGCACTAAAATGAAAGGGACTGCTAAGGACTTAATATGCCAAAGACTATTTCTTCACATCCCAGACACATCCTGCCTAAGGGCCAAATCAGCTCTGTTGTTGCCAAATTAATTTGAGAAAAGGGCAAAGTTACCTTCCTATAAGATGTTCCTGAGGGGTTTAACACACCTGCTTCCTGTCTGATTTTGGCCCTGCCACTTCCCAGAAAAAATTTTAATAACAGGCCACCCTGCCTTACACTCAGCCATAGGTTAGATTAGACATTGGTCACAAAAGAAGTAAAGAGAATCCTTACTTCCATCTCATGTCAAAAAACTACAAGGTCTAAATTTAAATTTAGGGCAAATTTGATAGGAAAGCAAGAGACTGCAGCATTTCCAATCTTTCTTTCATGGATTTCTTTTTCTAACCACAGACAGGGACTAGAGCAATAAATAACATTACCCTGATCTGGTGATTGCCTTTGCACACAGTTACTTCTGGAAGCTTTCTCTCTGGACTGCCATGTTGTGACTATTTAATTGCTACTGAAACACAGATATCTGATGGCTTGTTTGCATTGTACAGCAATCTTTTGACATTTTGTATATTACAGAAACAGGTTGTTGTGTGTGTTGCTAGTGGGGGTCGGCAGGAAATTACTTGGTTCAGAGCAGATGGTACTGATGACTATATGTAAAAGACTGTGCTACTGGCAAGGCCGGTGTGGACATGTAGACACAGCAACCCAGAAACTGGGAATGCAATAATTTTATGGCATCTGAATTCTCAGCCTGGGTTTGTGAAAACCTAAAGAAATTATTCATCAATTTTCCTCACATGGGCTGTAAAGAGTCGGGGTCTCCTCTCCTCCAACCCATCCACCATGAGTTTTAATATATAATTGGAGAGCGTGTAAAATAAATGGAAATGTCATTCTGCTGGTAACAAAAGACCTAACTCATAACGGATTGAGCGACATCTTGTGGGCAAAGTTTAGTATGGCACTCATAGACAGTTTGCTTGGCTTGCTGGTATGCCCTTGCCAAATGTGTTCCTGCCAGCTCACATCTGGCTTTTGGTAATGTTAATAAGGGGCTGTGCAAGGGTATCAATTCAGACATCAGTATACCATCTTAAAATATTTTGTGAATGCACATATCAATTTATAATTAATCATTATATGTTAATGTAAATGTATCCATGAAGGCAAATTTAATCAGTATTCCTTCATAATATTTTTAATAGCAGATTACAAAAGGAAATATATAAGATACAAAACTATATGAGCAATTTTTATATTCTAAGTCATCTCAGCACATTTTGGAAATCTGTGCTTCCCCGCAAGAGGAAATATGAAATACTTACTGATTCCCTATAAATGAAATCCATTTTCTCTGTATTATACAAACCCATAAGGAAAGGAAGACAGACCTCTTTCCCAGCACTGGCCTCCTTCTGTGTCCCACAGTCATGTGGGTTTTGATCAATACCTAAAATGATAAGCTAAGAGAACTTCATCAGCAGAGCTCGGGCACAGCAGCCGTGTACCTGGTACCAGGTTTTTGTTTTTTTTTTAAGAATGTCAATTTGACTTTCAGAAAATCAATCCACTATTTTAAAACTATACATTTTTTCCTACCAAATTTCCAATTCTAGATATCATCTAGTCACCATGGCGCCATAAGAAAAAAAACTAATGAAAATCTAATCAAAGGCAGCACATGAATTATCAAATCAAAACTCAGACCTGAAAGATGTGCTGGATGGCTTCAGTAAGTCTGGTGAATTTTCTCTCTCATCTCGTTCAGAATATTAACGTGCTTCTCGCAGATCCTGGTATCACATGGGTTTCCTTTCAACAACATACTACAGACACTTCCACAAGCACTTCGCCTTTGGGGCTCTGTAATTGGGCTCTGTGATTCTGGAATAAAGAAAGGGACTTCTGTCTCTATAATATGTAGCTTTATCATTGTAAATGTGTAAGGTCTAATATGGAAAATGCTACAAGAAAAAGACTTAAGTTCAAATAATTTTTCTATGTGTGTCAGACCAGATCCAAACAATAAAAAGGAAACCATCCAAGTGCTTCTTTTAACTGTTCATTACATTTGTGTATGGATGGAGCATGAATGTGTCATGAGGGGTGTATGTGTGTGTGTGTGTGTGTGTGTGTTTAGATAACAGGACAAATTCTGGGAGTTAGTTCTCTATTTCTACCATGTAGATCCTGAAGATGGAACTCAATTTTTCAGCCTTGGTGGCAGGCACCTTTATCTTCACTGACTGAGAGATCTCACTGGCCCCCATTCTAGTACTGAAGGCTTTTTTTTTTAATGAAGAGAATTAGCTACAGGAAGTAAGCAACTCAATAGTATATGGCAAAGCAGTGATGTTACTCAATGATTAGCAAGAAACTGGCACCATCCATCAAAGGGACCCCAAAGGTGAATGAAACACTGTGACTCCTTTGCCCACCTTCTAAACTCCTTCTGGGTCTCCCATTAGCCAAACACCAAACAGCTGGAGAGTAAGTTAACAAATGACAGGAAGGATGGAAGGAGAGGGGAGGGAGGTAGGGAAGAGAGGGAAGGAGGGAGGAAAGGAAAGGAAAGGAAAGGAAAGGAAAGGAAAGGAAAGGAAAGGAAAGGAAAGGAAAGGAAAGGAAAGGAAAACTGATTTTAACATTTGCCAATTTCCATGTGGTTGATTGCTACCACTTAAATCAGTGTGAAAACAAGAAGAGATGTCCACCATTATCTAGTCCAGTGGTTCTTAACCTATTGGCCGTGACCCCTTTGGGGGTCAAACAACCCTTTCAGGGGAGTTGCCTAAGACCATTGGAAAGCACAGATATTTATATTACAATTCATAAAAGTAGCAAAATTATAGTCATAAAGTAGTAACAAAATAATTTTAGGGTTTGGGGGTCACCACAAACATGAGGAACTGTATTAAAGGGTCACAGCATTAGGAAGGTTGAGAACCACTGCTCTAGTGTTTTGGGTTTTTTTTGTTGTTGTTGGTTTTTTTTGCATATAAATAATCCGAAGACCAAATAACCTACAAAGTAAATACCTAGAAAATAAGCTTTAGATGTATATTATGTTTGCTTTTTAATATAATTGCTCTAACTACAAGGTTTAAGAATTATTGGTGATGGTGGTAACTGGTATCCACAGCCAGTTTGCAACATTCTCAACATTTGATGATGGCTTTTCCACACTGAGGGGAGCTAGGTCCAGCAAACTCTGCCCAGCAGACAAGAACCCAATTGTCACGAGTATCCTTTTTCTTTTACAGACCTTGCTTCCTTCATTCTGTTTCCTCATTTTTTAAAATGGAAATAAGTTTTATTAAATAATTTAAGTAATTTCTGGAAACTATGTTCTTTGAATTTTTTTCTTATGTTGCATGGTTTCAGGTTGAACATTATCTTCTATTTCTTTCATTTTTTTTTCTCTCATTTACCTTCCCATGAAATCTGACATAGATCACTCTCTTTGATCAAAAACACATGCCAAGACAGAAATAGAGAAAGCAGTAAAAAGATGAATGAGCAGTTCCCTGTGACAGTCGGGATTCCTTTCTAAATGGCCACATCTTAAGAAAGCCTGATCTAGCTTATTTCCTCGGAGCCAATGTCTGAGGAGATGAGCTGCTGATGGGCCACAGAGGCAAGGACCATTAACGCTTGATTGTCACTAATTCTGAGTCAATGTCCCATTTCAAAGTCATTAGTAGTATTAAAAACTGCAATAATGCATACAGACAAAGGAAAAGAAGAAAGGAAGCCAGCCTAAGGGCATGCTGAACATACTACTGGTGATTTAAAGAAGGAATGTCCATGAAAAGCCTTACCTGAGTTTATATTTGGATTTCTTTGTACGCAGTGAGATAGAAAAATAGAAAAAACAACTTCTTCCATCAACAAGTTTAGCATCTACACAATATTATATTCATGTAGATTTTTACCTGGCACTGACGATCTTGTAAAACCTCTAATTTCATTTTTTATTTTATGTTTAAATTAATTTTCATTTATATGTGTGTGTATGTGAATGTGTGCCATGTGAGTACAGGTGCCCACACATGCCAGTAGAAGGAGTTGGATTCCCTGGCACTGGAGTTACAGTATGTTGTTAGATGCCTAGTGTGGGTGCAGGGAAAAAAACTCAGACCTTCTGAGAGAACAGGGAGAGTTTTAACCACTGAGCTATATCTTCAATCCCAATTTCAATTTTTTCAGTGATGTAACACAAACCAATGAGTTTCAAAGGTCTGCCAGTCAGTGAATCCTTTCATTTAACTGCTGTGTTTCTTTATTCTTTCTGTCCTATATTGATGTTTATGGACTAGTCAACATATTGACAACACTAACCACGTAGTAGTTTTACAAACAAATAAGGATCCCATTAAGAACTATATGTTAGGACTCTGCTGCTCCTCCAGCTATATGACCGTACATGCACAGTTCAGTAACTAAGCAAGGGGTCTTACGTCTTACATCATCAGTGTACTATGTGATCACACAAATGCACACAGCGCAGTCACGCAATCAGCATGTGCATGGCATAGCTCCATAAGCCCACCTGCACATGTGCATAGGAATCCTTAAAAAGCCAGACGCAGACTGCTCTTCTCCCTTCTCTGTTTCCCCTCCTTCCCCACCCCCACCCCGGCCCTGCTCTCTGCATGTGCTTCTTCCCCAGGCCTGGTTCTTTTCTCTCCCCCTCCCCCCCTAAAGCTCTGATACTGGGTTTTGTCGTGGCTTGTGCCTCATGACCTTTCCACATGGTAACCAGCACTGTTATTATTTTTAAAACAACACTATATAGAAGAGAAGGGAATATGAGAATCACACAAGTGAATGGAAAGGCTTCCCAGTTCAAAACTGAGGGGTTGGGACTTGCAAAGATAGTATCGTTCAGGAAGTTTCAGGCAGTCTTTTGTTACTGGAAATTTGGGGACATCACCACATGCTGCCAGGGAAACTGGGTTCCCCTCTGAGGAATTAAGAAACAACTCAGAAGAAAGCTCCAGGACTCTTTTATTGGTTTAAAAGAAAATCTCCAAAGCAGGCAAGCTGTAAATCTTGGCAGCTGCCTGGAAGAGGAAGATGGAGAAGAGACAGAAAGTCATGCTGTTCTGAGTTAGGCATGGAGGTTCAGCAAAGAGGCAGCCACATGAAAAAAAGTTGTGGGGAGGGGGACTTTAGATAAACAGTGAGGAAGTCCAAAGTGTCCAGGAAAGCATGCTTAGAAAAGAAATAGAAAAAGGAAAAGGAAAAGTTGCCTTTTCTCTAACTGATCCAGAAAAGCAGAAGAGCTGCAGGGCTATGTCTCTGGAAGCCTCTGTAGAGGGGTCAGGAATTCTGGGAAGGAAAAGTATATTACCTCATTAAAGGGATAACTATTCCTCCCATGTCTTTCATATGCCCTTAGGTGAACTCATCTTCCAGAGTTTCTTAACTAGGTGATTGACCAGCCCAACTGGAATACTAGATCTCCAACCAGGCCAGAGACCCCATTCTCTTGACCAGAAGGAAAAAACTGTCCTTTAATGGTCCTTGAATGCTGCTGTAACATTTTGTCTCTTTATGAGCATTGCCTTCTCATTTTCCTTGGCAGAGCATGATCCACAGTAACTAGGGGAAACTCCTTTATTTTTGAGGTTAACCCTCTGAACATTCAATTTGAGTCAAGCTAGGATCCACACTGTGTAGAATTCTGTAAGATTGTCCTGTGAGTAGGGAACCTTGAAAAGGCATTGGTCCTTACATCTTGGATTCTTGGAGCAGTCCTCATCTCTGTCTCTCCCACGTACTTAATTTTCATGTGTTTATTTAGAGACAGGTTGTCACATAGCCCTTAAAATACCTCACACTACCTATATAGAACCAAGGATGCCCTTGAATTTCTGATCCTCCTAACTCCACCTCCCCAACAGTCGATTTCAAACGTGTGCCATCATACCTGCTATGTATGGTTCTGAGGATCAAACCCCAGGCTTTGTGCATGATAGGCAAGAATTCTGCCAACTGAACTACATCCCCAGCCACCCCCTCCCCACACCCAGTTCAGAATATTCCCCCTTTTCTTTGCTTCTTCACACTATCTTGTGTTTGTCCTAGCAGTTCCTTCTTTGTTGAAGAGGCAGATTCAGCTTGCCTTGCTTCTGCATACTATTCTGAGGTACCAATCTCCATCAGCTCAAGCTATAGGGTGGTGGTTAAGTGCACAACATTTAATGAATAAGCCTGCTCACACTGCTTTCTTAGCAAAGCATGTAAAGGGGTCGTGAGCAGTCTTCTGTATGGGCCCCATCTACTAAACTTCAGATTCTATTTTATAATAAAGCAAAAGGGATGAGCAGGGCCGGCACATTCTGTGCTTCTCATCACTCATCTTTCCAGACGGTACAATTATCATTAGGTCTTTCACCAAGCCCTCTCCACATAAACTATTTCATAAACTTGAGGAATTATGAGTTCACTTGTCGTAAGAGCCATCAAGATTGTTCACAAATTCCAATTTCAACAAAAAAAAACTAACAGCTTGATAAGGATGCTATGAATTTCACTCAGAATTCCTATTCAAAATTTTTGAATTTCCAACTGTAATTGTCCCTCAAGATCCCTGCTAATTAATATTGAGCCTACTCATTTTCATTTAGTCTTTAGAGACTCAATATTTAAGTTATAATGCCTAGTGAATGGTTAGCACTTTGATATGAGTGGTTACTAAGAGTCTTTAAATATACAGACCATTTATATTATTAATACAAAGGCTAATATAATTTCATAAAAAAAACAGAATAAAACCACTAGATACAAAATCTCCACACAGTGACCATATTGTTTTACTTTAAATTAATATAAGAAAAAACTCATTATAGCTTTTAGGTTTTAACACTCTGATCTCTTATGGGATGGTTTTCTATCAAGCTGGAAAAAAAGCTTAAAATATAAATTCTAGAATGGATCAAGGAAGCAAATTCTCAATATGCAGCAATTGGCAGAGTTACTGGATCAAATCTGACTGTGTGAAATTAGTAAAACCACAAAGAATAGGCTAGAAAGATTACTTCCCAATCAGCATCCACCACAGGGAGATCTTAGCTCTACCCAGTGGTTCCAGTTCATCTTATAATTATATAAAGTGAGTATTTCAGTGTTTCAAATAAGGAAATCAACCACATCCTGCAGTGCACCAGCTGGGTTCTTCCTGGGGATATTTCCTTTAGCCCTGAAGAGTAAGATGGTGCTGACAAGCTGAACTCTTTGTAGACAAGGTTTATGTGGCAGTCCTTTCTTGTCTAAAAGTTTCATTCCCCAATGTCTTAGTCACATTCCAAAGATAGGAAGTAGGAATTTGAGAGACAAATTGGAGTACCAATCTATCATCATGAATTCTTATACCATACCACTTTGGTCCAGCTGGGACATGGATCAGCCTTCTGTCCAATGTATCTATGTCATACACAGTCATGTTTGTCTCAATTAACAAGTAATATAAGAAATAAAACCCTTTTAAAATAAATACTTACATGACTAATTAATTCTTACAGAATACTTGATTTTGGCCTAATTCATAACTGTAGCCAGCCTATATTTGCAATTAATGAGCTAGCATGAATGTTGGCTGATATCTTTATTATAACAATAAAGATAAAAATGAAATGACAAGATGTCAGAACAGTTTTGAATATTTTTGTTGAATGAAATAAGTGTCCCTAATTTCTGTGGGATTTTAGATCTATTTTACTTTTAATGAAGTGTATGTGTGTCTGTGCATGGGTATGTGCACATGAGTGCTGGTGCTATTGGATATGAGAAGTGTTTAATTTCCCTGGAGATGAAATTACAGGTAGTTTTAAGCCACCCAACATGGATGCTGAGACCCAAATAGGTCCTCTGCAGGAGTAGTGCACACCTTTAACCACTGAGCCATCTCCCAAGCCCCCAATTTTGTGTTTTGTCCAGTGTAATACCTACATATGCAACACATTTTAAAATTCGATCTGCATTATTAACATTTTCTCCATCACTTTCTTCAGTCTAGAAAGTCAGCAAAAACTAAAACTCAGCCCCCAGTCTATAATACTGTGATTTATCGATGTGAGAACTCTCACGTTCCAATGCTGACTTCGGCATGGCATTCCTCATGTAAAATTGAGAAGAGATTCATAGATGCTGTGGCTTTGTGTTTCTTGCCACATAGATACAATAAATGGATCTCAAGGGCATAAACAATTACAAAATGTGGTAAAATAATTATGGATAGTTTATGTAGATGAATTGGCTTTGTTTTTACTAGAATTAATTTCGTCTTAGCTGGTAGCACACAGCTATGGCCTCATTTACTTGGGAGGCTAAGGCAGGAGGATCAAAGTTCAAGTCCTTTCTGACCTACAGGTATGAAGCCAGCGTAAGCAACTTAGTGAGTCCCTACTTAAAATTCAAATATTCAAAAAGGGCTAGAGACATAGCTCAGTAATAGAGCATTTGCCTAGTATATATAGTACATGGCTTGGGTTCAATCCTGGTACCACAAAACAGTGTTTACTTTTGTTCATATAATTTAATGTTTAGCTATGGCTGTGTGTAACAAACCATTCCTTATATTCATGAGCATTTACCAGCCAGCCTTTGCTACCTAGCATGAGCTGGCCCCAAATCGCCATCCATGTTACCATAAAAACCCTTGATCTCTAAGAAAGCCTTCAAGAAATACTTAAGCCACACTCTCTAAGCCTCTATATCTTTCGCACCTAGCATTAAGAAAAAACTACACCTGTAACTCCAAGATATGCACACATAATTTTTAAATAAATTCTTTTCACGATCATATAGAACTCTGTTAAATGCAGCTGCTGACTACAGGAATCCCCTTCACAGTTCCAAATACCTGTTGAATTGCTCATATTACACTTCAGCTGATGTATGCTATGAAGAGCCACCTTCAAATAAAATGTTTGGAAAATAGCCAAAATGAAAAAGAGCTTACCAGCCCCATATGCAAATCATATTTACAAACATATGCACTCTAAGGACGTCTGAGAGTTTTGACTTAAACTGGATCTAGAGGGCCAACTGGGTCCAAGGAAGCTGTTCCCAGAGTAACACCAGTAGAAATCACTACAGTAACAGGGGTGGCTTCAACCGATCATGAAAGAACGTCATTCAACATTCTCTCTGTAATGAGGCAAAAATCGCCTTGAGTTTCTTGCTGGGAGTTCTGGTGTTCGATAATTGGTTCATTTGAAGATTATATCAAGCCTGTTGGCAATTCATTTCTAAATTTAGATAAATGGAAGAAGGAGAAATCTGGTTAATAGAGAATAATTCCAAGGAGAACTTCTCTGACTAATCATCTGTCCTTGCTGCAGCTAGGCAATCAGCCAGTTGGTGAGGGGATTCAAAGCAAAGCTCTTTCTGTGAACAATTTCCTTGGACCCACTGGCACTCGAGACCTACACCAGAGTGGGCAGTCAGCGACCATATCTTGGAAACAAAGGTGAAAGTCTAAATGGTAGTGAGGGAAGGCTTCCAGCAGAAGACAGAATTAGTCACCCATGAGAGACCACCAGCCAAATACTGGCTGCAAAGGACTCCTTTTGGAAGGCCACTGATGATAGAACAACAGCTTTTGTGTCCTTTTCAAATTCATGGCATCTTTCATCATCAACTCATCCTCTTCTGGGTATTTAGATTTTTCTTTTGCTGTCATTTTTCAAAAGAAATTTGTTCATGCTCACATACAATTGATTGCACCCAAATTTTCAAAAGGCCACTGTAGACCCCAAATTTTTTTACAGCTCTTTCAAGGCTGGCACTAGTTAGCACTATCTAGCCCTTCATACTCTTTTTTAATGAGGCTCAGCTTGTCAAGGCTCTTATGTCTTTCTTCCATTTGTGCTGCACGTTTTCCAGCAAGCTTATTTCCCCTTGTTAAATCGCGCCCGCTGTTTAACTGACAAACAGCTTTGAATGAGAATACGAGAGCTGCTGGAAAGTATGATGATTCTGCACTTCTCACCACCTGGAAGACCACTAGTGTATCTTTAGGTCAGCCCAGAAGCTTGATCTGTGCTGCTACAGCAGAACACCTGAGAATGTGACATGTATAGTGAGCAGAAATGTATTGTCTCACAATTCACAAAATGGGGGAGCCTGATATCACAGTGCCTGTATTAGGTGAAAGGCTTCTTGTGTCACCATCTAGCAAAAGGCAAGAGGATACAGAACACAGGGAAGAAGAAAGAAGGAGAGGTAGAGAGAAGAGTGGAGGGAGAGTGGGCAAGGGAGAAAGAGAAGGAGAGAGAGAGAGAGAGAGAGAGAGAGAGAGAGAGAGAGAGAGAGAGAGAGAGAGAGAGAGAGTGTAAAACTCCATATTATACTACAGCAACAATCCCATCCATGTGGGTGGGGCACTCATGGCATAACCACCTCTTAAAGGTATTGTTCACTACTTTTTAAATTTATACTTTCATGATTCCATCCACGCATAATGTACTTTAATCATATCACTCCTCTTATCCTTCCTATCCCCTTCCCTCCCACGAGATCCCTCCTTCCCCACAAGTCTCCCTCTTACCTTCATAGTGTGTTTGTGTGTGTGTGTATGTGTGAGAGTGTGTGTGTGAGAGAGAGAGAATGAGTGTGAGAGAGAGTGTAAGCGAGTGTGTGTGTGTGCATATGTGTGTATGTGTGTGTGAGAGAGAATGAGAGTGGGTATGTGAAAATGTGAGAGACTGTGTATGTGTATGCGTATATGTGTGTATGTGTGTGTGAGAGTGAGAGTGAGTATGTGAGTGTGTGTGAGTTGCGTGTGTGTATATGAGAGAGAGAGACAGAGAGGAGAGGAGAGAGTTTCATTACATTTAATTATGACTGTTTGCATGAGGATAAGTGGGGATTTTTTACTTGAGCACGGGCAATTTACTGGGTAACCATTTCTTTTTGTTGTTGTTTTGGTTTTTTTTTTGTTTTTTTGACACGGTTTCTCTGTGTAACAGCTCCGGGTGTCCTGGAACTCGTTTTGTAGACCAGGCTGGCCTCAAACTCCTGCCTCTGCCTCCTGAGTGCTGGGATTAAAGGCATGCACCAACACCACCCAGTGCCATTACTTAATACTGGGGAAGTGCAACATGGGTCTTAGAAGAGATAACTTTCAAACTATAGCACCTACCAAAGGCATGGGTTTCTCAAACACCATCCCTAAATGAAGCATTTCACCTTGTGTTGATGCTCCTGGTCTGCTGTCTCCCAGGCCTCATCAGAAAACCAAGGGTACTTATTACTACAGTCATTAAAGCAGAGCATTTTCTGAAGAGCCCAGCTCCGCAACTAACAGCCGGAATAAAGTGAGGAAGGGGTGCCCAGTGAGAAAAGCATGGATGCAGAAGAATTCATGTGCTCACTCAGCTACCAAGTATGCCTAATTGTCTCTCCTTGTGAAATTAATACTTACATATATATTTCCTTAGAGTATTCAAATCAGAAATGTATAGATGACTAATTTTAAGAAATTGGATGCATCTATTGAGCTATCATTCAAGTCAAAAATAGGGTTTCAGAGGGCCAGCCTGATGGCCCAGTGGATAAATGTACTTGCTTCCAAGTCTGGCAACCTGAGTTTGATCCCCAGGACCCACAAGGTATAAAGAAAGAACCAACTTCTACAAGCTGTCCTCTGACCTCCACACAGAACAGTATTGTCTTTGTTTACCTTATTGAATCCAGTTCCACTAAACAAAATACATCAAATATATTTATCCCACCTTTGGGGAATAGCTTGGGTCTCTCAATTTTTCACTACCAAAAATAAATGTTACTATGAAATAAATATATATATATATATATATATATATATATATATATGTATAAATTTACCATATGTGTATACATTCTTGTTGCATATATTTCTAGAAGTGAAATGATGGGTTCAGAAAGTGGGTATGTACAGTAGATACTGCCAACATTCCCAGAGTGTCTGACAACTTGCCACCCAACTGTTCTCAGGAAAGCAGAGGATGGACTATTTTGAAGAAGGGTTGTGGAGTAGAAATAAGGCTAGGAGGATAAACAAGAACAAACTATAATGACATATATGTATGAAAACGAAATCTATTATATTTTATACTAACAAAAGTTTTAAAAAGAAAAATTCTGGTCATTCCACATCCTCAGCAACTTTTCTTACCATTACCATCTAAATGTAGCCTTCCTCATGGTCTGTGATTCAGCTTTAAATTGAGTTATGTTTGGATTAACAATGGAGACTTGCTGTGGGATGGTCTGTATGTCAAATGTGTTGCTGATTGGTCAATGAATAAATCACTGATTGGCAGTGGCCAGGCAGGAAGTATAGGCGGGACTAACAGAGAGGAATACTGAGAAAACAGAAAGCTGGGGAGGGAGACACTGCCAGCCGCCATCAGGAGAAGAAAGATGTAAAGTACCAGTAAGCCACAAGCCACGTGGCAAGGTATAGATTAATAAAAATGGATTAATTTAAGCTGTAAGAACAGTTAGCAAGAAGCCTGCCATGGCCATACAGTTTGTAACCAAAATAAGTCTCTGTGTTTACTTGATCGGGTTTGAGCGGCTTGGGACTGGCGGGTGAGAGAGATTTGCCCTGACTGTGGGCCAGGCAAAAAAACTCTACCAACAGAGACTGAGTCTGAGAAAGATGTTGTTAGGCAGTTTCCTTCCTCATCATTCAAGCTTCATAGGGAGTCCATCACACACTGAGGCAGCTGTGGTATCATCACTAGGTTGTGCTATTAGGTAGGACCATCATCACACATGGGGTCCATAGTAGACATAATATCACTGTGGAGTTCCCAGCTGTATTGTGGTTTATAAATTACCTTTTCTTTTAAGACCATATTCCCTGAAACTTGGTTGGCACATACATTGGCCTTGATTCTGGTTAGTGATATAACAAAAGCCTTTGGGCTAGTATAAAAGTGGAGACTTGCCTTTTCCTAAGTATTGATGAGATTTAGAAACTCTTAGACTCTTGGTTACCCTTTAAATGTCACCTTTTGGGAAGAACTGATACAGAAACCTCACTTTTCCATATTGATTTGTAGGAATTTA
Source organism: Peromyscus californicus insignis (assembly GCF_007827085.1). Taxonomy (NCBI): domain Eukaryota; kingdom Metazoa; phylum Chordata; class Mammalia; order Rodentia; family Cricetidae; genus Peromyscus; species Peromyscus californicus. The sequence continues at coordinate 46,695,048 of NW_026294562.1, read as the reverse complement.
TTTTGCAAGCCCTTCTATTACCTGTGGTCCAAATACTTTCCCCAAACACTTGTTTCTTAGTCAATAGGTAAGGTGTTTTTCATAAAAGGAAACTCTCATAATTGATAAGGTCAGATTCAGCAACATTTCCCAGTGAGTCATCAACAATCTGAAGTCAGAAGTTATTATCCTAAATTATCTTCTAGAAATTTTCATTGTTTTCCTAGTCATCTGCTATTGACATGGGTGAATTTTGTATTGATAATGAGGTAAGTTGGATTTCTATTATTGTGTGGATATAAAATCAACACGGCACCAATTACTAAAAATAATATTGTTCTTTCCCTACAGACTTTAAATGAAAGTTTTGCAATAAATCCAATACTTACTCATGGGTCTGATTCTATAGATTGGTATATTCATGTGTCTGTGCACCAATAACACACTACATTCACTATTGTCTTTATAAGATGGCTCATACAAGCTAAAATCATCCAAATCTACTTAATAATATCTCTGCTCTCCTAGAATTTGGGCATCTCCATAAAACCTTAGAGTCAGATTGTTATTCTTCATATTAGCATCATGAACGCAAAAGCATGTTGGGTGTACACAGCTCTAGTCCTGAGTGCCTGGCCCAGTTTGGAGAGACAGGAACTTCCTGAGTCTCCTTACCCTAGAACACAACACCGTTCTCCATTTACTTGGCTCTTTCAAATTCTATCAACATTTTTTTAAACGAAAGACTGCACATAATTTTCTCCTTCCTCTGGTATCTGTTTCACTGTGTTCTCAATACACTTTCCCATTACAATGAAAACTTCAAATTTACTGAATTAACTTGCAGGATGATGCATCATTTTTTTTTATTCTGGATTGTCCTGTTTTGGATTTGAAGTTGTTGTTGTTGTTGTTGTTTGTTTATTTTTGAGAGTTGTAAAACTTGACAGAGGTTTATGAATTTCCTCGGTCTCCTCAGAAAAGGTAGTCTTATGATCCCTCTGTTCACTAATTTCCTCTTTCCTTTATTTCTGAGTTTCTCTTTATGGTTTTCTCCTCTCAATAACTTTTAGTTTAGTTTGCCACGCTTTAGCTGATTTCTTAGTAGAATATTCTTAATTTGTCTTTTCCTATTCTTCATTCCTACTACAAGCTTTTAAGTCTACATGTTCTCTTTGCATGTGGCTTTGCCAGCATTCCACAAGCCATGAACTGACATTTCCATTATCATTTATGAAAATATTTTCCTCTTTGACCCACGAATAATTCAAAACCACTTAACACTTGAGAATCTTCTAGTAATTTTGTCATTAATTTCTAGGTTAATTATAAGTGTTTTAAGTCCTTTGATAGTTGTTAAGAACTGATTTACAGCCCTGTATCGATCCATCTCCACACAAATACGATGTGTGACCTGGCATTTTTAAGTTAACAATTCTATAAATAATTCAGTCATGTTTGTTATATAGGTTGCACAAATCTATATCATTACTGACTTTTTTACCTTTTCAATTTTACTCTTTTAGTTACTGAGGTATACAAAAATCGCCTACTCTGTCTGAGGATTTGTTATAGATGATGATAATAATGATGGTGATGATGATGATAATGATGATGATGATAGAGAGATCAACTGTTAATTCATTTAGTGAACACATTGATTGTCTCTATAGGCTACAAACTGCCTTACGTTCTTAACGTAGCACTAAACCTAACTGAAACATGGTGCCTACACTCAAAGTTATTTTTTAAACATTTAACATGAATGAATTTTAGTTCATTTGAGAAAATACCTGATACCTTATGGTCCAAATCTCTCTAAGAATTCCATAGGCTCTTTCTTGTAAGAAGGATGCTTTGCTTTTGTACTGTTGCTCTGTCTTCTTATTATCACTAACTGAAATCTCAAGACACATTATAAACCAGTGGTAAGATTCATCCAGAACTGTAGGGAATAAAAAATTTGTCTTTTGAGCTGGGACTTTAGTTCAGTGGTAAAGCTCTTGCCTACAAAGCCCTAGGTTCAATCCCTAGGAAAGAAGGAAGGAAGGAAGGAAGGGAGGGAGGGAGGGAGGGAGGGAGGGAGGGAGGGAGGGAGGGAGGGAGGGAGGAAGGGAAAGTCAGTTTATTTCTCAATAGTCCTTTCTTTGACTTTTTACTTTTCTGATTAAATTGTCTTGTCTTTTACTCTATATATTGTCAATGCTACTATTTTGTTGACTGATACTTCGCTATCAGATGCATACTTTAATGTACTGTGTACCTGTGAATAAGTGTCTGAGCAACAAACAGAGAATTTTTAAAGGAAATTGATTCCAAAAGTACCGGGAGAATTAAAGGGGGGAAAGGTAGCACTGGTCACAGAAAGAATGACTTCCACAAAGTTGGAATCCAAAAGAGGAAATGGGGGGAAAGTAGACATGAACCAGGGCTATCCTGGGTACCAGAGCCCATGGAACAGGGCTCACACTCAAGGAACGGGTGCTGCCTGGTACTGCTGCACTGGGTTTCATGGTGTGGGAAGAAGCTGGGAATGAGACCAACTGCTACTGGAACCAGTTGGGGTGGCAAAGGCATAAACGGAAGACAGATGAAGGAACATGCTCATAGTTCCTCCTCCTACATTCCAGGTTGACAGAACTTAACAGGGAGCCAAAGGACAGAGCAGGAACGTGGCTACTGTTGTTTTAACCCCTGTGACACATGCAAAGCGAGGAATGAAGCACAAAACGATAGCAACACTGGGTGGAGTCCTTGCGGGAATAGTTTCAATCATTTCTTCATGTGGGTGAGGTTAGTAATTCCTAAATTAGGTGATATAATTCACATTGTCACATAGCTAAGCTCTATGGATTATATTATGTCACAGTGTGTTAGAAAGTGAGCGATGCCAATAAACAGCACAGCACACATCTGTGTTGAAACTCCTGCTTAACATACATCACAGGTGACCATGCGAGATGATTGGCGCAAGTACAAAATGTTTGGAGTTTATTCTTAATATAAGCTAAAAAGCTAATGTTTTCTTTCTGTACTGATGGAGTGGTCTTTGAAAAATGGCCCCCACTCTTTGTGGAGACCATTGGTATAGACCAGGGACTGCAAAAGGAGTGGCTGTGAGCCAGATCTGTCTTTTGTCTATTTAGCTTTTTTTAATAAAGTTTTATTGGGAAACAACCATGCTTATTTACTTTCATTTCATCTGGGATTGCCTTCACCCTGCAACAGCACAGTTGAGTACTTACAACAGAGTCCATATATCCTGCAAACTCCAACATTTGGCTCTTTGACCTTCATAGAAAAGTTTGCTTGCCCCTGCTCTAGACATTATTGTCCAATACAGTTTTCTACAATGATGAAAATGTTTCATCTCTGTGGTCTCCATAATAGTAGACACTGGTCACACTTGGCTATTGAGGTCTTGAAATGTAACAAGTACAGCTGAAAAACTAAGGATTTCATTTTAAAGGATACATCTGGTTGGTTCCAACTGTAATAATACAAGAAGAACAAGCAGCAGCAGAAATGGCCACTGTGAAGCCATCTAGAATTTGGAGTTGGAGATGATATACTGAAGGATCCACATTTCCATGCCCCTGAGAAGACATTACTCACACATGCCATCTCTCAGGCCTTTGAAATCACACTGGCCACATGACTTGTCCTGCATGATCAAATGACAGCAGGAGTAATGTACAGCCCCACAAGGCCAAAGCAATTGTATAGCTGTGCTCAACTCTACAGCATCAGTCCCTGTGCTGAGAAGCCAGTGCTGTAAGAGAATGGTGTGAGAGCTCACCATCTGATCCCTGCCTGCATGTGCAGCAAGGTACAGCTGCAGCCCACTGGATATATGTGAATCCAAGCCAACGGGTTTTGTCTTAAGGAACTGATGTCTGGATGCTATTTTTCAGTTCAACATAACCTTCTTGAGGTTAAAGGCTTCCCTAACACAACATTCAAATGACCTCGGCATAGTTTGCCACCTTCCTTGCCTTGCATGCAGCAAAGGAGTAAGAGGAACATGACTAGAGCCAGCACAAGGCTGCAGAATCAACAATCTTTGAGTTTCCTGAGAATCAGTGAGTTTCTAGAGCTCTTTGTCATGGGGCTTTGGGGTTGGTTTGTTACCTAATACAATAGCTGGTTTTTAAAGGTCACTTCTTCTTCTAGGCCCTTGCTTCCTGCTACACTGCTTTTGAGACAGGTTCATGAAAATGTGAAGTCCTGACTCTGCCATTCAGTGAATTCATGACTCTGAGTGAGTTGGCTTCTTTCGGTCTCTGTTTCCTCTTATTTGAAGTATATACAATTGTAGCATAATGAGTGTCAGCAATAATGTTATAACATCAGCTATGATTGATAATAGCTGTTGATGTCCCCCTCAGCCCAGAAAACATGTCTCCCTAAGACTCATGTGCTGAAGGCTTGGCCAGTAGGACAGTGTTATTGGTAGAACCCTCAAAAGATGAAGCCTAGAGAAGGCTCTTCAACTCATTGGAAGGGTATCCTCAAAGGATATGGTGAGAGCCTGGCTGCTTCCTTTTCTTGTCTGCAACTTTCTGGCCATGAGGCAGGTGGTTTACTCAATCACAAACTTGAACCACAATGGGCTGCCTCACCACAGTGCCAATTGATAGTGGACCAGAAGATCCCAAACTGTCCACCAGTATAAACCTTTTCTCTATATAAACTAATGGATGTCAGTTATTTCACCATACTGAGAAAATCTGACTAATAAAATGTATCTTTGTCTCTGCTCTTTTTTTTTTGGGGGGGGGTGGAATATTCACATTGTGCTCATTCCTTAAACTTAAGTGTTTTTTTCATTAGCAACACATTTCTGAATGCATCATCACTTGGCCATGCCTCCCTCCTCTGAACTCTACCAAAAAAAAAAAAAAAAAAAAAAAAAAAAAACCCTACTCTTACATCAAAATCCAGCTCACATGTCTCCTTCTCAGAGAAAACTCCCCTACTCAAGACAAAATTTATCCTCTCCTTTACCATTCTTCTTTGGCACTCCCTCAGTACCCAGAATGGTTTCTATCCTCACATTCATTACAACCACACCACTGTTTTATTAGTCTTCTAAATGACACCTTAATGGCCATGTATGGTCTTCTCATCTTTGTATAAATCCAATTTAATATATTAGAATTTCTGTCACATAATAGACCATCAATAATCACAGAAAAATCATAGAAAGAAGAAAAAATAAAGGAAGAGAAAATTTCAATTTGAAGATATAACTCAGTAGTAGTGAATTTGTCTAGTATGTGTGAGGCCATAGTTCAATCTCCAACATAGAAAAGAAAGAAAAGAGGGAGGGAAGAGAGTCAAGAGAAGAGAAGAGGGGAGGGGAGGGAAGGGCAGGGGGTGCAGCTCTGGTGCCCATAAAACAGAAAATACCCAGAAATATAGTTGTCCTTTCTGAGAAAAAACGTGTCTTCCTTTTAAAGAAGTGCAAACTCTTTCTGAGTCATGCAGCATTCTAAATGAATTTTTAGTTGACAGGCGATCTATAAAAGGAAAGAGTTCATTGCAGATTGATGAAATTGAGGCAGGTTCTTTTCTTCCTCTTAGTGCTTAGGCCCACAGTTTCATAATTATTTCTATTTCATTAATCGGTTAACTATAAAAGGCAATTCAAGGGATGAGAGGGAATATATTTGGTAACCATGTTACAAATACCACAGAGGAAATTGGCAGCACTCTAATAGTAAGGCCCAGCCCTTGTGGAGAAGAGCCTTCATAAAAAACATGTCAGACCTTTATTGAAATCATGCTTCTCTTAGGGGGAGAAATGGCCCCAGTAACGCAATGTAATAAAGCATTAAAATTTTTTAAAATAGGAAAAACCAAACCCTGTGACATATGGCATAAAAATGGAAGGGGACTCTAATAAGTACTTTGGAGGGCCATATAAGGTTGTAGCCACTGAGGTTATCATCAATTTCTCTTTGCTGTTGCTCCAAATATGCTACTGCCCAAGTCGATGACAGTGTGAAAGGAAGGTTATTCCTCCCAGTAAAGGACAAGGGAGCAGCAGCCAAGGAAGAAAAGGAAACCAATATTGCTTACGAAACTCAAAGAAAGCGATGCTGAATTATTTATATTTAAGTTTGAGTGTTCACTGCTGTGAGCTCTTAGGGAGTCTAAAAAGAAAAGTAATAGAGTCCCCTCCCTCTGACCAAGCTTCTTTGAAATTGGGGGCCCTCAGAGATGAAGCCCTAGAAGTCCTTGGGGTTCAGCACAGACCTCAGAGTTAGTTGAGGCAGAAGTTTAGATGAGCAGCATTTCCAGATGTGCACAGAAGTCAGCACTTTCAAATTGCTCTGGGACAAGAGTAGCCAACAGAAGATTATCTGTCATCCTGAGCAGTCCTTCCATGATTTTCAGAGGCCATGTGTCTCTCAATTTGTAAGGCGGCCAGCAATTGTGTGCAGTCAACCACACTGTCTTCATTCGAAATAATGAAAGGAACCAAAGTTCAAGATACAGGGGTCAAACTGAACCCATTCAGCATCGAGGGAAGATTGCTACTTCTTTATTAAGTGAATTGCACAGGTTGGGTATCAGCCTAACCAAGAGACATTTTCCTGAACTGTGGAAGGTCATCATGTGCTGATGGCTTGGGTTCAGCATTCTCGGGGAAGTGAGAAAGGAGCCAAATCTTTGTGACCATACTGCATTGCTCTCAGGGATGGAAGGGAGAGAGTTCACAACCTCATTCATCAATGAAGAACTAGAAGGATAATCAGAGAGAAAGTACTGAAGGTGCCCACTGCCACAGAAATCAGCTGCTGCAATTTTTGGAATGTAAAGAATATTACTTCAGAAAATCTGAGTACAAGCCCTATGCCTATTGAAGTGAGACCCCCAAACCCCACCAGGTATGCATGTCATGGAAAGACTTACCTCAATTTCCAATCGTCTTCATTAGGAGAGTAAATTCCTTAGTGGAAGTAAAATCAAGTGAGAAGATCCAGAGGATAGAGGGGAAACAATTTTTACTACTTGCCAATTTAAAAAGTAAAGCATTTTTTTTCAGGGCTGAAGAGGTGGCTCCATGGAGTGTTTACTATATGTGATGGTTAAAATTGATTGCCAACTCGACAGGATCTAGAATCCCCTTGGAGACTAGTCTCTGAGCACATATGGGAAAGGAATTTTCTAGATCAGGTTGTTGATGGTGAGAATACAAGCCTGAATGTAGGCAGCACCATCCCATGGGCTGGGATCCCAGGGTGCATGAAAGAGAGGAAAGGAGATGAACACAAACATGCATAGCATTATGCTTCTTTGCTACAAACACAGCCTGGCCAGCAAGCTTCCTACTCCTCTGGTCATGACTTCTTTGCCATAACAGACTGTATCCTCTCAAACCGTAAGCCAAAATTAAACCTTCCTCCACTGAATTACTTTTATCAATTATTTCATCACAGCAATGGGAAAAATAGCTAATACATCCTGCAAATATGAGAGACCAGGACAAGAAGATCCCTGGGACTTGTTGGCCAGCCAGTATGGCTGACTTGGTAAACTCCCCTGTCTCAAAATTCAGATGGAGATCAATTAATATGACACCTGAAGTGGGTGGAGAGACAACTAATAGGCTAAGGGCACTGGCTGCTCTCTCAGAGGATCATAGCTTGGTTCTCAGTGCCAACATGGCTACTCACAACCATTCATAACTCCATTTTCAGGAGATCTGGCATCCTCTTCTGACCCCCATGGGTACCAGGCACTCACATATTAGTGCGTGTGTGTGTGTGTGTGTGTGTGTGTGTGTGTGTGTGTGTGTGCGTGCGTGCATGCACACGCACATATATACATTATACATACACACATGCAGGTGAAACATTGAAATATATACAATAAAAATAAAAATATCTAAAAAACGAAAAGCTTATATCAATCTCTGGCCTACACATACACACACACACAAACAAACATGTACACACATTTATATACATTAAACACATTAAAAATATTTTTGTTTTAAAAAAAAAGGAAAATTTCACAGTAGAAAAAAATATACCACTAGCTATTTATTGTTTTAGGTGAATGATATTGTAAACTTGGCTCTCATCTTTCAAAGTACAATAAGTGAGAAAGTTACAATCTGATGACTTTAGTTATCTTCCAAAGACTAATGTCAACCCAAGCTCTATACTGTGGCCCTGTATTCAGGGAAACAGACATCCAAACTCCCCTCAGATGGAAGTAGATTCTGTCCCTTATACTATCATAATAGCAGTTATCTCTTCTCTAAACTAATCCCAGTTTAAATAAATTCACAGTCATGTTATCTAGACAAGGTTCTTCCTAAATTTACATACTCTGTTGCTTTTTATTTGAAAATTGAATTTCTTTCCAAATAGGAAATACCTAAAATAATATAGTTTGATTATCCCTAATCTGAAAATCTGAAATCCAAAACACTCCAAAAGTCCAATCTTATTGAGTACCGTAATGCCACAGTGCCAGAAGAAATTCTGTTTCATGAAAAAAAAATTGTGCTAAAATATTGTATAAAATTACCTTTAGGCAATGCACAATACATATATATATCATGAATGAATTTATACTCAGACTTAGATCCTCTCCCTAAGATAGCTCATATGCATACACAATTATAGTTCGCCCTTTAACAACACCCTTTGAACTACTAGGGTCACTTGTATGGAGATTTTGATTTGAGAGATTTGCAACAATTTGAAAAACAAACCACATAGCTTCAAAATATCAAAGAACTAAGAAAAATATAGCTTAAGACCAAAAGTCTATTTTATTTTTAATATCCCGTAAATATTCATGATCTTCTATGAAAATTTAAAATTTATAAAAATATATGTACACAAGCTCATATCACACATGGCACCATCCACAGTTGAGGGAAACACACAAATATAAAGATGCTTTAACATCTTAACTGCACTGAATTAAGTATAGTCAAGTTAGAAACTGCAATAATTGTGTAGCTACCTCCTATTGCTACTGCAATGGACTCAAGTTTGGCAAGTATCCTCTTCAAGCATCATGTGACTCTGTCCTGTATAAACAGCCATGTCTCTGGTCCTCTGTGTGTGTTATAGTGCAAAGGGCTTCCTCACTGCTCTCATATACTTCACACGGTGTTGTACACAGACCATAGGAAATTACTAATCACTAATTACATCACTTCCGACAGCAGGCTATTTGTAGTTACATTGGGGGAATCGTAAGTTAGGGTCAAATTTTAAACAGCCATAACTCCAGCATTGTTGGAGACTCAGTTGCATTCTAATTCCTATACCTCCCACCATCTCCTTAAAAACTCCCACCCACTCTGGCCAACAAGTGTTTAGGTAAAGGAAACTAAACCTCCACATATTATGCAAAAGCATGAGTATGTGAGCCTCACATCTACACAGCCTAGCAATGGGTTACAAAATGGTAAGCTTAAGCTAATACATTTATTCTTGGTGTTTTGAGAATTCTCCCACTAGCTCTCTTGGGTCATATGACTTTCAATTTCCATAGCTGAGTGATTCTGTATCACCAAGTTATCATAGGAAGGAGATGCCACTGACCAAGCTCACAGCTGCCGTGGTAATGACATGGGTTGTTTGCTTCTCCACTTAAGGCTCCCTTCAAACATCTTCAACATTTCAAGTTATGCTTCAAAATTACTCAAGGCAGCTGGGCCTGATGTCTGATTCTCCTTAATTGATTCTCATATTTAAGCCTCCACTGTTCTTACCATTTCTTCTTTGGCATTCATCATTATAACAATATTTGTTTATCTCTCTAAATAAGTTAAATGTGAACATTCTGAAGTGATCTTCTGAGGGAATGAGAATACCAGAAAATCACCACACACAGGATGAGAGTCTTGTGACAGGGTCAAAGGATAAGAGAGTACACCAAAAGGCACACTCAATGCCAAGTGTCATAGAGGGCATGGAATCGAGAATGATAGGTCACAGATTGTAGTACCTTTTCAGCCTATGTGACTTTTCCAGCCAAAGTATACAGGGAGCCTCCTACCTTCAGGGTAGCCTGAGGAAGGAAAAAGTGGGCATGCCCTGACATCTCTATTAGCAATCCACAAGACCAATGAGATTCCACAATCCCTCTCTTGGGTGACAGGACATGCTTTAGAAACAGCCAAACCCACAGAAGAGCCTCATCCCTCGGAGTCTGAGAGGCTACATGAATGAGTCTTCCAATTTCTCCAACCCATCATTATGGCATCTTGTTCAGCCATAAGCACAGGTGGTCCTCTTCCAAAGGACTCCCTTTCAACTACTCACAGACAAGAAGGGTTGCAAGATCAAAGCGGCACTCTACTCACTAGAAGATAGAAAATTCTGGCAAATGAAAGACTTGTCACCCATGCTTTTAATGCCAAAGAAGTGTCATCCTCACTGAGCTGACCTTTTCCTTGAGTAAGACACTCTTTAGTTAGGAGAAGAGAAACAGGAAATAATCCACTAAAATGACATGCACCAACATAGAGGCCAATCTATGGATTAAAAAAAAAGGGGAAAAATAACTTACCATGCAAACCTTGCATGGTGTCCCATCACTACGCTTTACTTAAACCCAAGAAGAAGGTAATTTTTACCTGCACTACTGAGGGCGCAGTCACACTGCATGGCTGATGTGCACGAACATTGTAAATATCAAATTATGTGTCAATTTTTAATATGGTCTTAGTGTGTTTCTATTATGGAAAAGAAGACTCAGGAGACAAAGGAAATGTCATCACTCATGCCAAATTCATTTTTCAAATTTCTATAGACACTCACAATTTTTACTTGCTAAAATTATATACATGTGATTCTTACACAGCACTGAAATCATTATCAAAACAAGCCATTTCTCTCAGATAATTTTTTCTTTTCTAATAACTTTCATAAATATGAATCCATTTTGGTGTGTACGAGCACACGCGTGCGTGTGTGTGTGTGCATGTGTGTGTGTGTGTGTGTGTGTGTGTGTGTGTGTGTGTGTGTGTGTGTGTTTCATGTAGGGAGATGTACATGTGGATTCCTGCATGTGGGAGCCAGGAGTCAACTTTTGATGCCATTACTCACACACCATCCACCCTTGTTTATTTGAAACAAGTTATGCCACTTGGTCTGAAATTTACCAATTAGGCTAGTCTGACTAACTAGTAAGCCCAGAGATCCATCTGCCTTCACCACCACCACCCCAGTGCTGGTATTATAAGCATGAGCAATCTTGCCCAGCATTTTTACCAGGGTTCTAGGGATGGACTCAAGTCCTCATGCCTGTAGAGCAAGCACTTTATTGACTAAGATCTCTCTTCGACTTCCCTCTGCCTAATTAATCTTCTAACAACTCCGTGACATAGGTACCTTCTCTTTATACTTGGACAAAATGGAGCCAAAGGACTATCTTCAGATCATTCCAAATTGGATTCCTAAATCTAGCTCTTACCACTGTAACAAGTTTAGTAGCCAGGGGTGGTTATTCCATCAGAAGAGGCACAATCAATGTGGAAAACGCCCCCAAAAGCCAATAAGCTTACAATTCAATTTGACTTAAATAAGTATCCAATGAGCACCTGCTACTTGGTGGCCATTGTGCTATATGGTAAGATAAACCAGATTACCCAAGAAGCACCTAGGAGGAAGACCTGGCCAGACAACCTTGCTACAGACATCTTCCTAGGAACTAATGTGTTAAAAATGGTTTTTCAGCAATTAATGCCACTATATCAGCTATGATACACTTACCTCCTTGAATTTAACAAAATTGATATATAGGAAAGGTGCGGCTCAGAATTTGGGGCTGATGTGCAACTAATGGCAGCACTATGGAAATCTGCTGGATGTGTGAACACCACTGGCCAGATGTCCCCACCACCACATCTCATCCTTTTGGGTGGCTCCAGAGAGATTTTTTCCCCCTCTAAGCCCCTAAGGCAAGTTTTCTAGATATCCATCAACTCCATCATTTCCAGGATAGAATGCCTGTCACTTAACCTTCATCCTCCTTGAATTTTCATCCTGATAGGTTTGGATTAAACCACAGACTGATAAATGAGCACAGCTTTGGGGACACAAAAGAGCAGTCATTAAGGAAGCCCTCTCCAAAGGTATGAATCAAAAGCACGGGTCTTTTGTTTTTTTCTCCTGTTCACAGATCACTTGCAGTAATAGTTTCATTAGTTTTATTTATTTCTTTTTCCCCTTTAGTTTCCAAATGGTTTCCATCATCGTTTCCTGTTTGTCTTTCCAAAAGAATAAAAGCATGTCCTGGCAGCAGGCAGATCTGTGCTTACTGCACTAATGTGGCTAGCAAAGGCATTTTATCAATTTGGGATTTAATCCAGGATTAGGCAGCAGGGAGAATAAAGGGGGATAAAGGTTCGGTAACAGGCCTCCTGATGTGAGTCATATGTTTCACTCATAAAGACTTAGAATAATTAGAGAGGGGATCCGGTTCATTCCTTCTACCCCAAGGCAACCATTTTGATAAGACAGAGCTTGTAATGTGCCATTCCTTCTATACAGTTAGCGTCTATCTTGCCTGCTCTGAAAACTACCATCTACTTACACATGGTGTTTATTTTACGTATGGCTCTGGGAGTCACCAGCCAATGAACACTGGCTTAGCTAATGTCTGAATTCTTTTCCATCTCCATCAGACTGGAAGAAATCAATGAGAAGACAGAAGAGGGAGGGTGCACAACTCAGGCTTTCCAAAGACAGTGGTTGCACCAGACACAGCAAGAGCACTGGGTGATTTTCATGGGCTTCAAGAGATAGCCATAGTGTTTGTGTTGAGTCACACCAGGGATGCTTGGTTGCTCAGCCTCTCTACCCATTTCTAAAAGAAAATGCCTTTGGAGTCAAAGTAATGCTTTATTCTCTGACCCACATTAGTTGTGACCCAAATGTCAGCTTCTGAATTTGCTTGAACTTGTAGATGTCACCTCATTCTTTCAGACTTTAGCAATATTGCTTGCAATCCTCATTTGTGTATGAGCAGCTATCCCTGGGCAGCCTGAGATTCTGGGGATAGAAAAGAGACTTAGAATTCTGTTCAGCTCTCCATTCCCCTTCTACAGAATTCAACCCTCTCCACATACAGCAGCTAATCCCTGTGGCCCTTTTGTTGTGTCATATTTCCCAGCCAGCACTCATCCCCAAAGTCTTATTGACACAAGGCTACATGCAGCAGGCCTTTTCCAATTTTTAAGAACTTATGGCCTAGTGAGAATGCAAAGGTTCAGTGCTAGCATGGGAAAGTCAGCTTCCTGGGGCTTAGGAAGAGCCCTCATCACTGGACATGTTTGTGTGTCTTCACTGCTCCATGCCCAAGTTGGCCACAGTAATGATTCCCAAGATCCTAACTACATCTTATAACTAGGAAGGCAAAGGAGGACACATTTATCAGATCCTTCTAAGTCTACGTACTATTAAACTATGCTTGTCTGATATACTTATATGTAAATAATACACAAGCCCCATAGGCCAAGAAGGTCAAGTATTAAAGAATGAATCAACTAATGAAATCAACACTGCACAGAATACGCACATGGCCTGATGACATTCTCCTAGTCTTTAGTTTAGGACTGGTGACAACCTTAATTCTACCTTAGAGCTCCAATCTCAAACTAACAATGCCAAGCTACATCAAGACCTGTGCCAAAAGGTTGGTGTTGGGGATGGGAAAGGGGAAATTCTCTCCACACCAAACAGCACTGTGAACAGGCCACAGCATAGAGGGGAACAAACTTTGAGAGAAAACAGAGAAGGATAGTGCCCTCAGCTAGAGCACCCCACACTCCATAAGGAGGCCACAGCACTTCAGGCTATAGCAGCTCCCCTGACATAGTACACCCACATTCTTTAACACCAGCAAGAAATGGGTCAAGGAATTCACCCTGCTCAACACACCTGTTATTACCAATGACCCAATTACATGTAGCCTTCTCTGAGCTCCAAGTCCACCCCCTACAGTCCACAAAGAGCTAGCTGCTCCTACTAGCACCTGGGGCCATTCTTGGACTAGGACAACCTGAGAGAAGTCACGAGCCTTCAACAAAGAAGCAAAAAGAGGGCCAGAAACTATATGCCAGGTAAAAGGTCATTACCTATTCCTGAAACAAACACCTCCCAGGACTGACAAACAGTAAGTCATCTGAGTATAAAAGAGCCTGGGAGAAAACAAAACCATGCTCTATACCAAAGATCAGCTCCAGGGCTGATGATCTCAAGACTCCATCTATAGGGAAAGGCTTAGACCCAAGATGCAGAGTCACAGGCAAAGCTATCAGCGGGGGACTGAAATGCTCGTGGAGTCCAAGTCTGGAGGGAGAGAGCGGAACAGTGACAAATGAGTGAATATAGCAAAACACAGAGTCAACATGAGCACACAGGATACTTGTAGGTATCAGCAAACTTCCTAGCTCTGACAGAAACTGAGCCCAAACTCTAGTCCCATTACTTTCTGTGCAACCTTGAGTGGGTTACTTAGCCTCCTCATCTGGAAGATAAACATAAGAATGTGTTCCTCTGTCTTGTAAGAGTCAAGTGATATTAAGATCCAACTTTGGGCAAGTATTCAAAATGTTGAAAAACTAAAGTCTCAAGATCCTGTTCTAGTTAACATAACTGTACAAGTATTAGACGTGTTTTAAAGGCAGGACACTTTGAACCCATTTAACAACTCTCCTTTCAGGGAACCAGTTATCTGAAGCAGAGAGTGCTGGTAGCTGAAAGAACTTCTATCCCAAGATCAATCAGGATCCCCAGAAGAAATAGAGAAAGCCAATGGAATACTACAGTGCCCATGGGGGTTAGCAACAGCAGGCACCCCTGAGCCTGAAAAAGTAAGGACAGCTAATAGCTACCAGCCTAGGGAATACTCAGAAAGCTACCTTCCTGTCACCATTTAGGAAGAGAGCTCAGACAAACAGCCCAACCTGTTCTCATTCTCTCGCTTCTCTTAGTTCATTCACTGTTGGCAGAGCCAGTGAGCCCATGGATGTCTTACCTGCCAGCCTCCTGGTGTAGGAATCAAGGCTGGCAGGGGAGCAGAGAGACTAGAAACGCTGCCTTCTTGTTTGCACTGTTTCTCTTTGTGGCTTCTAAGAGGTAGCATTTGACAGTCTTGGTTTATGAGATATCAGCAGAAATGTCTCTTAGATCTTGGAGAAAGGCTTTTATTTCCTTAGCGAATGAGCCAAGCTGGTCATCCCTGGCATCTCCTCTTCACCTTGAAGAGAGATGTGATTCCTGGATCTATAACTGCCATGTTGAAACACTGAGGGAGTGTCCCAAAAGAATCACAGAAATGCAAGCATCCATGTCCCTGAGGCATTGAACTCACAGCTTTCTACCACTAGACTTGCTATATATAAGAAAAACCTTAACTTATTTAAGCTACCATTGACAGTGTTTTGTATTACAGTCCAGTAACACACAGCAATACTTTGATCAAAGACAGGCTATGCATACACTGAAAAACCATACATTCTAAGCACAGTTAGTGAAGTCATAGTCCTCTTTGGCTGTAAAGTGCACTTGATATCACATAATAATAGGACTGCCTAGTAATATACTTCTCAGGATACCATCTCTTTCTTATGCAATGCATGCCATATATGGAAAATATTTATATTTGTTTCTTCATAGCAAATCCAAATGGAGCTAATTGAAGAGGTGCTGTTCTTCTTCTTAGAATGTGAGTCAGGGCAGGGCACCTACTTTTTGCTTGTGAAATAAGCATGTCAATATGCCAAGCACTGCAGGATTGCATGTAGGATCCAATGCCATCTTGGTGCTTCTTCCAAACTCTATCCTTTCCTTGCCTTACTTTATCCCAAGGAAGGGCCTCTTGCACGCCTTGTTCTGGGTACCTTCTTGTCATCCCTTTGCCCTTATATGTCCACTGTGCATCAACCAGACTTGCATGGCACCAATTGTCTGCGTTCTGTTTCATACTCACTTTTAAAAATGATTCTTGCTCTAAAAGAGATGGGCTGATTAATGTACTCAAGATATCTTGCACCACACAGCCAATTCTTTTATCCTTGTTCCATTCATAATGTATAGCCCTTCTCTCTTCCAATGTGCATAAAAGAGCCCATTCCCCACCCGCATTATTTGTAACCACAGGCTTGAGGTGGTACTAGATGTCAAAAATGAAAAATTGCTAAGTTCAGAATTGCTTCTTCCTTTGTTTTAAAGGTGACCTGCAAGTAGGTTTTTTTTTTTTTAATGAATTAATTGCGTGGTTATATGCTGAATGCTCCAAATGCAGAGAGTGAGAGAAGAACACTCAGCACATACCTGCAACAAATGCCTGGCACTGGATTCTGAGCCTTTGCAAACCAGACTGCTGAGCCCACATTCCCTACAGCCCCAGCCAGAAGACAGAATCCGGCACACTCTGCTTCTGCAGTGGGAGGATGGGTGTGCGGGAGGATGACAAGCTGGCCTGGAAAGGAGGAGGCACCATTTGCCAACTTGCAGAATGACCTTGGGCAAGCTGTCTTAGGAGCACACAGCTCAGCCTCCCCACCTCTGCCAAAAGAGAGCTGTCTCCTCCTCATTCCCTCCCACTGAAGAACTGATGGCTATGACTTCATGTTCAACACATGCCTGCCATAAAAAGAGGTTGTCAGAGCTACAAATTATTTTCAAGACTCATTAGGCCCACACACATTTTGTTTGACGGGGAAAATTCTGGAAAGCAGGCAGCAGTGAACCTGCTTGTGCTTCCATCGTGGTAATCTGCTCCCTACAGTTGCAACACTGCCAGGGACCAGGCTAGGATTTCTCAACAAGTGTCCTGCGCTTAAGTTGTGAGACACTGGCCCAGAGCAATTTGGGTACTTCAAGGATCGATCATCTTTCAGACCATCTGTGGTTTCGTCCAGGAGGGAAAAATGATGCCAAAAGGCATGGAAAGTATCCAGGTATTGGGGTAGAGGTAGAAGCAGCCCCACTTTCCCCAAAACGGTGTCTTGTGAACAACTTAAACTTCCATTTAAATATGACTTTTTTTAAACAGGGCTTGCTCAGGCTGAGGTGAAACTTCCAGCAATCCTCCTGTCTCACTCTTTTGAATACTAGGATTTAATCATCAGTGTTGCTAAAATTCTATCCCAGGGAAAACCATTAGCAACATCTGCTCTTTCTCCTAAGGTCCCAAAGACAAACCGAGATATGATACCAACAAAGTTCACTCTGGGGAACTAATGAGTTTATTAGGCTTTTTTATAGCACATAAGTAAGGGTCACTTACAGGGATATGAGTGTCCTCCCTTCATAGGCCAAATACGCCAGCTTTAAGGATTAAGGCTGTCCCATAACCCCCTATCACCTCCCTATGTACTCTAGCCCATCCCTGAGAACACATGCAATTAAGTCAGAGTTGCATACAACAGGGGTTAAAGAGTGTTTATGTACTTAGATGAGGGCCTTTTGAGCCTCCCCATCCCTCCATGGAGGGTATAAGCAGTCAGTAAGCCCAGCTGGAATGCTCCATTTGCAAAAGGGCACAGATGAACTCCCCAAGATGGTGGTTCCCTGGCTCAGAAAAGTCGCTCACAACAATGAACCACCACACGGGCCCTGAATCCATTATTACTGTCTCCAGTTGCCTGTCACTTGTTACAATGTACATAACCCTTTGAGGCTAGCACATTAAATTATTCATTACCTGATATTACACCTCAGAAAGGATGAGTAGTTCAGATTACATTACAGTGAGCTTGCTACTTCTACAGCCAGGGATCAGTGTGTAAGAAAATTTTGCTTCTGAAACGAAAGATGGAAGAGAAGCAAAGTGAGTTGTATCACAAAAAGGGTGCGCCAAAATGAGGACCTCACAACCCACATCATGATCCTTTCATCCATCCATTGAATACAAAATATTCACTCTGCCCTGGGAGCAGTACCAAGAATGGATGAAGCTGCATGATTAAAGTTTCCAAGCACAAAGAGACAACTAAGTACACTGCAGACCAGCCTGGCCTACTTCACAATATCCTTTTGAACTACTGCTTCTTAAACATTCCTTGGGAAGCTGGAGCATCCCGGTTCCCATGCCTGGAATATAGAATGCCCAGGCTGGCCTCCCAGGAATCAGGCAGCATGCTGACCATCTGAACATGGCTCCTGTCCTTGGCCCTATCTAGAAGTTTCCACAAGACCACTGAGTTTGTATTCCTCTGTCTACTGACTTAGCAGCAGCATGGGCTGGCCAACACACCCAACAGAGACACTGCTCATTAGGAGCAGTATGAGGGCTGGGCTTTTATCAACCCTCCACATGCAAAAAAAAAAAAAAAATCAAATATGTCCTGAGGAGATCTTGCTAAACTGGTCTTGCAGAAAGACGTGTTGCTCTTCTGAATTCTCTCTGAGCACCTGAGACTTGGAACTCTGGGGCTCTGACACACCCACCCACAGTTCTGAAGACGGGGTGGGGGTCCTTCACACCTCATTCTGTTCCCGGTGTGTTTGTTGTTTTCACATCAAAGTACTAGGAAGACGTTAGAAATAAGAGCCCAGGAGGTTCAGGCCTCTAATGAAGCTACTTGGGTCTTGCCAGGTGCACACAGGGAGGCCAGCCACCCCCAGATGTTAAGGCATCAGCAAGTTGTGCCTCCAGATTTGAAAGTGCCATGCAGGTACTTTCAGGTCAAATGGAAATGCGTCCCTGAACTCTGCCTTGTGAGCTTAAGACTGATTGCACTACAGCTGAAGCCATGCTTAGTCAGAATGCACCTGTAAAATGAACTACAAGAACAAGCCATCCACAATCAGGTAATTCCTATCATAAGCCTAATGAGAAAATAACTCAGGAGCCACCAATGGCTTTTGCCCAAAGAGATGAATAATGTGGAGAATCCTTGGCTACGCAAAGAACAGAGGAAATTAATTGCCAAAGCCTCTGCAGCATGTTGAAAGCCAAGAATTATCCTCTGGATCTGCACTTGTAATTTACAACAGCTGCCTCCTTCAGACAGGCCGGAGTGACTCTCAGGCAGCACAAGGCACAGCTGACAGCAGTCGTGAATCTGGAGCTGGGTCAGCACTGAGCCACCACATGACTGATGCCCGTCCTCAGGCACGTGGGCATCCCCCAGTGGCCACTGTCTGCTTATTGATGTTCCGTGGTGTTTGGGAACTGGGGCTGCCACAGATGCATCGTGAGTGAGCATCTGACACCCTTTGCGAGCTTCTTGCCAGAGGGGAGCTAGAGGGACAGAGAGAAATGGATCAAGAGGTTTCCTTGGGATCAATGCCTGTATCCAAGGCATTTATAAAAGGATGTAAGCCGGGGAGGGAAAAGAAAGAGGGCCAGTTAGAAGAAAATTAATCCAGAGGATAGGAGTCAACTGATAAGCAACTGATTTATTTAAAATGCAAGACTTAGAAGGAGACTCTCAGGCATATAGAAAAGGAATGCTTTCTTCCAGAAATAGATGCAGGCCTTGTGGAAGGGAGACCACGACCTTCATGACACAAATGTGACAACTTATTTCCTTGTTCATACCTTAATCTAATGTTTCTGTCTGAAGGGCAGAGCCTAAAGGCTTTACATAAAGTCAGCTTGCCACCAAAAGCCCCTTTACTGGTCTAATCGGTTGCCTCAAATGTGGAGAATGCTGAGAAACGGTGGAGTTGTAGAGGGCACAGCATTTAAGGGCAACCATGAATGCTGCAGTGCTGACTTGCTTTAAATACTCAGAGAGTCTCTTGACATCCATGATCCTGAGGAACTGGACTACAGATTTGGTTGTGGGGTCTCAGTGGAGAAGTAAATGGCACAGTCTCAAGCCTGATGCTTGAGTCGGGCTTTCTTGAGAAGAGATGTGTGGCCCCACAAGCCTCAAATTCCAAAATGAGTCAGGAATTCATTTCACCTCAAGATCCAGCTGCTCTGAAATTGTCATCAAATTGAGTAAGCTCCATTTCTTCAATTACTTACAACGTGCTGTCAATGCAGTGGGTCCTGAATTTGGCCAGTCCCCAAAAGGCTTATATATTGGAAACTCAGTGTCCAGAGATCAAGTGTTGTAAGGTGGTGAAATATTTCAAAGGTGGGGCAGAATTGAATGTAAACAGGTTGTGGGGATTCCACTTTAGAGGAGGGATTCATGCTAGTCTCACAGGAGTGGGCTAGCTTACATGGAGCCAGACTAGGTCTCATGAGAGCAATTTTCACAAGAGAGCCTGGTGGCTTCCCTAAACTCTTCTGTTCATGGCTCTCCTACAAACTTCCCTATGGTATGACACAGTGGGAAGCCCTCACCAATGTGGCCACCTAAGTTTAGATTGTCCATATCCAAAATGATGAACCAAAATAAAACTCTTATCTTTATAAACTCCTCTACCTACGGAATACTGTCATGGCAACAAACACAGAAAGAGAGAGAAAGAGAGAGAGAGAGAGAGAGAGAGAGAGAGAGAGAGAGAGAGAGAACCACAGAGACTAAGAGCATCCTTTTCTAAGGACAGCACTAATAGGAAGGACAGTAAGTGTGGTCAGCAGGTTTCTTGGAACAAGAACAGGACATGTATGTCATCGGGAAATAGGCTAGCCCCTCTGCACGCACAATGTTCCTCCTCAGGTTCTAGCACTAACAGAGGCTGAGTCATTTTAAAAGCTTTCTGATCGTATTTTACTGGCAACAAGCAATCAAAACCAAGGGGGTGGATGATAGCATGCTATACAAGGTGACCAACTTTCCCAGCTCTGTGAGCCTTATAATCAAGGTAAACTCCCCCCTTGCTCCCAAATCAATCACACCTCATCTCAGCTCATAGAAGACTCCAACTCAACAAAACAACAGGAGTTTAGGTCCATGTAAAAATAATAAAAAATAAAATAAAGCTACCTGTGTGGGCCCAGTGATAATTAATAGACACACTAAACTAAACCAGAGGTTAGTTCATGGCTGTTTTCACCTTTAATGTTTGTTTTGTCTAGAGCCTTCTCTATTAGGTGCCCTAACTATAAACCACACATTCTTGCCTAACCATGCCCTTCGCCCTTTATTTCTTACACCCATCCCTTCAATGTCGCTCCATAACCCATATGCTAGCAACCTACATCGCAATAGCTCTTAGTCACAGGAGTAAGAGCCTACGATCTATCAGTCACAGCAGATGGGAAAACCAGCACTGGACAGGACTCCACCCCAACAGCGACACCATGTGGTAGCAAGAAGTAACAGCAATGGCACACTGACAACGGGGGGGGGGGGGGGGGGGGGGGAGCCAAATGTCTGAAATCTCCCGAACTCTGAGCAAAAGTAAACCTTCCATTTTTAAAAACTAATCATTTTTGTAACAAAAAGCTGACTCACACATACACTAAGCTCCTCCTTCTCGCTCTACCTAACTCTCTTCTCTCACTACCATCATTATGTGCCCCATCCCAGTTAAATGACTGTCCTGGATATCTTGGTCAGTAAGAACCATCACAGACATTTTGCCACACCTACAATCCCAGCACTAAGGAGGCTGAGGCTGGCCTTAATCTCACTGTCTATGCACTGAGACCCCATCTCAATAACACCCTAATGATAATAATGACCATCACAAAACCAACTGGCATTCTTCCACATAGAGTAAAGTGCCTGTCGTGCCATATTATCATGAGCTTCTGTGAGAGCACCTGGACATTCACCAGGTCACTTCTGCTTCAACCTCTACCTGTGTGCATCCAGGTCCTTCAGCTGGATAATGAGATGGCATCATTATTCGGGAAGATGTAATTTATAAAACATCCAAACTAGGAACCTCCTAAAGAACAGGGGGAGGGGAAGATGGCATGATCTTTGTGGCAAGAAGGATATCAGAGTGCAGACACAAGCAAACTGAGCTGATGGAATAGCTCAGGGATCATATATGAGACTGAACAACATTCCAGCTACAGGCTACTAGATGACCTAAATCTCTTTGACCAACTCCCAGCACCTCAATGTAATGAACTACTTCCTTCAGAAAGCCCTGGTAATCACAATTCCATCAACGAAGTTCTCTTTATCTGCCACATGTCAAATTCCTTTGTATGATATTCTCCCAAGATGCCCAACTACAGGCTTATGCAAGTATTCTTAGAGGTAGCCTACACTAAGCTATGGTGCCCAATAAGACAGATTACTAAGTGCATGCTATAATTAGTATTTTTCAATGTATGATGGATTTATTGGTATCGAATATCATCATATAATGATTAGCATCTATAGATTAAAATATGACATATGCTAGTTAGACTAGTAATATGAGGGAGAAGAATGGGAAAGGCTAGCATCTGTCTGTCTTCATGAGATTATCTTAGAGTGTTAGATGGAGTACTTGGAAAAGACCTGTTTGAGAGTGGAACAGTCAAGGCATGATGTGGAAATCATAATGGAGTCTCACAGCTATCCATCAATAGAACTTTCAAACTGTGAGGGGTGTTGGCAACGGGCAACAAAGCAAAAGTTCTACTTGACATGGAAAACTGTTCAAAATTGTGCTATGAGAGAGGTGTCAAAACCAACGCCCTGCAAAGACTTTCAACTCAGAGAAAGGAAGCTGCTTAACATCAATTGACCCCCGACATAGCTCTGTTCCATGAAAACATTATCTCACTGTGGTCATTTGAGCCCTCAAAAATTCAACAAAACTACTCAAATAATACTAAGGAACTAAAGTCAGTAATCCTGATAATGAAATTCTTTGTTACAACGACAAAGCCAGCCCACCTTGGCTAGGTGCAGAGAGTGACAAAAACTGAGCAATTCGTTGAAGAAAACAAGATTTCTTTTATGAGTCAAAAAGCTACCTTCAATAACTGTAAATACATCAAGAAGATTTATTCTGGAATATTCTTACAGTTCAATGCAGAATTGATCAAATGACCCCAAAACATTCCAAAAGAAAGAATATATAAACTGAAACTATGAGAGCAGTCCAGTGTTCACTCGAGGAAAGACCTCCCTGCTAGAGGTGCTGGGGGTTGTTAAAGCCAGATAGTCTTACATTACAACAAGCCATCCTCCTTCAGGTTCTGAGTTCCCACAGCAGCCCATCTTCCCCAGTACTTTCCCCAGTGGTCTCTTGCTGTCTAATGTCTCCTGGCTTTGAGAGCAGTGTGGCTATAATCCTCCAACATTAAGCACAGGATACCATGATTGGCAAGTCATTTTTCATTTTCATACCATGCTCAGCTCACAGCTGTCATCATCAGTTGTTATTTAATACTGTAAAAAAATGCATCTATAACTGACCTTAGGTAGTGACTAGAGTATAGCTTTAATAACTGTGTCATGGTAGCAAGTTGCCTTCTATATATTATGTTTATCTCCACAGACAAATGCTACTCTCTACTTAAATCAGACAAGCTCCTCTTTGCAGTGAGTGGCAGTGAATACAGAGATACATGGCTGCCCAAGAATAAATAATAGTTAAGGGCTCAGATATAAACGGGACATTTAAACCACCCCCTCTAAGGCTAAGGGAACACTGTGAAGAGGTACTGAAAAGAAAGCAAGAGCTGAAAATAGGGAGAAGGATGCTATGAAATACTATTTACTGGGGATACCTCCAAGCAATACAATTAAGACTCATAGCAGCTATGGCTGCCTGCAGTGGGTCTGTACAAGAATGTCTATCATCAACCAATCATGGATCCCAGATGGGCTATGAGGCCCTATCCATTCCTGCCAAACTATTGGCTACTGACAGATTCTGGAGGAGAGGTAGTCATTGTCTTCTGTTATGTGCCCACTGATGAACCCACCATGATGCAGTGGACAGCCCAACCCCATGGTCACAAGGATGACCCAGATTAAATTCAGTGAGTCATAAGACATGAATGTGAGAACAGGAAATAGGTGTAGGAGGAGACGGAAGTGGGAAGCGTGACATTAGGATGCTCTATATATACATGTATGAAATTGTCAAAAAAAAAACTCATTAAAGTTGCAAAACCACTGTCAAAGGCAAGACATTAGCAGGGTTCAGATGGTCGCAGAGGGCCCTCCAACACATTCATTTTAATAAGTACTTCTAACGTCATCAGGAACCTTCTTAAAAACTGATAAGCAAGAAATGCAGCTACACTCATGTTAAACTACATGTCAGTCTAAACTCCCATCATAGTAACACAAATTCTTTTTCTGTAGAATTCTGATCTTGCTTGCTTTAGATGAGATTGTGATTATTACATTGCAAATGCTAGCCTTTGCTTCAGGTGACTTACCAATGATTTCATTAAGGCTTTATCTATAAAATCATCACTCCTTTATTCATTTCCTGTACACACGCACACACACACACACACACACACACACACACACACACACACACACACACACACTCATCCTTGGAAAAAGTATCTTTCCTTTTTATCCATGCTAGCTTTATCCTTTTGCCAAAACCTATTTTCATACATTGGGTTTGCAAGCAGATGGCAGCCCCATACAGAGTGGGCCCTCAATCAATGTAAAGCAACAATATCCACACACCTCTTAGGGAGTTCCCTGATATTAAAAGTTTTTCATTACTTCTCACATTCTCTCTTCCATTCAGCAGAGCCTACCCTATGGGTGTATTATTTTTCCTTCAAAATGTCTTTATGCCAGATCCTTCTCTTCTCTGACTGAAATCCATCCGTGTTTATTCCTCAAGCTCCTGCACTTATATATTTTATTACAACTCCTTCATATCCTTTCCCATTCCCAAACCTAATCCTTTTCTTCTTTACCCCGAGGGCCTCTGCCAATATAACTTCAGGTGAAGCAAATGAAAATAGTAGCTTTTGCCCCAGGCTTCAGACTTCCTCTGCCAAAATTAAAACATAAAAACATTGCATGGATATTAATATTATATTCCCTGCCCTGTAAACTTTCTATAACATTCCATGGCCTGTCAGTCAGCAATAGTTATTGAGTGTCCATGCTGAGAAGTTACTGTCCTTCTGAGGACAGAAAGGGGAAGGGCATTTTTGCCTTTCTGACTGGTAGTCAAAGTTCCATCCTGTTCTCTGGTCACCATACAAGGAATCCCTCTTCCCCAGTTCCTTTCTTCAGTGATTAGAGCAAATGCTGGAGGTATTCTGTCCATATTAGGTACCCACTCCTTTCAGTTTCCAAGAAAATTCCTGACTGTTCCTACAAATTTTCCAATCTATAATAGGCCTCACTCATCTCAAAAACAAGACCAGAAAAGACAGGCTGAAGTCCCATGTTGGCCATTGAAATGGCTGGACTATGGGAAACATTTTACAACCACTTCTTGGCATTTACTCTTCAGAGTGCTTCTGAAAAAACAATTGTTCCCATTTTACAGATCTTGGAAGGCAGAGGGGGGGGTCTATAACTTGTCTTGAAGTTAGAAAACTGAGAATGGAGAGGAAAATCAGATCCATCTGACTCTAGAAAGCTCCTGTAATAATAAATGTGGGATTTGTTTTGTTTTGTTTTGTTTGCAATTGAACCAGAGAAAATTGCAAATCCTTCTTCAAAATTCTGGTTGAGGATCAAGAAATTCAAAGCATGCTATAAGTCATCACTTTTACAACCACAGGTTCAGTGTGTGTGTGTGTGTGTGTGTGTGTGTGTGTGTGTGTGTGTGTGTGTATTATATACATGTATGTGCATATGTGTGTGCACCTGAACATGTAGAGGCCAGAGGTCAAATCCTATGTCTGGTATCTTCCTTTATCTCTTCCCTAACTGAACCTGGAGCTTTCTGATTGACTAGAATGGCTGGCATCAGAATTTTACTGTCTTCACCTCTCTCCTCTGCTATTACAGACACATGCTGCCACATTCAGCTTCTTACGTAGGTGCAAGGGATCCAAATTCCTCCTTATGCAGCAAGTCCTTTACTCGCTGGGTCATTTCCTCAGCATGTGTTTATTTAGCCACTGTAAGTGGTGCTAGCAAAGGCCATTAGGTTCAAAGGAAAGAATTTAGGTTTAGAAATGGGAAAGAACATGAACAACCCAAGATGAAATGTGAGTGTGCAAGTAATGCAGGTGGATTTGCTGAAAGAGCCAAAGATTTCTTAGGAATTATCTGGCTGAAATCCAGTCTATTACCAAGGCTGAATAATTCTAATAAAAGTATCCAGAACAGTGGCAGAGGTTGCAGCAATACTTTCTCAAGGACAGTCCTCATTCCCACCAGAGATCCCCACCCCCACCCCTGCCCCACATTACCACTTATACCAATAGTTCCAGGTCCAAAGCACCTGCCACAGCAATCATATCGTGGCTCTGTGAACAATGGAGTGCTGTAAAGAGCTATGTTTCCTATGACTTTTGAGTATTAGCCACTCTTCCTTGCCCATTCATAATCTCAGAAGGGCAGTATTGCATCATCATGCTATATGTGCCTTAATCTTTTGGGGATGCCTGAGAAAATAACATTCCATAGATGGCTAACAAACAGCAGAGATATACGTACCATGATTCTGCAAGCTTAGAAGCCCAATATCAAGGCGTCAGCAAATTGGATACCTGGTTCATACATAGTATTTTACTCTTGCTGGAAAATGCAGCTCTCTCTTATTACAGCAATAATTACTTTCACAATAGTCTACTTCATGACCCAATCACCTTCCAAAAGCCCTACCTCCTAATGCCACCATACTGGGTATAAGGATTTCACAGCATGAATTTTAACACATTCAAGCTATAATACCACCAAAGCACAGACAGTTCACCTCATAAACACCAGCAGCTGCTTTATGACATAAGGATTGTGTATGAAAATGGCCACACAACTGTGGAGATCCTCACACAACAACTCAAAAATGAAAGCCAGACTAGCTCTCACCAGCTGCCACTCACACTCTCCATGTGTACATTTGTCAAATTGGGTAGGAAGGACACAATGTTGACAGGGACCAGCAGTCATATGAGGAAAAAGTCACAGTCGCAGAAAATGGCTGAGTCTGTGGAAATGAATCCTAAATGTCTCCTCTAAGAGAGGAGATGCATTTCAGTGAGGGTACCATGTTCCCAGATCTTTTTGTCCTTCAAAGTAAATTGCAGATAGATCTTATTTTTTTAAATTTGATAACTAATAAAGCATTTGCAGGATCCAAAATTGAGACTTTGGTCTCTCCAGGTACCCCACAGGCCACCAATTGGGATCATCTCTGAAGGTGTCTTCCATTTGACATTCTGGGTCCTGCCATTGGGTTAATCTTTCATTCTCAATCCAAGGATTCCAACCACTCTGTAAAGAGAGGCAGTCCATAACCGAGCCCATAACAGCTTTCTCCTTTCCTTCTAGTGACTTTCCACTGGGTACCCAGCTGTGCTCAGCAGAGTGCCTCAAGTACATCCATCTGCTCCTTTCCCTGCTTGTGAACTGAAAGTTGCCCAATCCATTTTGTCCATACATATATCCGATTTCTGATTTCCTCCAAAGCTTGTTACGCAATTGACCTATCTATCCTTTAAGCTCTCCTAAGCCTCCCAATACAAACCCAAGGTAACTACTATCACGACCAACAACTTCTTAGGTCCCTGTGATGCTTAACACTGATTGTTAACTTGACAGGGTCTGGACTCCCCTGTGCAGCAGACCTCTGGGCATGCCCATGGGAG
The DNA here is from genome assembly GCF_007827085.1 of Peromyscus californicus insignis. Lineage (NCBI taxonomy): Eukaryota > Metazoa > Chordata > Mammalia > Rodentia > Cricetidae > Peromyscus > Peromyscus californicus. Next base: position 46,667,472 of record NW_026294562.1, on the reverse strand, counting down.
AGTTCCTAGCCCGGCTTGAGTGGGAAGGTCTTTGCTAACTGTGAAGCTTGGACCATGGCTTGGACCCTTGACTGAAAGGAGAAAGCAAGCCAAATAGCAGCATGCATCTCTCTTTCTGACTGTGGATACGGTATGACTGGCTGCCTCATGCTCCTGCTGCCATGAGTTCCCACCATGATAGACTGCACCCTCAAACTGCAGGCCAGAGTAAATCTTTCTTCCCTTGGCTTGCTTTTCTCGGGGATTTTGTCACAGCCAAGTGAAAAGGGAAAGCAACTAATACCACACCATTTACCAAGGAACCTAAAGGCGTATTCTATTCCAGTATCCTTCCTCCTGATAACTATAGTGAATGCCAAGATATCATCTGGGTCAGAGTACCTGGGTTTGAAGCCCAAATTCTTAGCCGGGCAGTGGTTGCACACACCTTTAATCCCAGTACTCAAGGCAGAGGCAAGCAGATCTCTGTGAGTTCAAGGCCAGCCTGGTCTACAGAGCTACTAGTTCCAGGACAGCTAGGTACACAGAAACCCTGACTTGAAAAATCAAAAAGAAAAGAAAAAAGAAAGAAACCCAAATTCTTCACTAATTAGCTATGTGACTTTGAAAAAAAATCATATAGCCTCTTCCTGACTCTGAATCCTCAGCCTTGACTTCATTGTAACAATACTTCTATCAAAGGATCATTGTGGAGGAGTAAGTTACATGTAGAGCTCTCTAAATGGTGTTTGCCATACAACCTAGGTTGTAGTTTGCTTGTGTTATAATTCAAGAGATCCACACAGCACGATCCGTGTACGCATTAGTAAAATGAGATGCTAATCAACAGAATAGGAATTTGAAGGCAAACAAGGCTCCTAAGTATCCAGTCCAGCAATCACCCTCCCTCCTTACAAAAATCAAATCACCAAAAACAAGAACTGCTAATAAATAGATACAAATGGTAGGGGCTGGGTCTCAGGGTGAGGCCACAGGTACCAGTGAGAAACTCTAAAGAAATGGACTAGAAGACTGGGTCTGCTTTCCTCTGAACTTAAACTTTACTCATAGCCTCAGTCATGGAAAGGGAGGCTTCGACATCCATTAACCTCCCCTACACCATTAAGCATGTATCTGTGTCTTTCTCTCTCTCTCTCTCTCTCTCTCTCTCTCTCTCTCTCTCTCTCTCTCTCTCTCTCTCTCTCTCTCTCCTATGTGTATGTGTGCGTGTCTCTGTGTGTATGTTTTTCTGTATGTGTGTATCTGTCTGTGTGTGTGTGTGTGTGTGTGTGTGAGAGAGAGAGAGAGAGAGAGAGAGAGAGAGAGAGAGAGAGAGAGAGAGAGACTCTGTGTGTCTCACTCCTACAGAGATAATAAGCAATAAACAGTTTCCTGGTTTCCACTACAAGTAAGGGAATTCAAGTTGTGGTGTTTGGTCTCTGAGTTGTATGACAATTTCCGGAAGCTTAGAAGAGATAAGCACTCTTGTTTCCCCAAGCATATAGAATGAAGGAGAAGGCTAATGTGTTGGCTTGATTGATAATGTCCCCATAGGCTCATATGTCTGGATACTTGGTCCCTGGTTGGTGGAACTGTTTGGGAAAGATTAGGTGTGGCTTTGTTGGAGGATGTGTGTCACTAGAGGTGAGCTTTAAGGGTTCAAAAGCCCATGCAGCTCTCAATTAGCTCTCTCCCTCTGTTTTGGGGTTCTTGTCTCCACATGTAAATTCTCAGCTACTTTCCAGTGTCATGCCTGCCTGCCTGCCTGCCTGCTGCCATGCTGCCATCATGATGGTCATGTGTAGCTAAATGTTTTCCTGCCTGGCCCACAGTCAGGACAAACTCTCTCATCCGCCAGTCCCACAGCCACTCAGACCCGACCAAGTAAACACAGAGACTTATATTGGTTACAAACTGTATGGCCGTGGCAGGCTTCTTGCTAACTGTTCTTACAGCTTAAATTAATCCATTTCTATTCATCTATACCTTGCCACGTGGCTCGTGGCTTACCGGTACTTTACATCTTCCTTGTCCTGATGGCGGCTGGCAGTGTCTCCCCCTCTCAGCCTTCCACTTCCCGGTTTTTTCTCCTCCTTGTCCCGCCTATACTTCCTGCCTGGCCACTGACCAATCAGTGATTTATTTATTGACCAATCAGCAACACATTTGACATACAGACCATCCCACAGCAGTCATGGGCTCACCCTTTGAAACTGTAAACCCAATAAATTCTTCTATAAGTTGCCTTGGTCCTGATGTAAAACATCACAACAATAAAAAAGTAACTATGACAGCTAAAGTGGGTCCTGGGTAGCACTATGGACACTTCAGTGTTTGGAATTTGAGACTGAAGACTAAGTGAGCCTGGGTCCCAAATTACCCTTAGTAGGAACAAATCAGGGAGAAAAGAGAGAGAGGACACTTGGGATCCTGCCCTGTGTAAATCTGAACAGCAACCCCAGCAGATGTTGATAACTCCAAGGACCTCAGGTCATCTTCTTTGTAAAATGAAGATTAGACTCCAAGTTCCCCCTTGCACAACACCTATGAGCTACAAGGCTATAAACTACCTCAAGCCACTGAAGCACAATGCCACACATATTGTCACAGCCTTGGCATGAAGCTACCACAAACTCAGTCATTAGATTTCATCAGCCTCATTCTACAGTTTGTTTCTAATCAAGAATTACCTTCTCCATATTTCACCCTTATGCCTGGGGACTTCTCCCCACCTGGTAGTTGTCAAGGTAGGAGTCTGGGTAAGTAGAAACCTCTTTGAAAGCCCTGGCAATCTGGCTGTTGGGTAGCAGGGCTTCACATTGGTCAAGGGTATACTGAGTTTAGGCACCTGAAACTGGGTGAAATAATTACATCTTGTTCTATGATTCTTCATGTTTGTTCTCAGCTCAAATTCCATCGAGACATTTTGGAATGAGCCAACTCCCCAGTAAAGGGGAGTGTTTGTCACTTGCCCAGACATTTTTTAGATGCCTTTTGTGATTGGATGACTCAAATCTAGCTTTGTTTTAAGCCTTCAAGCATGCTGTGATATTGATGGGAAAAGGAAGTTGACAGGAAAGGGAGACCCACCCCACTCCCAACTTAAGCTCCTGTGTGAATGGGTACAAGGAGGGGGCATTTTATTTTACCAACATAGCATGTCCTTCCTAACAAAGAGGGATGCTTAGAGCACTAAGAAAGAGAAAATATCATAAGGGACATAAGGAGAAAGGGACCAAAAATTAAAATTCTAACTGACAATCCAGTTTCCAACATAAGTGCAATTTTAGGTTATGCAAAATTTTTCTTTGCAGTGAAATCAAGAGCTGGCTGTAATTTCTGACACCATATTGCAATGCTGCTGCTTAAAAAGCTAAGCATATGTATGTGTGGTTTATCAAACAAAGATGTTGTTGTTTAACATGCAAAGCCACAGCAGTTACATTTGTTACAAACGCTGGGTTCCATCCAGCAGGATTGAACTACTTCTCCTGCCTTAGGAAGTCTTACTTCCATTAGCTCTGAATATGGCTTTTCAAGATTACAGTTTCCTTCCCTTTGGACCTCAAGAAAATATGAGGATAGAGAATTGGCTTTGGGTCTTTGCTCATTTAAGTTACATTTTAAAACACATGGAAGCATTCTGAAATAATCCCTGGGACCACTAACTTTTCCCGTCTGTGTATTATTATAACATCAGAAAAGGAAAGCTAGTGGAGTAAAATGAGATGGATGGAAGAAGGGCTGGGAGATGACTCGATGGGTAAAGTGCCTGCTGCAGAAACCTGAGACCCTGAGTTCAGTCCCAAGCACCCACGAAGGAAGCCAGGTGCAGTAGCCTTCACCTATAATGCCAGCACTGTGAAAACAGAAAGATTCCAGATACTTAGTAGTCAGACTAGCCAATCAGAGAGTTCTGTGTTCAGTGACAGACCAAGGTGGATGACATAAAGAAAGGCACATAACACTAACCTTTGACCTTCATATACGAGAGAGAGAGAGAGAGAGAGAGAGAGAGAGAGAGAGAGAGAGAGAGAGAGAGAGAGAAAGAGAGAGAGAGCGAGCGCAGAGTTGTGGGGAAGAGTATGAAGTGAAATAATTTACTGCTGCTTATAAACAACATTCCATCCAGACTAGTTCTCAATCTGGGCACATTTAAACATAGTAACTCAACCCATTCAAGAAAATTCAGAGCTCCTTTCCCATCCATAATGGGGTTTTGACTGGCTTTATCTCATGCAGGTGTTGTTCAGGTAACCACAGCTGCCATGAGTTGATGTGTGCGATGGCCATGTCCCACTCCGTTTTCTAATTGTGTGCCTACTATGGGCAATAAGAAGGTTTTGCTATATGATTTAAGTGTATTGTCCTGTTTAGTTCTCACAGCACTGTAGATTTCTGTAGCTCAATTTATAAATGAGCCAAAGATGAATCAAACATAACTAGACAAAGAGCATGCAAAAGCCAAAAAGAATTAGGATTTAAAGCCAGATTCCAAAGAGTGTAAGAAGTTGTGTATCAGGCACTTTGTGCTAGAAGCAAGGAATTCCCAGAAGACATATGGTATGGGCAGACGATGAAGAAGGACAGGTATAGTATTAAACAATCATTGCAAAAGGTTCTTATCCACACCACTAGACTCTGGGGATTTAGAATTCACCATAATGCCTTGTTCCCTTTACAGTGGCCCACGTATCGTGAGTCCCATATTAGAACATGTCCACCTTGCTTTGGGGGTGGTCTTCTGAAGTGGAACAGCAATTCTAATGAATCCAGGAGCCACCCTCGAGCATCTAGGGGCAAAGCTCAGAACACAGTACAAATTTTGACTATGCCAACATTTTACCAAAAAAAAAAAAAAAAAAAAAAAAAAAAAGCAAAAAAAAACTTAACTTGGGCTTTTTGAAATTTGAAAAGTTTTAGAAAATGAGAAAAGTGACTTAAATACAAAGAGCTCTGAGAAGGAGAGTTAAAAATGGAAAGAAATGGTGGGTAGAAAAGTCAGTGGCTTCCGGAACCCCGTTTTGTTAAGTTTCTGACTTTGGTCTTCTGGATGTAGATGCAAAGGGAAGACCTGCAGTCTGTGAGGACAGAGAACATCTCTCCTGCTGCCTTCCAGGTCTGACTCAGAGGGTGAGAAATGCACACATGTGTCCAGGTGACTGATGGTGGGGGGAAACTCCATTTTTCACAAATTATGGGCCTTTTTAAATGCTGGTAAATGCACAGAAGATTAAAGTGAAGTCTATATTTTACAAGTAGGGGACCAAATGATTTAAAACCTGTGTTATAATGACCTACTTTAGAGTGAAGAATCAATTTCTTTTACAGCAAGGATCTGTTAATTTAAGGCAAGGCAGAGGTGGAGAAGGAGCCTGTGAACTGAGCACAACAGAAAAGCAGGAAGAAGCAGAAGGGAGCCTCGCCAAGGAGACTGAGTAGGCTTTCTCTGGTGGCATTTTTAATGTGTTTAGCAACTTGCAGAAGTTGGGAGAGCAGGTGGACTTTGGATTCTGTCTTTAGCCCTATCTCAGCCCCTCAGAGGCTCCATTAGTTCCCCCATGGCTATAGCAAATTAACACAAGTTAGTACCTTATGGCGACATACATGCGTCACCTTACAGCTTCTAGGTCACAAACCAGGCATGGGACTCTGTGAACTAAAAGCAGGATGCTAGCTTCTGTGCACTCTGGTGGCTCTAAGGAAAACACAGCTTCCTTGCCAGTTCCGATGACTTGAGCCACCCACATTGCTTAACTCAAGGGCTTCTTTGCTGCCTGAAGCTGTCAATGACCAGTTGAATCCTTCTCACAGCACATTACTTTGTCAAACGTCATTCCTCTGCTTCCTGCCTCTGCTTTTAAGGACCCTTCCTACGCAAAGTGGGACCAAATCATAACCCAGGACGATCTTTCTTTAGATCAGTTTATTGGCAAACTTAATTCCATCTGTACTCTTCCTTTACCTCACAACCTAGCATACCTCCATGCTGTGAAAATTAGAGCCTAGACATCCTTGGGACATAGGTGTTCATCTGTCTTGTATGGTTGCTGTAGAAGCTTGGCAATGGACCCTCAGCTTCCTCATCTATCAAGAAGGAATAAACAAGCTTGCCTTGTAGAAGTTCTGCAACATCTAAAGGCAAAGAATGTCTAACTCATCTGTCAGAGTGGGTATTCAGTGAACAGTGCCCATCTTTCTTGGTCAGGGTTACTATTGTTGTGATGAAATACCATAGCCAAAGCAACTTCGGGAGGAAAGGGTTTTTAGCTTACTCTTCCACATCATAATTCACCATCAAAGGAAGTCGGGACAGGAACTCAAGCAGGACAGGAACCTGAAGGCAGGAGCTGATGCAGAGGCCATGGAGGAGTGCTGCCTTTTGGCTTGCTCCCTCTGGCTTGCTCAACCTGCTTTCTTATAGAACCCAGGACCACCAGCAATGGGCTGGACTCTTCCCCATCAATAACTAATTTTAAAAATGCCATACAGGCTTGCCTTCAGTCTGATCTTATGGAAGCATTTTCTCAGCTGAGGCTCCCTTCTTTCCAGTGACACTAGCTTGTGTCAAGTTGACAGACCAGTCAGCATAGCCTCCTGGTCACTGTTATGATCACTGACCCACAATCAGTGAAAAGTGATTATAGGTCCATAATGACCCGAGCACTCATGGAGCAGCATATAAATCTCTTAAGTTCTTTTCCCCTCCCTTTCTATCAGATTCTCCAAAACTCCTGGCAAGCTGCCATCAGCATCAGTGTGCCAATGCGCTCCCACAGCCCAGCAGGAAACAGCAAACTTGGTGTTCTGCATAAGCCAAGGGGGCTTTTTTCCACCTTTGCCTGGAGTCAAGGGGCCTGAGGCAAGGAAGTTAAAGTGGCAGCTCAAAGATGTGTCTTGCCCTGCCTCACAAAGCTGCAGAGTCTCCCTGGCAGGAGCCCCTTCAGAGAACAGTGGGTCCAAAGCACCTCAGCGACTTCAGCTAATGTTGAAGTCTTATGTTGAACGTTCTAAACAAAAATGACAGATTGGCAAGCAAGGATCCCTTTCTCCTTTCATTTATGCCAATGTTGTGCTGATGGTGGCCTAAAGGGGAGCAAACACCTGAGCAATCCTCTCCTGAGGTGGAGATAAGCACTGCTGGAAGTTCTTGCTGCTGCCAAATGCCCACCCATTAGCCAGATCCTTTATCTCATGCCCCCTGCTTGGCCAGTAGGAAACTCCAGGGAGCTGTTCCTAGAAGCCAGCCCCGTGTAATTGCTTGAAGATGCTGAGGGTGCTCTTGGGGGCATAAACAAGACCAGACAAAGAAGTAAGCAGTTTCTTCAAGAATCTATGAAATGGGGGGACCGTGTTCCAACAAGTGCTAACAAGCCCTTCTAGCCAGAGCATTCTACTTTCCACAAGCTTGACTAGAGGACCAGCGGCTCACACTCACAAGCCCAGAACTACATGGATCTCAGCATCCCCACAGTTTCTCACAACAGGGACAACATCGTCCCATTAGCTGCAGCCACAGAACCTGTCTGTGGCAGGGTACCTGGCTCCTGTCCAATCTGTTCACTTTTTCTTGGAACAGGATGGGTATCTCCACCAAAATCACAGGAGGGTCTGATGCAGACCTAGGGTGAACGTTACATCTTCTTATACTGTGACTTTTTTTCCCACCACACCAATATGCAAAGGAGGATGCACTGCCAAGGCATGCTCAGGCAAGTACAATATTACTACATCATGTAGAATGATATGAGTCTTAAGGATTTGATGTCATTTAACTTGAACTGAGAAAATTTAAAAAGAAAATTCTTGCCATACTTCTGTAACCCACTGATAATTTGTTCTCTTAGAGGAAAGAAACTACTCTAATCTTGTTGGTCTTTGCCCTCACTCTCTTGCTTATTCTTTAAGGCTCAGAAGCTAAAACTACTCCCATGGAGGTTATATCCAGTGTCTTGGGAATCCAAGAGCTCCCAGATGTGGCTAAGACTGTATGTAATATACGAAGACAGAATGCTCAAGCCAAATACACACAGATATTCACTCAAGCAGCTGAAGCTATACAAAAAAGGTAAGAGACAAAGAGTCAAAGGCACAGAGAAGGCCTAATGGTGAGCCTTCACTGGGGGGCAAGCATCTGTCTTCCTTGCGCATGAACGATGGAGCAGCTAGAAAACACTAAACTGTCAAAATGGCACAGCTCTATGAAATCACTGAGATAACATCCTCTCTCTCTCTCTCTCTCTCTCTCTCTCTCTCTCTCTCTCTCTCTCTCTCTCTCACACACACACACACACACACACACACACACACACACACACACACACTCAGAGACAGAGTACCATAAAATACAACTTAACGTTTCCTTATGAATTTTCATACCCCTCTGTGATCCATCACAGCAGATATTACACCCCAAACTATCATCCATCACAAAGAGCACCAGGGGCAGAGGATGAGAAGCCCCTACTCCCAGGGCTCCTCCAGCCCTCACAAGCTATAAACTGAAAGATCACTGAAGAACCAAGTACTAAGGCTGCAGTCACTTAGTAGCCCATTTCTGTAGGGATGGGCCTGACAGGGCAATGCCCAGTGTGCCAGGGAGTCCACTCGACAGTGCACACACAGGGAGTGCAACAGAGCAGCCCCCAGCAGCAGAATGAATTGTTGCATCCAAGAGGCTGGGAATGGTCCAGATTTCAGTCTTGTGGCTCCAACTTCTGCATAAATGTAATAGACAATCCTTTCCCATTACTGTTCTTTTTCAAAAACTTCTGACTTCCATCCTTTTCCATCAGGTCTTCCCTCATCCTATGAACCTTGGAACCCAGGAGAAGCAGGTGGAAAAGTAAACAAAAAAGAGACAAAATCAGAAAGAGGGAAACAAAGGAAAGAGACTGGGAGTAACTGGTTCCTCCATATACATCTTCCCGATTCATCTGCACAGCGACTATAACAAAGAGTTTTTTGGACTGTCACTTTACAAAAAGAAGAAAAAAAAGGTGATGCTTGGCTTGTCTCTGGTATGAGATTATTATATACATGTTTTAATTTTCAAAAGGTCAGCTAAAGCTGAGGACAACATTCATTGGTCACCCTGCATCCCCAAGATTAGTTAGGCCATAGCTATAGCCCTTGCTAAGTGGTGCCAATCCATTCCTCTGCTTAAACCCTGGTCCATACAAGTATAGTCCAGCTCTCTAAGAAAGAGAACAAGTTAAGAAAGTCTTCTATACAACTGGGGTTTTTACAGGCTGGGGCACTGAGGTCCAGTCTTTGACTGGAGGCTTGCCAAGTCAGAGACACTCATCAGGTCACCCAAGTGCGGTTAGATAGTAGACGACCGGGTTTGAGGATGAAGGAGAGAGCTGGAGATTTGATCCTTTTACAACTGTGGATGTGATCACTGCCTAAAGGCCAGAAATTCTGCCTCTGTGTGTGCATGTGAGTGTATGTATGTGCACATGTGGATGTGTTGGTGTACACATATGTGTTGGTGTACACATGGGAGAGATGCCTACCCACATGGAGGCCAAGGGTCAATGCTGGGTTTCTTTCTCAATTGCTGCTCCCTCCACCTCACTTTTTTGAGACAGTCTCTCACCAGACATAGACCTCATGGATCAACTGGATTTTCTGGCCAGCCACTATGATTATAGGTGCATGCTGCCAAGCCTAGCTTTTGATGTAGATGCTGGGGAGTCCAAACTTAGATCCCTACACCTGTGTGGTGATTACTCCACTGACTGAGCTGTCTCCCTGGCCCCTAAACAACTTCTTAAAGCAGTAGAGTTTCTGTTTATCCTCCCAGGACAGCCTCTAGCAGGGATGTATGGACCTCTCTCACATGCTCAGTGAAGCTGACAAGGAGATCTGCTATTTGCCTTGATTTTTTTAAGAGCCCAAAAGGGTTCTTGCTAGGCAAATAGACTCTAGGACTGAGAGACTATGGAACAAACTACCATAGGCAAAGTTTGAAAACAGACCTAAGAGATCAGCATCTGGATATTGCTTGCTTGCTACAGGTGGTATCCATGGGTTGTATGAAGGACCAGTGAGCTTTCTCACTCAGGGCTGGCCTGGCCTGGGAGCTAGTAGCGATGGAGAGAGTAGAAAACAAGTGTCCCCAAAGAGTCTTCCATTCTTTTAAATTTGTGACAATTTCATGCATGTATATGATGTTTTGTGATATTTGCCCCTTTCCTATGCCCTTCTCACTCCTGCTGACCAATCTAGTGTCCATCTTCCCCACTCCTGTGCTTTTGCACACCCATGCAAGTTTTCTGTACATAGCTACAACTGCTGTGTTCATGTAACAACCTCCATCTGAGCCCGCCCTGCTTAACCACGCTGTTGGGCTCCTGGAGGCCTCTTCCTGAAGGCCCTACCTGGGCCTGGTTTATCAAGAATTCTCATGAGTTGGATTAGCCAGAATGCCCCTGAGGTGGCATCGTCTCTTTACTGACCATCTGTGGACAAACCCAGGCTGCCTCATGAAGTCAGTTATAAGAGCAGGCACCCTTCCCACTGAGGCAGCCTGGAGAAGCTGGGTCTCCCCTTTAGCAAGTGTTACCTCACCCCACCCCACCCCCTCCCCCCAGGCTCTAAGGTGACCCCACTGACTCAGAATGTGCTGAAGGTAACAAGGACAGCTCCCTCCCCTGGTGTTGGAGGGCTTTGCCAAGCCGCTTTACTTTCTTGAATTCTCATTCTAGCTGGGTGTTTGAAATAAATCAAGAAAGGGAAAAGGTTTGGAAAACAAAACACAAATAAAGTGTTAGTAACTGGACAATCGGTATGCATGACAAAGAACAGCCCTGCATTGCTGGTGGGTGAGGAGGAAGGGAGGGATGGGGAAGGAAGTTGAGGAATGAAATGGGGTTCGCCAAGTCAGGCTTATGCACTAAAGGTTATAACTTTATAAAGTCAGAAGTGAAGAAAAAAAAAGATCTCCACATATACGATGCTTTAAAAAGTCACAGGAGGAAAAGGGAAACGATTTCAGCTCCTTGGCTTTCGAGCTGCCTTTAAAAAAAAATAGGAGAAGAAAAGAAAGAAAAAGAGGCAGATAAATGCTGCTAACAGCACTCCTTGCAATGTTTCAAAATGAATAAATAAAAGCTTCCCTGCCAACTTTTTTTATTATTATGTCTGCCTCTGACTTTTTAAATGCTTTCCCTAAAAATGTTTTCATGCTTCCTTCTCCCTGAACGTTTTACAGTCCGCCTTCCTAAATTTCACTGGAGACCTGCAAATCAAGCTGCATCTTGCTGATTTGATAGCTGCTTTTACGCAGCCCAGCGGAAAGCAGCGCCTTGGCATCATTCTTGCTGGGAAGAGAGTTTATTAGCCAGGCCTCCCCCGCTTGGCTGGCAGGAAGACGTGCTAGGAAGGCCAGAGCCGTCTTGGCCCGGCCCAGGGACCGGCAGGCAGGTGTCTGGATCAGGCCCCTCTGCGGTGGTGACCTTCTGTCTCATAGCAACAACACAGGAAATCAGCTCTCTCCCCAGACACCGTTTCAGACCCTTGCTTCCTGCCCTGGTTGGGAGAAGGAAAAGAAAGTGAGCAGAGAGAGGAGATGAGAAATTCTTGTTTTGCAATCCCATTAATTAGTCCTGGAGGATTTTTTTTTTCCAACTGCTTCGGCTGGCAGAAAGGCCTGGGAAAGGGAGTCCTCGGACTTGCTGCACCGGCCACCTTGGAGCCAGCTCCCTACTTGAAATTCAAATGAGAGCTGCTCTGACCTTTCCTGTCACATATTTTATTTCAGAGACAGTTTACAAGGCCTCTCCACCATGCAGGTCATGTTTTAGTTTAAACAGAAATCCTCTCGTAGGTGTTAGATGCAAGTTAATGATTACACCGAAATCATTCTAATTAGGCACTGTTGTTACACGCTGCCCTTTGGGGGCTGCTGCTGTTGTCACATACAGTATTTTGTAGAAAAATAATTGGCCTGAGTTTTCTTCCTCCCTTTCTCTCTCTCTCTCTCTCTCTCTCTCTCTCTCTCTCTCTCTCTCTCTCTCTCTCTCTCTCTCTCTCTCTCTCCCTTCTCTCTCTCTCCTCTCCCTCCTCCCCTTCCTTTCTCCCTCACCCTTCTCTCCCTCCTCCCCTTCCTTTCTCCCTCCCCCTCCCTTTCTCTCCCCCCTCTTCTCTCCCTCCTCCTTTGATCATTCAGCACTTCATCAGGAGGATCTTTGTCTCTGGTCTTTATGAACTTTTAAGAGGGCATCAGGGCTGTCAGCTGGAGCCAGGAGATGGAAAGGAAGCAGGGCCTCCCCAAGCAGGCTTTCTTGCCTATGGGGGTCTGAGAGATGAGACCCAGGATCCTGCCAGGAGGCTCCCCAAGCATCTTTTGTTCTCTGGGCATGCCCCAGTGAGATGGAGGGAAGTAATCAGAGCGGGTATGGTTTATTTATTATTTACCTGCAATTATGAATCTGCCCCACTCACAGAGAACATTCACAGGGTCTTCTCTGGGAAATAGACACGGACATTTTCCAGAACATCTGCAAGTAGGGGCCTCAGATGGAGCCTTTAAACAGGAGAGGTAACGGCTATGCTTAACTTAAAACTTCTAGCAAACTTAAAGTTATAGGCCAGCCATGCCTATAACTCAGGCTTGGTTAGTCCATGAGGCTGAACTGGACTTCCTAGAGTAGTAGCTTCCAATCATAAAAGCATCAGAGGAAAAGAAAAGATTCCTAAGCCAGCCTGTCTTACTCTTATGTCCTGTCTAGCATCATCAGAGAATTCAAGAGGGGAAAAAAATGAAAATCTTATAGCTAAAAGCTATTTGAGGCAGGTTAAAAAAAAAAATTCACTCATACCAGTAACAACTGCAAAGGATAAAGAATCAAAAAAGAAAAAAAAAATTACAAGAGCACAGCGGTTGTTTACCTGTCTTAGCCTTTGCTGTCTGGATTGGCTGCCTGGTCAGGGTGGGATCCACGGACCCCTGAGCCCACTTCACCCGGGAGTTTGTTGAAGATGTAGAAGCAGGCTCCAGCCTGATTGTTAAAGCCAAAATGCTCTCCCTAACAAGGAGAGCTGCCCAGGCCTTTCACATACCCAGTCTAAGAAGCCCTGTCTACAGTGTTCCTGCCTTCAACAGAATACAGCCACTGCTTCTTCCCCAGGGGCCCTGATTCCAGAACCCACACCACTTACATACCAGAAAGAGAGACATTAGCTCCAAATCCTGGCCAGCTCACTCCAAGAAGCCGGAAAGAATGAGACAGTCACATTAGCTGGCTTTTTAACAACTCAGGCACTAAAGGGAGCCTTCTGAAGAAATACGCACTGCTCTTGTGTCTTACTTTTCTTTCCTTTGGGAATAGGGTGAGGGTAGGCATGGGAGGACAGTATCCAGATGACACAAGGGAAACCAGGGTCCCCTCAGGGTTCTTAGACGCATTAATAGAAGAATTTAAGAAGGACTGAAACGGAAGCTCAAAGACAATTTTATGAGTGTTTAAAAGAGAAAACACCCCAGGGCAGGCAAGCTGTAGACTTCAGCGGCCACCCAGAGGAGGAGTATGGAGGAGAGAAGAAACAAAGACCACACCATTCAAGCTGGCATGGAGGTCAGACCGTTGACAGTCAGGGAGCCACGTGGCGAGAAGGGAGGCTTTCAGACAAAAGGAAAACCCAACATTTTGGATGCATGCTTAGAAAAGAGATACATAGAAGAAGAGAAGTTCTGTTTTCTGAATAATTCAGAAAAGTGGGTAACATGGCAGCAGCCTCAGCTAAGCGACGGCACTAGGGTGGGGATTCTAGGAAAGGTGAGCACAGTACCTCAGCAAAGGACTGATTATTCCGCTTCCCTCTTTAGCATGCTCAAGGTAAGCCCACTGTCCTAAGGGTGGTCCCTCGGCCAAGTGAACATCTACCCAGCTGGAATGCTAGGTCTCTTGACCAGGAGCAGTTGTTGTTGTTATTGTTGTTTAATTTCTTTAAACAATGTTTCTATTAACTCTTTGAGAATTTCAAATAATATATTTGATCATACTCATTCCCCTCCACCAAGTCCTTCCAGAACTTTCCCCAGTTCCCTACCCTCCCAAAAGAACTTCATGTTCTCTCTGTGTCGTCTCTGTCTCTGTCTCTCTCTGTCTCTCTTTCCTCCCACCCTTCTCTCCCTCTCTCCTTCCCTCCATCTCCTCTCTATCTAGTCCAGTGTGTGTTAGCCTACTACTCCTGGCCCATGACCAGAAATGTTTTACTCTTAGCACAGTCTCCAATCAAGGAACACAAGTCAGAAATCTTAATATTCTGGGTTCAAGGCCTCACATTCTTTGTATCTTAAGAGCTAAAGTGAGTTTCCAGACTACAAAAGTATCTGCTGTGTGAGTAAACTTTCCTCTGGTGATGCTGAGAATTCAGTTAGTGTCCTGTGACAATGGGAAGCGGGTGATTTCTTGATGCTCAAGTTTGTTGCATATAGTTAGGATTTGGTTTGAGAGTTTTGTTTTGCTTGATATGTTTTATAATTTCTTCAAGCAACATATGCATACACATGTATATACGTGTGTGTGTGTGTGTGTGTGTGTGTGTGTGTGTGTGTGTGTGTGTCTAGAGGTACACATATAAATTATATAGATGAGATGAGATAAAATAAGGACACTCGTTCTCTCTACTAAGCAACTGAGAAAGTTCATTTCATGGCCCTCATGGATGCCAGACTTCAACCTGGCAACCTCATGCCTCCCAAGACCTCCAACCGCAGTATTTGTTGATAACACCTTTGTCACTGCCTAAACAAGGCATCAATAATTAAATTCCCATTTATAAAGAGAGGAAATTATTCATGCCATCAGCACTCCCCATCAATAACAGGAGGAAACCTAACTATCTCATTACCCTATCACACTGTGTGCAAACAGAACTGCCCGTTGTTGACAATAAATATTTGATAAGTGAGGAAACAGAAAGGATAAACCAAGGATGCAGATTGGAGCAGCTCAAGACTTGCCAGGGCACAGCACCCCCGCCACATACCCCTCAGGAGTGGCAATTTACTTCCTAGGACCCCTAAGTCTGACTACAGCTGAATAGAAGACCAACAGCTGTCCACAGAACCCAGACCCTTTGTTCATGTGTCTAGAAGATACACTCACCTTTACTGTGTTTTGTTCATTGGCTTTCTTCCTAGAGAAGCTTTTCAGTGACTTGTTGAGCCATTGTGTCTGAAACATTCTACAACATCAGCCCCCTGACTGAGGTTCAGTGATAGAAGGCGATTGACCAGGTCAGAGCTGCTGGTCCAGTGAGTGCCTTTTCCATGAGGAATCCTAGGAATCCATGGAAAGCTGCCTTGCTACCTTAAACCTCAGTTTCTTCAGAATTGAGACACTCAGATTGACTGCTTCTCTCTCTCTCTCTCTCTCTCTCTCTCTCTCTCTCTCTCTCTCTTTCTCTCTCTCTCTTTCTCTCTTTGTCTCTGTGTCTCTGTCTCCCTGTCTCTGCCTCTCTCTCTCTCTCTCTCTGTTTTTCAAGACAGGGTCTCATTATGTATCTCTGGCTGCCCTGAAACTCACTATGTAGACCAGACTGCCCTCAAACTTACAATGAGATCTGCCTGCTTCTGCCTCCTGAGTGCCACGAGGGAATTAAAGTCGTGTGCCAATATATAAGGCTTCTTCTCTCTTTTAAAAGTAAAATCTTTTTTTTTTTACAGAAAAGTGTCTTTTTTAAAAAACAGAAAAATCATAAGTAACCCAAAAGTCGTCAGGCTGTATGATTTTCAATTTGCCTTTGACTTTGCCACTTGCCTGGAAGAAACAATGTCATATTGGATAAGGATGCACCCTACACTATGACCTGACTTTAATTTACACTGTAAGAATCCCATCTCCAAATAGTTATAATCTAAGGAATAGGGTTTAACACTTCAGTACATGAATTTTATACAGACATAACTCAGCTCCAATGGATTTCTTCAACAAAATAGAAGCCATACAATTTTAAGAAGGAAAACCTGGCTATATTTCTAACATAAGCTTCAAAGGAGGTCCCCTGAACCATAACCTCAACCACAGCCAGCACCATCTTGTCAACACAGTCTGTGGTACCAGATGTAAATAACAACCAAACACTGTTCACAGTGTAGACCAGGATCCATGCGCCTACCCCAGAAGAAACTGAGCAAACAAGGATCCTGCCATGGTGAAAACTACTTACCAGAAGACAGAAGCTCAGAGCTGTGTGTGGACTGGATCATCCTTCAGTGCTTCACTTTTTCTAGTTCATCGAGGAGTTGAAATAATGAAAATAAGTAGTCAGTGTAAAAGTCCCTTGCCAACTTTAAAATACTATCCCACAGAAGCAATGCAATTGTCCCAGAGTCACTTGAGTCACGTGCCATTTCTCAGCACAGCAATTTGCTGTGGGATGGTCTGTATGTCAAATGTGTTACTGATTGGTCAATGAATAAATCACTGATTGGCAGTGGCCAGGCAGGAAGTATAGGCGGGACTAACAGAGAGGAAAATTGAGAGAACAGGAAGCTGGGAGAGAGAGACACTGCCAGCCGCCATCAGGACAAGGAAGATGTAAAGTACCGGTAAGCCACAAGCCACGTGACAAGGTATAGATTTATGGAAATGGATTAATTTAAGCTGTAAGAACAGTTAACAAGAAGCCTGCCACGGCCATACAGTTTGAAACCAATATAAGTCTCTGTGTTTACTTGATCGGGTTTGAGCGGCTTGGGACTGGCGGGTGAGAGAGATTTGTCCTGACTGTGGGCCAGGCAGGAAAACTCTAACAACAAATGGCGCCCAATGTGGGGCAAGAGTTTCCACCTAAAACCTAAAAAAAAAGATTCTAAAACAGAGCTAAAAACAGCTTCCTAATTGTCTCTCTCAAATGAGCGGCAGCTGCCAGTTTGAGCTACTGGCGGGTTGCTGGCGTGCGCGCTCGACCTGCAGTATGGCGGGAATGAGGCCTCTACAAATGACACGTTAAGCTACATTGTAGATTTAGCCTTTACTAGTACAAAACAAAAAAAGAGGTTTCTGGGCTACATGCTGCTTGGATAAAAACATAGACCCACAATGGCTCCCAGAGCTGGCGGTAAGCATACTGCCGCCATGTTGGGAAGCTGAGGTGGGCGGAGCCAGCAGCCACAGCTGCTGCAGCTTAAAGCAATAGATTCACAATAAAACAGATTCAGATGTAATAGTTTAAAATGTGTGTAAAATATACGTAGGCTTAAAAGAAACAAAAAAAGGTGATATATACAGTATAAAAACAAATACATGGTTTTAAAAAATAAAGTCTTTAAAGAGACAATAAAATTAATATAAAAAATAAGCCACATAGAGATGACTATTACACAGAGAGTCTGGATTGTGTTGTCTTTGGGATTCTTAACTACAGAAAGATATTTGATTATAAAGAAAACTAAGTTAAACCAGTATGTATATTTTAAAGATACTTTGACTTCAAAATTTGGATGTAAGGATATGTTGCTTTGGAAAAGAGTCTCTTTTGTTTCCACAAAAAGCCAGAGGCTATGGATTTGCTCAAGATTAAGACACATCAGGTTTGACCAGCCAAGACCCCCTGAAAGGTCTCCAATGACACCATGGCCCAGATGATCCAACATCCAAAACCGTTTCAAGGCAACTGGCTCAGATGATACAGCCTCATGGACTACTCCATGATCCTAAAATTTTCTTTGTTTCCCCAAAAGATACAGCGCCCCCCTCCAACAGGAAGTAGTAAGAAAAACTACGCCCAAATTCCCAAATATACCAAGCTAACTTTAGAGATATGTAAAGGTTAAAACCTTCCTTTTTAAGGAAAAAAAAGGGGAGGTGCTGTGGGATGGTCTGTATGTCAAATGTGTTACTGATTGGTCAATGAATAAATCACTGATTGGCAGTGGCCAGGCAGGAAGTATAGGCGGGACTAACAGAGAGGAAAATTGAGAGAACAGGAAGCTGGGAGAGAGAGACACTGCCAGCCGCCATCAGGACAAGGAAGATGTAAAGTACCGGTAAGCCACAAGCCACGTGACAAGGTATAGATTTATGGAAATGGATTAATTTAAGCTGTAAGAACAGTTAACAAGAAGCCTGCCACGGCCATACAGTTTGAAACCAATATAAGTCTCTGTGTTTACTTGATCGGGTTTGAGCGGCTTGGGACTGGCGGGTGAGAGAGATTTGTCCTGACTGTGGGCCAGGCAGGAAAACTCTAACAACAGCAATTGTCAATTTTTGGTGTCGACTGGACAGGATTAAGGAGTATCTAGGTGTCCTATTTGGTTTTCTGTTGCTGTGACCAACACCATGACCCAAAACAACTTGGACAGGAGCTTGTTTCATCTTACAACACTCAAGTCACAATCCATCAATAAGGGAAGTCAAGAACATGAACTCAAGGCAGAAACCTGGACCCAAGAACTGAAACAGAGACCGTTTACTGGCTTTCTTTCCAAGGCTTGCTTTCTTATACAACCCTGGACCACCTGCCCAGTGGTAGAACCACCCACAGCAGACAGAGCCTTATCCACATCAATCTTAATTAAGAAAATGCCTGCAGACATGCCCACAGGCCAATCTGGGAGGTACATTTTTTTCAGCTAAGGTTCCTTATTCCCAGGTGACTGTAGTTTGTGTTAAACTGACAAAGACTAACCAACACAACTGACACCTTGTCAACTTGACATACAAATACATCACTAGTAAACCTTGCCCTTTTCTTTCTTGTTTGTTCCAAAAATCTTATGGTAGGATCAATATCACAATATAAAACACAATTCAACTTTTAAAAGCCTTACAATCTTAAAAAAATTCCACCAATTAAAAGTTCAATGTCTCGCCGGGCGGTGGTGGCGCACGCCTTTAATCCCAGCACTCGGGAGGCAGAGGCAGGCGGATCTCTGTGAGTTCGAGGCCAGCCTGGGCTACCAAGTGAGTTCCAGGAAAGGCGCAAAGCTACTCAGAGAAACCCTGTCTCGAAAAACCAAAAAAAAAAAAAAAAAAGTTCAATGTCTCACCAGGCATGGTGGTGTGAGCTTTAATTCCAGCACTTAGGAGACAGAGGCAGGCAGATCTCTGAGTTCAAAGCCAGCCTGGTCTACATAGTGAGTTCTAGGACAGCTAGAGCTATAAAAGAGAGACTATGACTCTCTCTCAAAAAATAAGAAAAAAGAAAAAGAAAGTTCAATGTCTCTTTTTAAAAAAGAGGTCTCAACTGTGGGATCCTGTAAAATCAAAACTAAATTGCATACTTTTCTATTTCAAATGTGAAGAGCCTGGGCTTCTTTGTTGTCAGATCAAAGCAAAACCAAAATCCAACCATGTACAAAGTACAGCATCTGACAGCATCCAGGACTCATTCATAATCTTCTGGACTCCAGTGGATTCAGGCAGTCTTACTTTCCTAGTTCTGCTATTCATGGCACATGCAGCTTGTCTTGTATGTTCAGGGCAACTTCACTCTATACCTGCCACTGTCCTTGGCTGACATCCCACAGCCCTGGCATCTCCCATATCCTGGAGTTTCTACTGCAGCTAAGGCTGCGCTTTCACCAGTGGTCTCTCCTGGCCTCTCACTGTACTAAGTCTCAACTGCTCTCCATAACCCCTTCAATCACGTTACTTTCATGCAGCTGAAACCAGAACCATGTTGGAAACTCTTACACATTACCAACTTTGGCTACCATCTTGAGATGTAGCTTTGGTCACCTCTGGACCAGAATTTCTGTGTGCTGAAGTATACCAGAAATACTTCCTAGAAGAGTCTGCCTTAATGATGCTGGTCTCTTACTAAACACAGCTGATTTTTTAGCTCCAGCTAATCAACACCAATTATCCCAGCAAATCAAAGTTTTTACTTCAGTAGTGCTAATCTCTTATAAATTATAGTTCATTTTTCAGTACTGCTTGACCAGAAACCACTGATTAATAATTCAAAATATCACCAGAATGACCTGATAGTCTTTGAGGAATGTTCAAACCTCCTTGTCATTCCTACGTTGTAAAAGAAAGCAAGATGAGCAAGGCACTAGAGAGCAAGCCAACAAGCAGCTTTTCTCTGCCCATGGTAGCACCACCCACAGTGGACTGAACCCTTCTATATCAATCATAAATTTAAAACACACCACACAGAAAAGATAATATGATGGGGGCAATTCTTCAACTGAGGTTCCCTCTTCCCAAGTGACTTTAGTTTGTGTCAAGTTGGCAAAGACTAATCAGCACACTGGGGAATTAACATGGCATTATTTCCTGGTGGATCTCTGAGTGTGTCCAGAAAGGAACGACAAGGAGGTTTGTAGACTGAGTAAGAAAACTCACTTTCCATGTGAGCAGCACCACTGCATTGGCTGAAAGTCTGGATATAATACAAAAGGCAGAAGAAAGGCAACAACTTCTTCTCCTTCTTCTTCTTCCTCCTCCTACTCACCACCCCCTTTCTGTCTCAAAGCTAAAATGCACTCTTCTGTCCTTCGACATCAAAAATCCAAGTTCTGCAACATTTGAACTCCAGGGTTTGCACCAGCATTCATTTCCTTTGGGTTCTCAAGCCTTTGTCCTTGGACCAATAGCTGCAGTGCTGGCTCGGGGTTCTCAGACTTTTGAACCCGTGCTAAGCCGTGCTAGCAGCATATCAGGTCACTAGCTTTTAGAAGGTCCACAACAGAACTTATTAGATTTCATTGCATGAGCCAGTTCCTCTAATAAACCCTTGCTCGTGTAGCTACTTACATCTATATTTATATCGCACTGGTTCTACCTCTCTGTTCAATACAAACACAAGAGCTTAAGATTTCAAAGACAGGAAGTCCTTTGATAGTCATATACTAGTTACATTTCCCTCACAACCCTAGCTGAGCACACAGTGGGTGTTCAACAAATATTAGTTGAATTAGCACTTCAAGAGTTAAATGTTTAGTAAGTTGTTTTTACTTCAACATGTAACACTGAGCAATGAAACTAGAAACAACTATTAACGCTGAGCTTATGAGACACTTTAACATTTTTGCCAGTATTTCTGTGCAATTCGAGCATATATTTATAATTGTATAATTCTAAATGTAATTGATGGATACATTTAGAATGCATCAGGAAAAGCATGTGTCAGTATCCATCCCTTCCAGCAGCTGTCAGATATGCTACATGATTCTTGTCTGGTGATAGGAAAGCTTATTCAGTTTATAAGTGAATGGGGCCTTTTAGTTGATATAATCCATATTTGTATCCAATAACAACTCTTTCCTCTGGTCAACCCATCATAGATTCATGCCTACTTTAAAATTTTGTTTTAATGTAAACTGAGTTTTGCATTATTTCTATATTACATTGACATTAAGTGCTGTAATCTTAATTATTCCTTAAATCTTGAATGATGGAAAGTGTCAAAAAATAAGGAAAACTACTTGGAGGTGCCAAATACCAGATAAATGGGGATTATAACTTTTTTATTTTACTCTAAAGAAATACTTCCTTGAGTTTGTGATCTTTCCCTGGTCTCAACCCCAAATCCTCAATTTCAATATCATATTAGTGGAACACTGTAATAGGTGGTCTGGTTTTTGTTTTGTTTTGTAGGTTTTTTTGCTACATTTGCTTGTTTCGAACTATGCCTGGTAGGCTTTCTTTGTTTAATCATATGGAAGGAGAAAAGTATGACTGTGGTTGAAGCACAACTGTGAAATCTGTTTCTTACTTGAGGTAAGAATGAATCTGGAGGTAGCTATTACCGGGTATAGACTTTGAGGTCATACTTCCCTGCTTTACCACTGCCTCTGCCACATCCTTAGCTGTGTGACTGTGAGCACATTTCCAACATCTCTGTGCCTCAGTTGTCTCTTTTGTAAAGCATGATCATAGTGGCATCTTTATAGCCTGATCCTGTGGGTCAAAAGAGATTGGTGTCTAGGGATGTAGTTCAGTTGGTAGAATATTTGCCTAGCATGTCCTGGACCAGAGTTCAATCCCCTGCACTGCCTAAACCAGCTATAAATTTCAGCACTCAGAGGTGAAGGCAGAATCAGGAGTTCAAGGTAATCCTTAGCTGCATAACAAACTTGAGGCCAGTAAGGTCTATATAAAACCCTGGTTTAATAAATAAATAATAAAGCTGAGTGTTTAAAGCATGAAAAATTATGTCTGAATTAATATTAGCTGTTACTGTTGTTACTGTTGCTGTTAAAAAATAATAAGAGGGTTAAAAACTAATAAAAAAGAAGTAGACTTCTTTGAGTCAGAATTTTGTCTCTAGGTAACAGTTTTCTATCTTCTTGGTACCTGACTCAAAAGTAGGAGATAATATAGCCTGGTCTTCTCATAGGGCAAAAGGGATAGTCTGCCCTTCCCAGCTCTCATATGCTAGACTCCTGTGAGGTCAACAGAGCCAACAAGATATATATATATATATATATTCTAGAATAGTAAGGCACCTGAAGGACATTATTGTCCATTTCACATATTTTGTACCCAGCCTGTAATGCTAACATCCATCCACCTCCTTATTCTATGTATTCCTTAATCTGGCAGTCTAAAAATTAGCCCCCACATACATAGCTAGCTAGCAAAGTAACCCAAAAGAATGAAACAACAGTTCCCTGGGAGAAAGAATCACTTCTCAGCATTTTCCCTTGGACACCCAGAAATTTGCCTGGCACACAGTAAGTCTTAGATAACACATTTTAAAATGTTAAGGAGCTCAGTTTCCAGTGATAAAGCCACCATTCTCCCTCCCGTGCCCTTACCATGATTACACATGTAGCATGAGGGAAATATCAGGAAAGCAGCACTCATAAAAGAAAAATCTCCAGCCCTCTATGTCTGAACTCTGATCACATCCCTTCTGTCAGAAAAAGCAGAATCTGATTCCCAGGGGGCCACATCCCCAGACTGTGACATTCCTCAAATGTCTTTCCTTCAACATCATCCCCACCTGCCCATTTTGAAACACACTTCTGCTAGCCCATCCCTGTCAATTCCAGCTTCAGTAACAGCTTTTTGTGAGTGGATGAACAGACATGATGGCGCTCAGTTCTGAACATAGAAAGTCCAAGAAAGGGCATTGCTGTGGTTCATGGATGGAAGCATCTAGCTCGGTATTCACATGAAGAAAAGGGAAAATTCTGCTTTCTTAATCCCCTAAGAAGGTCCCTATTCCCATTCATAAAAGCTTCTCCTAATGACCTAATCAATTTCTGAAGGCCCCACCTTCTAGTGTCATTATATGGGAGATTAGGTTTCAACACATAAATTGAGGGGCACTAATATTCACTCTGTATCAACACATAAAATTACCTTGTCAAATAAAAAGGTATTTTTGGCTTCCAACTAAAAGCAAACTTTGGATGGCTGCCAGACTCTATTTATCAATGTAACAAACAATATTTACCGATTGCTTCATTTGCCTAAATTGCTTTTGATCCTCAGGACATGCTGTTTGCATCCTAATTTCCCACTAATTTCTCCATTCTAGAAACTTCTCCCATGTGTTTTACCTCATTTCTGCTTCTGACAAAAGTAAATGCTGCCTTGGACAGCTCTGGCAGCTGCCTAGCACAATGGATCTGAATACTGGTGCTTTGCGCGCAGCTTTTCATTTCATTATTTAAGGATTGCACAGCTCTCCAAGGTAAATTTGATTCTTTATATTTTTGTGGTTGTTCATGGGATTTCATCAGGCAAGTGAGGTTGAAATGCTTCTCTGGCAACATGTTGGGAGATATGCCAGTCAAGGATGCTTCTAAGATGAGGGCTGAGGAAAAGGGGAGAAGACAACTGAGGAACCAATGTAGACATTAGACCTAAATCTGGACTATAGTTAATCTTCTCTGGATAATGGTTTGCCTTCCCTCCATGATCTGCAAACCCACAAGCCTAGTTCCAGACCTCAGCCCATGAACTCTCTTTGTTACCGATCAACTTCTGATGGGTAAGTCACTTCCCCTTCTCATCCCTCCTGACTCCAACACTACCCTGGGCCTGCATCCTCCCCATACCACAGGCCTAGCACCAGATCAGTGGCTTCTGAACCTGCTTCCCTTAAGAGCCACCTTTGACTGGTGTGATACTGTCCTTCTCCCATCCTTCCCTCTGCCCACTGCCATCTCTGCATCTTCAGCCTAGCTTCAAACCTATGGTATAGGAGCCATCTGCCTGGTTCAATTAAAAAATTCATCCACCAGCTTTAACCGGCCTAGCTCAGGTCATGTATCTGCTGAACTGATCCAGTCTAAGGAAGGTCAGATTACCACATCAGACACACAACCAAAGAAAGAAGTCCACATCCTTGGGCCAAATTACAAAAATAAT
Source organism: Peromyscus californicus insignis (assembly GCF_007827085.1). NCBI lineage: Eukaryota > Metazoa > Chordata > Mammalia > Rodentia > Cricetidae > Peromyscus > Peromyscus californicus. The sequence goes on along the minus strand of NW_026294562.1, from coordinate 46,643,200 downwards.
GTGACCGGTCAAGACAGCTTGCCTTCCATCCAACCTACTAGTTCTAAAGAAGTGTTCTCTGATGAGCAGGACCTACATGAGCCCACAACACAGCATTCAAAAGAAAAATAATAAACTTACCAAAGAATTTAAGGAATTTAAACAAGACAAACACCTTACTGAACTCAAAGAGAATAATCCCAAAGGTTTTGCTGTGTTGTGTCATTTTCATTTAATTCCAGGAATATTTTGATTTTTTCTTCTTTGACCCACTCATTCTTCAGTAATGAGCTGTATAATCTCTATGAGTTTATATGCTTGTTAGAGCTTTATTTGCTACTTTAAGTTATATTGTATAATAGTCAGATAGGATGTATAGGATTATTTTAATTTTTCTGTATTTGTAAAGGTTTATTTTGTGTACTGGCATGTGATCTATTTTGGAGAACCTTCCATGGGCTGCCAAGTACAATGTATATTCTTTGCAATTTGTGTGGAATACTCTGTAGCTATCTGTTAGGTCCATTTGGTGTAAGATGTCATTTAATTCTGGGGTTTTTCTATTCTTTTTTTGTCTGAATGATGTATCTATTGGAGAAAGTGAGTTGTTGAAATTGGCTGCTATTATTAGATTTGTGTTAATCTGTGTTTTTAAATCCATTAGTATGCTTTTTATGAAATTGGCTATGCCAGAGTTTGGTGCAAATATGTTTAGTATGCAATAGTTTCCCGATTAATTGATTCCGTTATTGGAATGAAATGCCCTCTTTGTCTCTTCTGGTTAGTTTTAGCTTGAGTCTATTTTATCAGATACTAGGGTGGCAGCACCTGCTTGTTTTGATATTATTTGCCTAGAATACTTTTTCCATTTTTTATATTAAGGTGGTATCTATTTTTAAAACTAAGATAAATTTATTATAGACAGAAAATTGCATGGATTTTGTACCTTAATCCATTTAGCCAGGCTGTGCCGTTTGATTGGAGAGTTGAGGCCATTAATATTTAGAGTAATTATTGAAAGGTGTAAGGTATGTGTAGATTACAGTCTTTTTTTCTTGTTTGTGTTCTTAGTTGTGCTTTGTATGCCATAAAATTATTGTTTAAATAATAGAGTGCTAAATCAATTGTTTATTTTCTTCCTAGAGTCTCTTGACTGAACTTAGTTTTCTCCTCTTTTTTCAGTTCCAAGTATCGCTTCCAGTATTCTGTTTAGGGTTCATTGTTGTTGTTGTTGTTGTTTTAGGCTGTTTGCATTATGGAAAGTTTTTCTTTCTCCTTCAACTATGGCAGATAGTTTTGCTGGGTATAGCAGTCTTGGTTGTCAGCCATGGTCTTTTTAGAACTTGGAATGTATCACTTCAGGCTTTTCTGGCTTTCAGAGTTTCCATTGAGAAACCAGCTGTTATTCTGATTGTTTTCCTTTCTATGTGATTTGTGCTTTTTTTCTCTTGCAATTCTCAACATTTTTCATCATTCTGTATATTTGGTATCTCTTTTTCCCCTTAGACAGGCCTTCTCTATGTAGCTTTGGCTGTCCTACAAGTTGCTTGATAGACAAAGCTGGCCTTGAACTCAGAGATCTACCTGCCTCTGCCTCCTGAGTGCTGGGATTAAAGGTGTGCCCACCACCACCCAGCTCTTATACTTGGTATCTTAACTATGGTATACCATGGGGTGTTTCTTTTCTGGTCTAGTTTAGATGGACTTCTGTGTGCTTCTTGTATCTGTATGGGTATGTCTTACCATACAGTTTGGGGAAAATTTCCTCTTTGTTCTTGTTAAAGATGTGGTCTATGACACTAACTTGCAACTATTTTCCTTTAGCTATGCTGATTACTAGAAAATTTGGCCTTTTGATGGTGTCTCACATTTCCTGCATGTTCTTTTCCTGTGCTCTAAAAAAAGTTTATATTCTTTGCTTACTTTTTCTGTATCCTCTGCTTTGTCATTAGAGTCCTGATATCCTGCCTTTGACTTATTCTACATGTAAGGTTTCCCCCTTAATTTTCTAATTGGGTTTTTCAATTCCATCTTCATTTCAGCTTGTGTTCTACTCAGTGTTTCTATGTCTTTAGTGAATTCAGTTTTCAGATCCTGAATTATTTTCATCATTTCATTCAGCAATGTATTTTTATTGTTCTGTATATCACTCCAAGAGTTTATTGTTATATCTAAAGGCATTCTAAGGAGACATTTATAGCCCTAAGTGCCTACATTAAAAATCAGAAAGAGCATAAGTGACTTAATGACACAACCCAAGAGTCTGGAATAATAAGAACAAACCAAAACCAAATCTAGTACACAGCAAGAAATAATAAAGATCAAAACAGAAGTTAATGAAATAGAAACAAAGAAAATACAAATAATGAATCTAAAAGCTGGTTCTTTGAAAATATAAACAAGATGGACAGAACCCTGGCCCAACTTACCAAAAGAAAGAGAGACCCCAAATTAACAGACTCTGAAATGTGTAGCTGGAGAATTTTCCTCCAGCTCCCACCGCCAAGTCCTGCCAGTCCCGGAGCTCACTTATAAAATAAACACACAGACTCTTACATTATTTAAACTGCTTGGCCATTAGCTCAGGCCTATCATTGTCTAGCTCTCACTCTTATATTCAGCCCATTTCTATTAATCTTTACTTTGCCACGTGGCTCGTGGCTTACTGGTATTTACATCTTCCTTGTCTTGGCGATGGCTCCAGCCAGTCTCCCTTTCCTTCTTCCTTCCTCAATTCTCCTCTCTCCTTGTCCCGCCTATACTTCCTGCCTGGTCACTGGCCAATCAGTGCTTTATTTATATAAAGCGATATCCACAGCAGAAATGCATAGTGAAACATAATAGACACCACAGAATATGACCATCCTGCCAAAGCAATTCATAGATTCAGTGCAATCCCAATCAAAACACCTGCAACATTATTCACAGAAATAGAAAAAAAAATTCAAACATTCACATGGGACCAAAAAAGATCCCAGAGAGCCAGAGCAATCCTGAACAAAAATAATATTGGGGAGATTGGCATACCAGACTTAAAGATATATTATAGAGCTATGGCAATAAAACAATATGGTACTAACTTGAAAACAGACATATATGTAGACCAGTGAAATAAAGCAGAAGACACAAACATGAGTACTCATAACTACAACTATCTGATACTCAACAAAGGCCAAAAATGTGTGCTGTAAAAAGATAGTCCTTCAACAAATGGGGAAACTAGATGCCCACATGCACAGGAATGAAAGTAGACCATGACTAATGAAGTCATGGGTCTTAGAAGAGAAACTGCTATTGCTGCTTTACTGAACAGCATTTTTCTTGCAGGCTAGTGGAAGTTGGGCAGGGGCATTATAAGTCGGCCTGGATTCTTATCCCAAGGCTCAACTTCACTCGGGTTCAGCTTGCTCTTCTGCTGAGGTATCCCAGATTTCAGCTTGTTGTACTTCCATGAGAGCCTGCTTCAGAATCTACTGCACAGATCACTCAGATCCCTGTCCTTAGAAGGCTGGGGTGTGGCATACTTGAGTGTCTTGATTTTTAATAAGCTTGACATGTGACTCCAGCATTGTTGTAGTTCACCCTACCATACATAAAGCTTGGTAATGACATCTGTGTCATGGATACTGACAACCAAGGCTCCTCTTAACAGCCAGCTGGCAGTCAGACACAGACACACAGACAGACAGACAGACAGACAGACAGACAGACACACAGACACACACACACACACACACACACACACACACACACACACACACACACGGTATATACATACATTCCATACATCCCACCAACTCCTTTAAAAAATTCTAACTAATGGAAAAGGAAGTTCTTTGTTTATTGTAATAGTCTCGTTTAAATCTGTCATATTATTTATTCTATTGGAATTGTTTCTCAATTCGTTTCCTAGACATTATATTGTAGCTTTTGCCAATTTTGCCCAACAAGATCTGTTCTACAAGTCAGAGCTTCTTTTGTTTCTCAGTATCTCTCATTACAACTGGCAAGGTTTTGAACATATAATGAGAAATCAACAGATATCTGTTACTGTTTTGCTTCAATTCTGTCTCATTACATTGCAAGCTGATGTTTATCCTGTTCCTAAGATGTAACCTCCTTAATAAAGGGGGGAAAAAAGCAAAATCATTGTTGGTGGCAGCTTGATGATCAAAGGCTGTTAGACAGTAGGCTAGGGTAAAAGTCATACACCATCAGCCTTGTGGTATGTTTTGTTGTTCCTAAGATTATTTAAATTCAAAATATTTCATACAAAATCTAAACTTCAAGTTCTCCTGGGAAAGTGAAAGCTGTGTATTCTGTACTCACACTCCCACAGGTCAAGTTTACCTTGGGATAAGGAAAAGCCAGCTGCCTCATTTAGATAGGGTTTGTGTGGTCTAAAGTGTCTCTGTCACCATCCATCCAACGGTGTTCCCAACACATACAGAGCAAGTGTCAACAGTCACTGGGCATCATGCTTGACTTCTGTTGTATCTTAAGTATAGGAGTTCCTACTGGGGCTGTCACTACAAAAGAGAGAGATCAGAGGTCACATTAAAAAATGAAAAACCAGAATGTATGCCTTTGTATGGAATACGTACTTATTCTTTATATGCAGATACAGCATGTCCTTTCTCATGCCTGCCTGTCTGCTTTCATTCAGTATGGTTTCATGGGCACTGGTATTTGTATTTGTAACCCTTGACATAGACCCTAATGACTTAATGGTTGGTTCGGTGAGCTAGTGTTTTAGGTATGGCTTAACAAGTAGGCTATTATGCTTTTCAGCAAGGAAAATGCCAATAATAGCAAATTCCAATTCACCACCCTACAGGCCCACTGAGGTCAGCAGTGGCTCTGATTCAGGTCTCTGCTCTAGCAGTCAGAGCAATCATCATCTTCAATACTGCCAGTCACAATAACAAACAGAACAAAGTCTCTGGGGGATGCCGGTTTTAAACCAAGTGTCAAGGCTCATGCCTGTAATCCTAATACTGGAGATTCTGAGGCAGAAGGATTTTCACAAGTATGAGGTCATCCTGTGCCACAGAGTGAGATCCTCTCCAGATGTGTGAGGGGGGTGGAATAGAGGGGAAGAAGAGGAAATGGCAGCTGCACAAGGTAGAAGGAGACAAAGTGGAGGGGGGTGGGAATTTATTGTGACTGAGACTGAGGTTACAGTTTGGTCAATAAGTGCTCCAATCTTAAAACGGCATATCACTTTATTCAGAACTAACTGGATAAAATCACATAACCCTAATCTAACTGTAAGGAAATGCAAGATCAGCGTGTGCCAGGGCAAAGAGCTAGAATTAAATAGTAAGCAGCCTTGATGCATGTCCTACAAAGCCTACAGCACGATTTCCCTGAGAATTCTCATCTTGCTCATCGTGCTCTCGGAGCATGGAGAAAAAGCCACTTACCATCATGTTCTTCACGAGTTTCTCTGATCTTCAACTGAATGGCCAGGGGCCATCAGTGAATCCATTCAAAACCACACATACCTTTTTTCTTATATTTGAGGAAGGTTCCTAGAAAATAGAAATAAGGAATTCTGCAAAACCATGAACCACCAGTCCCTGCATATCCCAACCATTGAGCCCACACTGAGAAGAATCGACACCCCTCTACATTAAACCTCCATGCTATATGTGGACTGTGGGGCATTTACCCACCACCCCCACAGTTCCCCAGAGTTTTCTTGAGTGCGAGCAGCAGGAAATATTAGATAGAAGGATTTATTGCAGAGAATCTTGTGGAGATAAACAGATAGAAAATAAATAATAGCCTCGAGAGGGCCTGGAACCTTTTCCAATGGGCCCCGACTGTCTCTGCCCCAGGGTTTTTATAGAGACGCCAAGGGGTGGAGCAAAAGACCTCCTCCCCCAGCACAGCCAAGTGCAGACCATCTCAGACACCTGCACTCAGGCCCGTGGTCCTAATCATCCTCTATGCGGACCAGCTGGGTAAAGCCACGAGGAACCCGAGAACGGGCTCCCACAGTGGACAACAGAGGCAGTAACTGATAAGGAAAGCAAGACTTCTAAGACACTGGGGTGAGAATCTTACAAGAGGGGTATAATTTGCTCAGGGAGGAAGCAGAAGAGAGGATTGTACATGCTCACTGTGCAAAAGCCATGTATAATTCAACATTTTGTGCAGCACCTTGCACATTATTACTTGAAACTTCTAACAACTTTAATAATATCCTTGAACCTTGTTCTTCTCTGACAGGCACATCACAAAAGGCACCTTCCAAAGTGATGCTTAGAAAACTACACTTACTGCTCAGTGTTACTTCTGACAAGTATCTGTATACTGCTTGTAATCTATAAAAAGTCCCCCATTTAATTTGCCTTTTCAGTACCACAATGAGATGAATCACAATCAATGAATATGAGTTCTTCTTTGAAGCCCATTACAAGGCTGGACCATTTTAGCACATCTGTGTGAGCATCCCTGCATCTATCTTCAGACATTAGAAAACTCTCCAATGCACTCAGCAAGAACATTCTTGTTGTTGTTTTCTAGCATTGAAAGTATTCATATGCCTTTCTACCTTCACCAATGCTTCTCCCAGGGTCTTCTTGTCCAAGTCAAAGAACATTTTACTTGCAACTCAATTTGTCACAGAGAATAATGAATACTTTTTTAAAAGCACAGAGAAAGATAGCCTGACAAGCCAGGACCTTCATAAAGTGACATCTTCTAGAAGCACACACAGAGGCTGCAGCCATGACATCAGAGTGAGATAACAGCAGTTTGGGTTAATAAAATCGGTGACCAATTAGACATACATATGAAGAATCACACAAGTCTTTTTTTTGTGTATTTCCTTCTAGGCACTGATTAAAATCAGTGTTCTTTTAATATATTGTCAGCCAGCCAAGCTGAAGGATTCATGGTGGAGATCAAGACATTTAGCTTTATTCACTAGTAAGTCAAGTTGGACGATTTGGTCAGAGCAGGGCACACACAGGTCAGACACAAAAACCTGAAGCTTGCCTCAGGGTGCACGTTGCTATCACAGAAGCATAGTGAAAACCTGCTTGCTTGAATGTGTTTTTAACTGGAAGGGAAGATATGAACTCTAACACAACCTAAAAAAACAAGAGGGGTCGAAAACAAAGGGCTGTTTTAGGTTTGTATAAAACCTCTGCTTCCAGTATCTCAAAAATGACATGCAGTACCCCATCCCAAACCAGTGAAATTCCCAGGACACACTGAGATTCCAAGGAGGGATGCTTCACTCAGATGGCCTCATTCTGCCATGATAGCCACATCAGGCTTCAGAAAGCTTCAGTCTGTGAAATCCCAAACCAGCATCACAATCCCAGAAGACGCCACAGGGTGAGACAAACAGCCGTTTGTTAGCCCAGTGGTTTGGAAACATCTTGGCATGTAGAGCCCCATGAGGAGGTCTATCAGGGAGAGGGGAGGGGAGAAAGGGAGACTGTGAGGCACTGGAGTGTCCCCTGGCACAAAAAGTTGATGCCCAATTAGATTTAGAAAAAGTGACAAAGAATTGATGCCCAATTAGGTTTAGAAAAAGCTCCTCTCTGTAAACCTCAATTACCTGTGATGCCTTATGACATTCAGCATTTACAAAGTATAATTACACAATAGTGTCTGACATTTAACGTCTATGGATAATTTAAAAGACTTCTACTTCAAAAAGGCTGCTCATGAGCAACAGTAATCACTTCAATTAGCTTGGCACCATTACAATGTAACAAGACCATTTGACTGCCTATTAGAACCAGCCAAGCTCTTCAAGTGTGTTAATTTAGCAGTCATTGCTAATTTCTGGGCTTTGCTACATTTGCATAGGAAAACACAGCCCTTTAAGCAAGAGAGGAAGTTTCATTCCTAAACTGGCTTCCTATTCTTAGAAGAGCTTTTTATATTTTCACACACAAAAAAGATCAGAAACATATTTCAAACATGGGCATCTCTGAATAATATTAGATAAAAGAATATCAAATTTAAGTAAGATGTGGGGGTCCCACTTCCCCATCCTGTGCTTGTTCACATGCATATAAGTATGATACATAAGTATACATAGTACATGTATTAGCCAAAGTGTAGCACATGTGATTATGTTCATAGCATTCCATGTTACAAAACATACATCATACAGTATATGCATTGACATGGATATACAGTGAGCTAGGCAAAGCTGTGCTTGGCAAAATGCAAAGGTTCCGGCCTCTTAAAAAAAAAAAATTAATGGCAAGTTCATTCACTAAACCTGGAGCTTTGGATGTAGAGTATCTTTTACTGTTTTATTATGACTTTGTTACTATATGCAGGTTATCAAAGGTATCTTGCATAAATTAATTAGGCCTTTTAAAAATGCATAGTCTGATGTGGATATAATTTGCCCCTGAGCATAAAGAATCTCTGTTGTACAAAGGAGAAACTGCAGTTTACAAAGTGCTGTGTACATACACACTCCCAGAGATAATATGGGCCATTTGGTATAAACCTCGATAACAGTGTTTGGGACCGTATCTGTGGTTCAGCACTGACAAATACTAGATGCTTCTGAGTAGAAATGGTTTCTAAACAACTACTGAAATAGTAAGGACTCTTGATTCAGTACTCCTCATGCAGAATGCAATGATCTTCTCCTAGCTATCTCCTCACTCTAGCTTCATTGATATAAAAGTACTGATCATCACTTAGCTATTATTTAGGAACATATGTTACTAACATGCAATTTTTCCTGTTTTGAAAAGGCCCAAAGATGCCATTTTTTATATGTCATGAAATTTACAATTATAAAGTATACAATTCCAAAGTTTCTATTGATATTCACAAAGTCGTGCAATGATCGGCACTGTCTAATTCCAGAGTATGTGCCTCACCCAGGAAAGCAGTGCCATACCAATTAGGGGGCAGTCTCATTGCCTCCTTCCCAGGCTTAGCAATCACCCATCTACTTTCTGTCTCCATGGATTTTCCTGTTCTGTGCTTTCATACAAATGGAAATGCAGTCCGTGTAGTCTTTCCTACCCTACTTCTATCTCAATAGCTTGCTTTCAAGATTTACCTATGGGGTATCATGTACATGTGATTTATTCATTTATGGCTGCAAAGTATTTCATAGTGTGGTTACAGCACATTTTGTATAGCCATTAGGCTGTTGATAGACATATCAGCTGTATTCATTTTCCAGCTTAAGTAGTTCAGTAATTAAACTACATGTACAGCTTTTATGTGGATTATGTTTTAATTTTTCCTCAATATCACCTTGAAGTGGAATTGCTGGGTCACATGGTAACTTCATTTTTAAGAATTTGCCAAACTTTTCCCCAAAATGAACCATTTTACATCCTTACTAGCAAGACTCTTTGCACCTCATCCACACTTGTATTGCCCATCATATGCATTATGTAACATTATACAAAGTTATCATAATTTTACTTGAATTTTCATACTGCTAGTTGGTATATTGACCATTTCTCCATATGCTTATTGGTTATGTGTGTATCTTTTTAAAACAAGTTTTCACTTTAATTAGTTTGTGCATCTTTAACTGGGTCATTTGTCTTATGTATTGAAAGAATGGTCATTCTTGATGTCAAATCATGTAAGATATATGATATGTAACTATTTCTCCCACTTTGAGGTTTTTCCTTTTCACTTCGATATTTTTGTAATAGGGGAATTTAATTTTATTAAGTTGAATATGTTTTTAAATTGGTTGCTTCTGCTTTATGTGGTATACCTAAGAAATGATAGAGGCAGGAGAGATGGCTCAGCAGTTAAGAGCACTTGCTGTTCTTGGCAAAGGATCTAGATTTGGTTCCAACACCAACATGGTGGCTTACAACTGTCCTTAAGTCAAGTTCCAGGGGATCTGAGGCCAGATCTCTGACCTCCCTAGGTATGAAGCACATAGATGCTGCTCACACACACAGGCAAGACACTCATTCATACACATAAAAAATTAATTTAAAAAAACTTTTAAAAAAAGAAACTATTGACTAACCCAAGGTCAATGTGATTTAAACACAGGTAGAGTTCCTGTAGTTTTAACTCTTACATTTAAGACATTGATTTGCACTGAATTAATTTTTGCATATGGTGGGAAGGATAAGTCCAAGTGCATTCTTCAATATGTGGACAATCACAGTGCCAGCATCAAATGTTGACAGGATTACTTTTTTGTCCCTAGGTCTGTACTTATATCCTTGTACAAAAACAACTGTCTAAAACCATGGGAGCTGGAGCGGTGGCTCAGCCATTAGGAACACCACTGTGTTTTCAGAGTTCAGTTTCCAGCACACAGGTCATGCTCTTAACTCCAGCTCCAAGGGATCCAATATCCTCTCCTGTCCTCCATAGGGACCCACATGAATGTGTACATACTCACACACAGGCACATACCTAAATATCCTTTACCAATAAAATAAAAACTTAAAACATAAGGGTTTGTTACTAGATGCTCAATTTCATTAATCAGCACAGCTGTCTTTATTCCAGCAGCATTCTTGTATTCCTTTTTTATTAACATGCAAAGAATCAGATTTCATTAAGGCTTTCTTCAGAGGATATCACATCAAATTTTGAAGCTGCATAGTATAAATCCTACAGTCATTTTCAAGATTGTCTTGGCTGTTTTAGGCACCTTGGATTTCCAAGTGAATATCAAAATCAGCTTGTCAGTCACTGGGAGGCAAAAAGAAGCTGAGGTTTTGAAAGGGATTCTGTTCATTCTGAAGACCTACTTGGGAGCAGTTACATCCACAGTGTTCAGCAGTTCATCCGTGAGCATTGTCTTTCCCTTCATTTAGACTTTGCAAAGGTCTTCAACCCTGCTCTGCAACTTTCAGGATCCCAGTGTTGCACTTCCACTGTCCATTGTATTCCTAATTGTTTCTCTTTTTCTTATGCTATTGTAAATGGAATTGGTTTATTTGAATTCTTGGTTGTTTATTGCCAATGTGAAAAGACACGACTGGTTTAATATATTGATTTTGTACCCTGCAAACTTGCTGACCTTTTTAGTTTTCACGGGCTTTTTGGTGATTTCTTGGAATGCATTACAAATAAAAGCATGTGGTCTGCAAAGATAAGCCAAATTCTTCTTTTCCAGTATTCATGCTTTTTATTTGTTTCTTACACAATTATCTGGCTATTATCTCTAGTAAAGTGTGAGTAGAAGTAGCAAAATAAAATAAAAATCACATCTTGACTTCTTAGACTTTCCCAGAAGAGAACAATTACCATCTTCACTTTCAGTAATCTAATTTGGATTAATATCAAGTTAGTTTTAATACTATAAAAAAAAAACTTCAATTCTGTCCAGCTCTGTCTACTTCCCTCCAGGATATTTTCACACAAACTGCACCCTTATCTACTGTGTGACCATAACACACACACACACACACACACACACACACACACACACACACATATATATATATAATTTTTACCCTATGAAGTTTTACTCTATTACTCAATTATTGCTCTATGAAGTTTCCTTTAAGTCATACAGGAGAAAGTAACAAAAACTGTATTTATATAATCTTTTTTATTGCTTTAACTGATGCTGTTTTCTCATATGTATTCAAGTTCTTGTCTAATTCATGTAATGTCAGCGTGAGGGACTCTGACACTTACTTTAATTTTTAAAAATGTATTACTATTGTCTATGTTCTTGGTGCGGGGTGCTATGGCACATGGATGTTGATGACAGCTTGTGGAGTTTGTTCTTGTCTCCTACCTTTAGATGGGTTGAAGACATCAAATTAACAGACGTGTGGGGCAAGCACCTTTCCTGCTGAGTTATTGCACCAGGCCAACTCTTTAATGTTTCTTTCACAAGAGATTCACCAGAGACAAATGCCTTTCATTTTTGTGTAAGACAATATGTTAATTTATCTTTAACTTTAAAGTGATAGTTTTAGTGGACATGGAATTCTTGTTGAAAGTCTTTATTTGAGCCCCCTAAAATGTCTTCCCACTGCTTCAGCCCACCCCCACCCCCACCCTGGGAGCCTCTAATCTCAAATCAGTGATGAGTTGAATAAGAACCACAGTTGTACATGATGAGCTGCTTCCTCTTCACTGATCTCAAGACTGTCTCCTTGTCTGGCTATCAGCAGGTTGATTAGACCATTTCTAGATGAAGACCTTTTTCAGTTAATCCACACCAATGTCACCAAGCTTATCAGGTTTTCAGATTAATGTTTTTCATCAAATTTGGGAAGTCTCAAGTCATTATTTCTTTAAATATTTTTTCTGATCTTATTGCTTTTCTATTCTGGGTCTGTTATTATGGGTATTTTGATAAAGTTAATGGTATCCCAAAGTTCTCTCAGGCTCTACTTATTTTCCTTCATTCTTTTCTATGAGTTTTACTAAGTAGTCTCAGTTAACCTATCTTCAAGTTTCTGGTGATTGCTTCTGCCTTCTGAAGTCTACTTTAAAATCCCAGTAGTTATTTGAACCCTAGCCTCTCTCTCTCTCTCTCTCTCTCTCTCTCTCTCTCTCTCTCTCTCTCTCTCCCTCCCTCCCTCCCTCCCTCCCTCCCTCCCTCCCTCTGTGTGTGTGGGGGTGTGTGTGGGGGGGGGGGGGTGTATGTATCAGAGGTATTCCAAGGAACCATAAAAACAGCAGTCTCTTATTCTAATGAAACCTGAGGAGTAAGATGTCTCAGCCGGATGTTCCCATTACCATAGAGCTATCATGCCTTCCCAGACATGATGGGATAGACCCTCAAAATGTGATTCAAAATAAATCCTTCCTCCCTTAAGTTTGCATACTATGTCAGCAATCAGAAAAACAATGAATGCAGAAAACTGGTACCAAGAGTGAGGTTGTTGCCATAATAAAATTAACCGTACGGATCATAAGCCGCATAGCCATGTGGTTCAACTGGCTTACAGGAAAGGGGATAAAGATTTCAGAGTTTCACAATACAAAAGCTCTTGAATGCTGTAGGCAGAGCCTAACAGGCTGTTCCAAAAAGTGTTCAGTAGACCAGAAAAGTGATGAAAATGTGGACAGCAGGAGCCCTGTGCATAAAGCTTAAGAAAGGACAAGCGCTCCATTAGAATTAGAACCATTCATGTCACATTCTGGCAAAGCATCTGTCTACACTCTTCCCTGAGTGAGGCTAAATTCAAAAGTCAAGGACTAAGCTGTTCGGTGGAGGAAATTTCATAACAGCATGGTAACAAGTCTGTAGCATGGTTGTTTGCCATCTGCCTTCAGTGAGACTTAGAGTAAGAACTCAAAGCAAAGGCAGAGCAGAAATATGAGAAAATGTGTAGTTTAGCCAAGAGAGGAGCATGAGTACGGTTATGTTTCAGACAAGTGGACAAGACCCTTGCTGACAGAACAGCTATAATTATTAAAGTGATAGTATCAGTAAGTACAAACCTCACACTTGGCACTGAAGGAGTAGGAAAAATGCACTAAGAGAAAGACCACATCTCTCAAAAACTCCAAAGAATAATAAGTTGGACTCATTTGGGAAATTCATTTAAAAATAGAGTTCCTGAACAGAGTTTCCAGAGCGCCCTTCTTGCCTAGAGAAAAGCCTTCCCAGCTTCAACTATGAAAGAACAGGAGGACACTGTACCTATGGTCCAAAGCAGCAAAGCCATATCTCAAGCTGGTAGTAGGACTTGGTGTCATTGATCAGGTGCTAGTTTCATTGGCATGGGAAGTGCAAGAGTAAAGGACCTTTATAGGTAGGCAATGTTTAGCAAGGTTGGGTTCTGGGCATAGAGCTTCTGGATAGGCTGTTCATGCCGTTGTGAAGGTGGGGCTAAAGTTCCAGTGGAGACACCAGGATACCAGAGATGCCTGGAATATGGTGCATTTGCTCAGAAGGCTTCAGCGCTGAGTCAACCCAGAAAAAAGGCCACATGTGGTGCAGGCTACGAAGCTGAAAGGGTGGGGCTCCCCGAGCCTGTTGGAGCCCAGATAATTTTACCAAGGATCTCAGATGCCAGACATGACGCTGCAGGGTTTAATTTTTCCCAGCTTGTTTCTTTAGTCTGTTACCTTCTTGCTAGAGCCTTTATTTCTCCCTTTTGAAATGACAATGTTTAGTCTGTGCCATTATACTCTAAAATATGTAACTTGTTTGTTTTGTCATTTTATAGGAACCTACAATTAAGAGATTGCCTTGAGTCTGAAAAAAGAATTTGGACTTTTTAATAGTGTTGGAATTTTAAAGTTGGACCAAAAGCACATTTTGCATTATGAGATGTCCATACACCTTTTGGGGAACAGGGACAAAATATTATTGAGTATGAAATTTCCTCTGCAGGCTCCTGTGTTTGAACACTTGCTCCTCAACTTGTTGTCACTGTTTTTGGTGGTTGTAAAACCTTTGGAAGGTGAGGTCCCCACTGGAGGAAATTGGTTACTGGGTTAGGCCCTCAGGTTCATAGTTGGCCCCTGCTTCCTGTCTTAACTCTACTTCCTGCTTCACTGGGATGTGAAGGAGTCCCAGATGCATATACCCACTGCCATGGAGCTACCTACCTCCATTCCTTCCCCAACCATGATGGACTATACACTCAAACTATGAGCCGTAATAAATATTCCTCTAAAAAATGAGAAGAAATGTCAAACAATACATGTTTCTCTTTCCTGACACTCTCTATTCAGTGAGACATCATTCTCACTTCTTTAATTATTCATACCTTATTTTAGTTCATAGAACAAATTTTAAATTACTAAAAGTATTTGTTTAATAATCCCAAAGTCTGAGCTTCATCAAGGCCAGTTTCTGTTCATGATTTTTATTTATTTTTTAGCAGAGTTGTGGATCTAGTCATGTGTTGTGGAATATTATTTTAACTATGTAAAGATGTGTTACATTTGTTTATGTTGCATTTGTTTAACTATGTAAATATGTGTTACATTTGTTTGTGCTGCGTTTGTTTAATTATGTAAAGATGTATTGCATTTGTTTCACCTTGCCTGCCTAAGGTACCTGATTGGTCTAATAAAAAAGCTGAATGGCCAATAGCTAGGCAGGTGAGGGATAGGCAAGGCTGGTGAGCAGAGAGAATAAGTAGGTGGGGAAATACAGGCTCAAGAGAAGAGGAGGAGGAGAGAACAGGGGAGAAAGAGAGGGACATGCTGGGGCCGAAGTCAGGCAGCTGCAAGCCAGACATGGAGACAGCAGGAAAATAAGATATACGGACAGAGAGAGAGAGAGAAAGAGAGAGAGAGAGAGAGAGAGAGAGAGAGAGAGAGAGAGAGAGAGAGAGAGAGGGTACAAAGCCCTGAGTTAAAATGTAGATAAAGAGAAACAGATGAAAATAAGAGCTAAGCTGAGGCTGAGCATTCAAAACTAATAAATCTCCATGTCATGATTTGGGAGCTGGTTGGTTGCTCCAAAGAAAGTCTGCTACAGTCGTGACTTCATTTTAATTCTATAATGTGGAAATGTTCAGTCTCTGAGTCAATGCTCTCTCTGGTATTGTTGTTCTGTTTTTGGTAACTGTCTGTTTGATGGCCTCTGTGAACTAATTCTACTAGATCTATTGTTTATGTTTTAGACACTGGCCTTTTTGTTCAATGGATTTATTTATAACCTAACTACTGGACAGAGAGTTTCTAAATGCTGGGAGACAAAAACTGTTCTGATTTCAAGTGACAGATGGTACTTTGGGGCATAGCATCTACATTCAGCTGAATAAATAACAACTCATTTTATGTCTTCACAGAACCTCAAGATCAGACAAGGCTGAAAGCATGGGACCCTTGCAGATCTTTGCTGACCATGTTCAGAGCATTGGAAACATACACAGCCTGTACTTCCAGTGACTTTGTAAATCCCAAGATGATGTCAGAGATTTGCAAAGTGCCTGTGGACATCTCATTTCCTCTCCTTAAGCATTTGGCTTACCTGTTTCACCACCCCAGGCAGGCTCAGAGTTAAAGGAAGGTGTTCCAGAGAATCCTAAGGCATGTCCAATGATAGCCGTTCTCTAGCAGTGAGGCTTTGAAGGAATCCAGCCACATGTGTTTTCCTATGGCATAGTCAAGCGACTGGCTTTCATTCTGGTCATGAGTTGCTGCTTAGTGATGGTATCACAAAGCTGAAGAGAAGGAAATGAGGTTAAGGCAGGCTCACACGCCAGAAAGAACACGATCTACTGATTCATCCAATTGTCTCAACTTCGGGTTGCTTCATGCTTTTTTAACTTCCAGAGCTCTTCTGGTGGATAGCAATGCCATTTTCCCCATTGGTTTTATGGAGGAGAGTATTATTGGAGGCTCTTAGTCCACCATCTTCACTGAAACCGCTCATAGATTTCCTTCTTTGACAAAAATGTAGATTACTCAATCGGATTCAAGTCTCTCTTCACACTGTATTCCAGCCAGACTTGCTCCCATATCCTCATCTTCCCTTAATTCCATCAACTCTCTACTTCGACCAAGTTGGTTCCCTCCTGTTGCCTGAATAGATGATAGTCATCCCCACATGTGGCCCTTCGTAAGTTATTCCTCCCACTCAGAGTTCCCCCTTCCTTCCCTCTATCAAAATCCCTTCTGTCGAGTCCTTCTTAAGTCTTCCCTCAATTTCTCCAAGCACTCCTATGCATTAAGGACTCTCCTTGCGGCCTCTCTGACTCAGGGTGTCGCAGTTCCACTGTAACTTTGCGTTGTCTTACACCCTCCTCTCTTCACAAATCATGTCTTGCTGAATAAACTACTGTTTAAGTTACCTGAGAGTGAGTCCACATTTAGGTTGTGATTCCACCACAGATTATTTAGTCAAATCGACTCAGACAAAACTAAACCCCATCCCTCTGGCACTGCCTCAGCGCTGCCTTCCAACTCTTACCTCCTACTTATATTTTGCTAAAGACTTTTCCTTCTGGGAATCAATTTCATTTCATTTCATTTCTTTTCTGCACATGATGTAAGGATGACTTCAAAGGAGTCAAATTGAAATGGTTTGCTATTTCCTAGAAAGAGTTCTAGAAAATCACAGACCTAGACAGGACCTTCAACATTACCCAAGCAAGAATGCGCTCCTCTGAATTGTCCACGCAAGCAAATGTGAGAAATGGATGGCATTGTCTTTTGTTGATTTTACCAACCTGGTTCATTCTTCCTTTTAGGTACTCGGGACATTTTTCTTCTTACTCCATTACATTCATCCAAAGATTTACTAATGGCATAGCAACTTCTTCTCGGCCTCAGCCATTCTAACCAGCAGGTTGCACATGTGTGTGCCTATTTCATAGCAATTATGTGAGAAATGAATAATCACCATCAATGGCATCAGTAATAGCAGTGAGAAGAAATTCTTACCCCTGAGATTCCTAGCCTGAATTGTCTAATCTCAGTAAGAGTTGGATGTGGAAAAGAGAAACTGCAAATTCCAAAGAAGTGGGCTCTCCTGTTGCAAAAGACAATGGAATACCACATGTAGTAATTGTTGCAAGGATGTACATTGCACAAATAATTAATTGAATATTGGTTGTCAAGGCATCAAGAAAATAGCTTCTCCTGTTGAGGAAAGAAGTGTTGTGTACATATCCGTGTATCAACACCTTATGAAATAAGAGTACTCTATAATAAACGTATTCGAGTTGCTCTTCCCAAGATGCTACAAGAACAATTCTCTCGAGTTCCTTTTTGTCATATTTTTGAAATATCAAGTAGTTCAGATGAAATAAGGATGTCAGTGATCTCCATCTTTCAAGTCTGTACTTTGCTAAGATGAGTGATGATTCAGATGAATCTTGTTCTTACCCTGAATTATCAAATAACTCAGGAGAGTATGTTTTCCTCTGTGAAGCAGAAGGACTCTTCATTTCAGCCGGCATTAACTTCTTCAAGCCTGACCTAGGTTCTCCCTGTTCCGCCGTTCTCCCCGACTCTAAGGCCAAATCTGTCAGCTCCCTCCTGCTGCCACAGGGTCTTTGCATTAGTGCTAACTCTGTAGCCAAATTTGTAAGCAGTCTTATTAAATAAAAAACACGGAGCCTAATATATAGATGTGAAAGCCTTAGAGATCAGAGAAATAGTGAGAGCCACCAACCACCTTACCTCACCAGCTCTGTAGATTCCAAAATGCCACGACTTCCTGTCTACCCAGGCTTTTATTGGCTATCTTATCCCAGCTACCTCACTTCCTTGTCACTGCCTGTCTGTATAGACCTTCAGATCTCTATGGTTGGTACGGGGATTAAAGACGTGTGTCACCACACTTGGCTGTTCCCTAGTGTGTCCTTGAACACACAGAGACCATGCTTGCTAAGTGATAGGATTAAGGGCGTGTGCTACCACGGCCTGACTTTTGTGTTTACCTTAAAATGGCTTGCTATTTCCTCTGATCCTCAGGCAAACTTTATTTATTAACATACAAATAAAATATCACCACATTTCAGCACAAATAAAATATCACCGCATAACTCTGCCTCAAAGTTTCCCCTGCCAAGTCCCTGCAAAGCATGCTTGTCCCCCACTAAGTCTCCATCCAGTGTTTCACCATCTGTAAGACAACCCTGACAGCCTGTGGGGCGTTTACCCACCAACCCCACAGCTCCCCAGAGTTTTCTTGAGTGCGAGCAGCAGGAAATGTTAGATAGAAGGATTTATATTACGGAGATAAACAGATAGAAAATAAAGGATAGCCTCGAGAGGGCCTGGAACCTTTTCCAACGGGCCTGACTGTCTCTGCCCCAGGGTATTTATAGAGATACCAAGGGGTGGAGCAAAAGACCTCCCCCCAGCACAGCCAAGTGCAGACTATCTCAGATACCTACACTCAGGCCCGTGGTCCTAATCATCCTCTCTGTGTGGACCTGCTGGGTAAAGCCACGAGGAATCTGAAAACGGGCTCCCACAACAGCCTATTTAAAATAGCCGCCATGCCACTGTCAGCATTCCCTACCCCATTCCCTGAGTGACTTGTTTCTTTCGTAGTCATCACTGACCGAGACACAATGCATCTTAAATGGGATACATTTGTCTTTTTGTTCCCTGTAACTATGATATAAGCTATACAGAATTAGGTGCTTGGTACCTTTTGTCTACTGTTTTACCTCAGACGTTATACAGAACCTTCCAGAGGTGCTCAAAAGATAGAGAAATGAATGAACAAACCACATATTACACAAATGCTTGTGAACATAATATAGGCAGGTTTATACTTGGTATACTCAGGATGGTGGGTTCAAATGCTTTCAGAGGCTGGTCAGGTGAAGTATAAGTAAGAATAAAGCAAGAAGGGATGGAAAAGCTAGTGATGGCATGCCAGGAAAACTGCCATGAAAAACTCAGCACTGTGGCCTTTTATGCATCATATCTTATACATAAACAACATATACAAAAAGTCAGAACAGGGAGGCAGAACCATAGTCATCTACAAAGCTATAGTACATGATGTGAGCCCTCACACAAACAGCCAGGGCTTTTCTTAAGGTTATTCCCAAGGACAGGATCCACTGGATTTGGGTGCATTTTAACCAGAGCTGGGAACAGCCACCTTTGAAATGCTATGAGTCTTAAAAGGCTGTTGCTCCATCTACCAGGTTAGAATTTAAAATAGATAGATAGATAGATAGATAGATAGATAGATAGATAGATAGATAGATAGATAGATAGATAGGTAGATAGATAGATAGATAGATAAATACTCCTTCAACTGGTCTAGCCCTGAGGGAAAGTAACTGGGTAGTCAAAAGTGCAAACTGACCATTGGTAAACACCAGAGTAGAACAAACTGTGGTGGTATTGTGTTCCCCAAAATATTATGTACCTTAATAAGCTTATCTGGGGTCAGAGAACTGAAAAGCCACAAGATACTTAGGCTAGAAAATGTTAGCACACGCCTTTAATCCTAGCATTCCAGAGACAGAAATCCCTCTGGATCTCTGTGAGTTCAAGGCTGCATTGGAAACAACCAGGCATGGTGACTCATGCCTTTAATCCCAGAAAGCAGCCTTTAATCCCAGGGAGTGGTGGTAGAAAGCAGAAAGGTTTATAAAGTGTGAGGACCAGAAACTAGAAGCATTTGGCTGGTTAAGCATTTGGCTGGTTAAGCTTTCAGGCTTCTAGCAACAGTTCAGCTGAGAGCCATTTGGATGAGGACTCAGAGGCCTCCAGTCTGAGGAA
The DNA here is from genome assembly GCF_007827085.1 of Peromyscus californicus insignis. NCBI lineage: Eukaryota > Metazoa > Chordata > Mammalia > Rodentia > Cricetidae > Peromyscus > Peromyscus californicus. The sequence goes on along the minus strand of NW_026294562.1, from coordinate 46,623,106 downwards.
ACAAGACCAGCTGAGGATCCGGCGAGGTGAGATAGCTGTGGCTTGTTCTGTCTCTCTGATCTACCAGCATTGACCCCAATAACTGGCCTCGGGTTTGATTTTATTAAAAAGAACTTTTAAGATTCATGCTACACAAACCTACTTGGATGCAAAAATATAAGAGTTTCCTATTCATGTATATTTCCTGTGAGAAATATAAAAAGTGTTTATGAGCAAGAAGAAAATGTTAACTAAGTCGGGGGGAGAGGGCAACTTGAGATGCAGCAGCCAGCAGAGACATCAGAAAAGATATCAGAAATAGCACTACCTACAGAAAAAAAAAATAGCATTAGTTGATCTAGGGTTTCTTTTCAATAAAGTGAAACTAAAATAGCTATAAATAATATCAAAGAATGCAGACAAAATGTTGGAATTAAAGCATTTTAAAGCCCTAGGGGGGTTGAGGGAAGAATAAAAATCCTGATTCATTTTAAGGCATTGTTAAGTCAAATATGTGCAAGAATCTTTTCATCAAAATAATAGAAATCTCACTGTAACCAAAACCTCAACCTAAGCTTGATAAATAGACAGGAGAAAAAATTAAAAGAAATAGGAAAAAAAGGCACTGTCAATACATGACACACAAAATAAAAGGGTAAAATAAATACAAATAAAAAATAAAAAGTGAACAGAATGAACTAACCAGCTCAGAGGAAAAGATGAGGAAATCAGTTGCTTGTTGCTAATCCTGCTGTATTAAATTAAAGTGGCTACCTTGGGGCACAGGGGGCTTGTAAACAGGAGAGGATACGTGGGAGCCTTCTGAGTGATTAAAAAGAAAAACAACTTTCTGTGCTCATCTGAGTGGTGATAGAGAGAGAGAGAGAGCATGCCAATTCAGAGAGCTTCAAGGCCACAATTTGCATGTTCCTAACACATAAAAATTTTAAACAAGACTGTGTATCTCTGTGTTTATTGTAAAAACACCACATATACATGTGGACACATAAATGCCCCTGATATTCTGCATGTGCAAATATATATGCTTTTTATATTCTTATCAAGTCTAAAAGGGATTAAAGCAATATAAGTGTTCCTTGTATGGTCTGTTTCCTGAAAACCACATACTTAAAGTATCTTAAACTGCTAAATAAAATATTAAGCACATTCTTGAGATTAATTAAATATATATATTAATTCCAGCATAGCTGATTTTTCTGCATATTTTTAGAACTAATGCATTGTTCTTGATCTGCTCTGTAGAAATGGTTCACCCCTACACCCCCAACAGCAGCCAGCGTGGCAGTGGTGCAAAGGGGTAAGTGGGATCAAGAGCAAGGGAAGGAGGCACTCCCTTTCAGAAAGAAGCTAGTAGACAAGCTTTAGAATGAAGCTGTGCTTGGGGGCTGGAACACAGACAGTCCGAGGGGCGGCTAGAGTGAAGGATTGTCCAGAAGAGGGCTTTGTGTGAGCAGAAGTGCAGGAGAAAATGGTAAGAGGAAATTGGGACCTGGAACCCACACTGGCATTCTAAAAGTAGGGCACCGTAACAAAAGCAAAGGATACACCTGTTAGAACAGCCAGGAAGACAGAGGAGAAGGGGGAGGCTGTCATGTCAAATCCCTGCTCTGGACCCCAGACCAAGACCAGAGAGCAGAGGTGGCAGCAAGTAGAGCCATCACACAAGCCTACTACTTAGCTGAAAATAAAAAAACATAGTTCAGGTGCTCAGGCTTATACACGCATTCTTATGAACATGGTTGAGGACATGTATTAGTAGGAAAAACACTATTGAGGCCAGAGACAAAGCAAGACCATGCATTTATCCAGCAAGAAGCACAAATCAGATCTCTATCTCAAGGGTCACATTGGCCTGGATGTCAGACCCCAGCTTCAGGGGTTAGAACTTTATTTTGCCTACAGAGGCATAAAGTCAGGAGACTGAGACCGTGGGTGAGATCTCACACTATTGCAAGGTCACAAGAATCAAAAACAGAAGCTAAAGTGTACTCATGCTGGTTAATTTCATACTACCTGGACAAAATAAGAAGAAAAAGGATTTACTTTGTCTCACAGTTTCAATTCATGCTCATGTGGCTCCATAGCTGTGGACTTGTGATGAGGCTAAACATCAAGGGAAGACATGGTGGAATAGGGATGCTTACTTCGTGGCAGCTAAACAGAAGAAAAACAGAATGGGGCTGGTACCCAACTATGCATTCAAAAAAACATATCCCCATCAAATTTAACTAGGATCCACTCTCTAGAGTTCTTCCACCTCCCAACAGGTCATTCAAATTTTGAATCCATCAGTAGATTGTTTAATCTGATTGGGTCAGAGTCTTTATGGTCTAATCCTCTCTGTAAATGCTCACAGATGCACAGAGGTGTGATTTACTGATTTTCTCAGCATCTCTTAATCCAATCAAGTTGAGAAAATTTAAACATGGCATGAACCCAAGATAAGAGTCCCTCCAGGTCTGTGGCCAAAGCATCCATCAATCAATCCCCAAATAATTCCCTCTGTGTTCTTACAGACCTGAGCTCACGATGAAGTCCACAAAAAATGTAAAGGTAAAAATGTATTGTGAACAAGAATCCATGCAATACAACCAGCAGAAGCAACTCCCGAAAAACTTCTAATACTGAAATTATCACATATGGAATATGTCAAATATTTGATATCTTCAAAGAAATAAAATGAAGAATTAAAAACATGATATAGGGGTAGGGCAGAGGAAAGGATGGTGGGAGAGTACCTAACATTGAGGCTGTTGGAAAGGATATATGGAAACTACTATTTTATATGCTTCCGATTGATTTGTTGATGTCAAATGGTTTCATTGGCATTCTCCTGCACAGAGAATAATAATGCTATTCCCAGAAGCCACAGGTTACTAAATAAAAAACCCAGTACAGGTCATGGCACACCTCCCCTCAAGCTGTTGCTCAGTGGTGTCAGAGACCACAAACAATACAGGTTACTTCCAATGCTCTTGGTTGCCCACCATATTTGATGGTAAGACCCTATTGCTAAAGACAACGCACATTTTGCTCATAGGACATGTAGAAATCAAGTTGGTGCTGAACAGAAAGCTTCTCCCAGCTGCCTAGCTTTGTAGTTCCAGAAGGCGCTATGGAAACTGCTGAAGAAGAAGGTCAACACCAGTCTTTCCCAGCTGTGAACCGTATGAAGGACAAGAGCACTGGAATGGCAAGCTATGCCAGTGCATGTAAGAATGGCATGAACGCTATGGGGTACAAAAGCTGATGCTTGATTGGATTTAAGACCCACTCCAGTCTTAGGAAGGAGGTGATCTCCCAAGGGAGGGAAATAGAATATAGTGTTATGGAGAGATAAAAGGGGAACTGGAATAGTAGGATTAAATAGTGAAGGGGATGGGACAGAAGAGTAAAGGAGGAAATATGGGGAGGGAAATTTAATACTAAAGGCCATTTTAAAAAAACACACATGAGAGACTACTGCTGTAGAAGCTTCCTAAAATATACACATTTATGAAAGAAATCTAAATGGAGTCACCAAATAATAGAAGAGACAATGCCCCACCTAGATATCTTATGCCAAGTAAGACTTCCAGTGCTAGTAATGTGTTACAACTTGTTGAGTCATTGGCCAGAGGATTTTCCCCAAACATCACAAGCTATTTCTGAAGCTATTGGTTGCTCTCCACAATCTGATAGAAAGACCTGATTTCTCAAGATAATACTTATTTATGTCATCAAACACAGAGAAGTTAAGCTGGTGCCCAACTCGAAGCTTTACTCATACTGACTAGTATTCATGGTGCTGGAAGGTACTCCCCATGCTCCCAGAGGATATAGGTAATCATCAATATCACCCAGCTACAAACCTTGAGAACTATAACAGCAACCTGCCTACAAGGTATACTGGTACAATAGTGGCACAAAGGTTATGGAAGTAACCAACCACAGTTTTATTGAATTTAAGGCCAATTCCATGAAATGAAACCCATACCTGATACTGCTAGTGACCAAGAATGTGAAACCAGATAGGTCACGGGCTTAGGGAAAAACCTAGTATTATTCTCCTAAATGAACATAGCAATAAAAGGATTCCTAATGGTATACTGCTATATCATAGATCAAAGCCTTTCAGCCCACATCAGAGAAGCTTCTTCTTGCAGTAGATGGGAATTAACACAGAAACTCTCAATTGGACAATGTGCAGAGAGTGAGAGACCTTGGAGCACTCAGTCCTAAATGGGGTATCTTTATCTAACCCCTCCCTTCAAAATTCAAGGATCTTTTCAGATGATGATGTGGAAAGATTATAAGAGCCAGACATGATGGATGACTCCAAGTAAACATGTCTTTGCTCCAAGTAAAAAATGTCTTCTAGACACAACAGGAATGATGTATATATGAACTTAGAGACTGTGACAGCATACATAAGGCCATCACAGGATGAAGTCAGATAGGATCTCCAAATTGAGAAGAAGTAGACATGGGGTCGGATCCCAACCAAGAAGCATTTGTAATTGATACCTGCTGGCAAAGGGAATTGGTTTTCTCCAATGGAGTGTCACTGTGTATATTTACCACACACTAGGGTAGGCTCTGTGTCTAGTAGTAGCTGGCCAACACAAAATAAATGTCATGATTTTTTGTGGGCTTTTAGTTTCATTTTGCTTTGTTTTTTGTTTGTTTGTTTTTGAGGGGTTTTTGTTTGTTTTCACTTTCGTGTGTGTGTGTGTGTGTGTGTGTGTGTGTGTGTGTGTGTGTGTGTGTACTATGTGTGTAGCTAGGAAGGACCTGGGATGAGTTGGGGGAGGAGAAAAACATAATCAAAATATGTTATATGAAATTTTAAGAGATAAAGATGGGGGATACTCATATTCACATAGAGTATCAACCTCATATGAACCAGCAGGAAACTTCCCCTCAGGTGGTTAGCTTTCATAATGCCAGAAGGTTCTATTCAGGCTACTGTGGAGGATAGATATCCATGGTCTTACCCAGCATTGAAACCTGCATGCTACAATATCAGCCTGCCAGACAAATGAGCCCACAGGCAGCAATAGCGGCATGGCTGTCATGGGGTAACTAACCACTTTCTGAGTAGACTTGAGGCCTGCCTCACTGAAGGGATTTTCAGACCTGGTATTGTAATCTTGGTCAAAAACCCATAGCTGGAATGGTCAAAGTCCTGAGAGTAAAAGACTGTGAGTGCTCAGTCCTTAATGGAACATATTGGTCACCTCATTCTCCACCAAAGTTCAGGGAAATCCTACAAGAGAAGACAAAAGAATTTGAGAGCTGGAGTATGGGGAATATTGTGAAATGTTGTCATCTAGACATGACGTAACTATTGTACTCATGAACTCACAGAAGCTATAGTTGCCTGCACAAGACCTGTAGAAGATTAATCCAGTCGCCATTCCAACCTAGATGGGGAAGGTCCTTGCCAGACCCTACCTTTTATGGAGGCTCTATCAGCAGTGAATAGTTGCTGAGGGAGGGAGAACTATTCTCATTTTTTGGACATAGGTTTACCATGCTCCAATGGATAAACCCACTTTCATGCACATGTGGGTAGCATTAATTAGACTTTGTTAGTGATCAAAAAAAAAAAAGAGGAAAAAAGCATGACTTTAGGAGGACATGTTGGGGGAGTTGGACAGGGATGGAGAAATGGGGGAAGGGATATGATCACATTTTAATGTATATATGGATAAAATTTTCAAATAAAATTATAATAAAAATGTCCGTATACATGACAACATTCCCTATTGAAATTAAAACTCTTAGCACCACTTTCTGTCCAAAAGACAGAAACACTGAACTTTATTATCTCTCTCTTCTTACAAAGAAACAGCTAAAGTAGAACTTCCAGGGAAGCTGACAGACTAGCAACTTCCTCCATGTGATGCACTAGAGAAAGAAGAAATACCAGGATAAGGAAACAGGGCCAGAGAGATTTCTTACTGACTGCAGGCGCTGAGTTCAGTTCAGATGACCCAAGTTTAGTTCCCAGCACACATGTGCTTACAACCTCTTGTAACTCCAGGTCCAGGGGATCAGATATCCTTTTCCGGCCTCTTCAGACACCTGCTCTAATGGGCACATACCCACACAGAGACACATAATTAAAGATAATAAAATAAATCTTTTAAAAAGAAAAATGGATTTCATTCCAAAGAAAGAGAAAAAGAGCTCCATAAACCTACAAGTGAAGGGTAGGGACAGCCAAAAATTACAGTGAAAATGAAGGAAGGTACATCAAACAGCTCCACCTCCCGCCAGGGTGGAGCCAGGGAAGGGAATAGGAACCTCACCCCAAAGGTGAGCCAGGCAGCCCTACTCAAATGACTAGCAACCTAACTCACAAGACAAGCTCATGGTTCCCACAAGCCTCAGTCTGGTCATAGGCCTTGCTGAGACAGTGACCCCTCCAACAGAAGTGGGCCAACAATTCCCCCAGCTCAGGATGTGTGGCTAGGCACTGTACTGTGACTACTGTTTAAAGCCGTGCTATCCTAGAGGCCAAACAGAGGGCAGCATTCACAAAGCCAGGGAGCTAGAATTCAACATGCCAGAGCTCCAGAATGAGAGACAGCCTGGGAGATAGCTGTAGAGAGCAGGATGACTGGGTACCAACAAACCAGTGGTCTACATAGCAGAAGGCCTGACCCAGACAAGGAAGTATATAGGGAAAGGCAGCCCCACCTTCGGTGACTGGGAACAGCCTCATAAAACAGGATAACTCTGGTTTTGATAGCCTGGGTGTGTCAGTAGGTACATCAGCCTCCAAAACCAGCATCTGCTGTGAGACTCACTATAGAGGCCAGAAACTCTGAAGCTTCAGGGGACTACTGAATACCTCAGCCATATTGCTCTAACAGGATTACTGGGTGTTTTCAAAGTACTAAGACAGGTTTGCCTGTATAGATCTCAGTGTTATCCCATTCTCAATGCACTTGGAAGATACTCTTCTGCTAAAACACTAGCCATTCTAGAGGGTACCAGCCGGGGTATTATCTCTCAATGAACCTGGAGTTCGCTGACTTAGCTAGACTGGCTAACGAGCCAGCTCCACTATCCATGTGTCTCTATCCTCCAGAAGCGTGCAGATGTACCTGACTCAAACCACAATAGGATACATGATAGGCAGTGATGCTGGCAGCAAAAGACTTTAAAGCAGAATAAAGGGTTTTGCTGAGGTCAGTAGAAACCACCAGACGGCTTACAGTCTCCCTTCCCCACATTCCAGGACCACAGAACAGCCTGAGGGAAGAACTACAGTAGATCCCGGAGCCATCAGGGCCAGAACCCCAGACATCTCTGAGGGCAGAAAGCAAAGGACTAAGGTGTGACACTGAGGATGTGGTAGGACCCCTCCTGGGGTGGTCACTGATATGAGCAAGAGCCCTCAGTAAAGAATTCCATCTTGTACTCCTGCACAGTGATACCAAATAGCCCAAAGGAAGAGCTGCAGCAGATCTTAGCCTCAGGAGGCCAAAAGTCCCTGAACAGCTATGTGGACACAAAGCAAGGTGGCTAAGGTGTGGCTCTCTTAGATTATGGCTGACTCCTCTCAAGGCTGTCACTGAGGTCAGAGACAATGCATGTCAAAGGCTCCCATGATGCCTTACTACACTGCACATGTACACACACACACACACACACACACACACACACACACACACACACACACACACACATTGCCTAATCAAGAAGGGAACTAGGAACTATACTGTCCAACTCAGAAGCTCAGTCCCAAAGGTAACTGGCCCAAACCCCACTGGAACAATACACACCCCAACCTAGCTCAACAGCTTTGAACTAAAATTGCAAACTGCACTTTTCCCAAGAGCACAGTTTACTATATGAAATATCACCAGGAACTCAAAATCCATCCCACCAGGAAAGAAATACTGACTGGTGTGATTTTTTTTTAAACTAATGTATTGTTATTACACTTTGACTTTTTGTTGTTATTGTTGGTTTTTATTATTTTTAAATTTTTAATGTTTTTTTTCTTTTTTTAATCTTCACTTTGGTAGAACTACCTTACAACAATATTGCTTTAGCGCACATATTGCTCAGTTATATTGTTTGATTGTTGTGTAAACACCTCTGCTCACCTACTACAGTGTACCTTTACTGTTCTCCCTACACACACTTCTGCATTTTTCTCTCCTTCCAACTGTTATTCTTTTTTTCTTCCCCAAACCCTCCTCATTTTACTTTTCAGCTATAAACTTTCAAAACTTTAATAACCTCGAAACTCCGTGGTTCCTAACAGCTTCCCAAATCCTACCAGATATTTTTCCCACCACAATTTTTTTTCTCAATTAATCCAATACTAACCTGTAACCTTACCCAGTCTACATTCCCTGTGCTGCTAATCTTACTGATTAGTAATCTAGTATTCACAATACTGTGCTGACATTGGACCTTTACTTGTTCCTGAAGTTAAATAACCCAGTGTTTGTAACTGGCTAGTGTTACATTGGCATAGGAGCCATGCAGTAATTGTGGTTGCTTCTGCAGCTAACATTCCACTCCTTGAGCACAGGGACTGAGGTATTAACTTCTGAACCACTCACCTCAGCTCTCCCACAACTTAGCCCCCGCTTGAATTTTGAAATATTTGAAATGATAGCAGAACTGATTAAAAACTCCAACCAACAAAACAAGCACAGGTCCGTAAATGTCAACTCAGTAATGTAAGAAACATGAAACATGAAGCAAGTGCAAACCCTCCAACAAAAACACCAGTTCCACAGTAATGGCTCCCAGTGAGAGTGAATCAGATAAAATCCCACCAAGACATAGAGTTGAAAAGAGTGATTATAAGAATGTTTAATAAAATCAAGATGCAAATAAACTCCTAAATGAACCCAAAGAAAATTTAAACAAAGAGCTCAATGAAATAAGAAAGTCAATACATATGAAGCAAATTCAATAAAGATAAGTAGTAGGGAAAAAAAGCAAAATTTAGAAACTTTAGACATGAAAAATTCATAAATCAAATAAAAACGGCTCAAAAGAAAGCTTCACCAATAAAATGCATCAAGCAAAAGAGAAAATATCTAGAGTGAAAGACAAGATAAATGAATTAGAATACTCAGACATCAATAAAGACAGAAAATATAAAGAGAATGTGTGAGTTCTTTGGAACACCATTCAAACACAAAACTTTTGAATCACAGGGGGAGAAGAAGAACTTCAGTGTGAAAGCACAAAGAACATATTCAACAGGGGCCTGGCAAGTGGCTTGACAGGTAAAGGCATTTGCCATGCAAGCTTGGTGGCAAGAACTCAGTCCACAGAACCCACTTAAAGGTAGGAAAGAATGGGTTCTACAAGATGGTCCATTTACTTCCACACACACCATGGCATGTGAATGTTCCCACTATCACATATCACACACACACAGAGAGAGAGAGAGAGAGAGAGAGAGACAGACAGACAGACAGACAGACAGACAGACAGACACAGAGACAGAAAGAAAGAGGAAAAGGAGGAGGAGGAAGAAGATGAAGATGAAGAAGAAGAAATAAATGTAATTTTTTTACAAAGAATTTTACATAATAAAAAAATAAGCTGTTGGAATGTATGACCAGTAAGCCTTCACTGCAGAAGAGAATTGAATGAATCCTCAGACTGAAGAGAAAATTGAGCACATCCAGGAGATTTCTGGAACTAATGAACCATACCAGAAAACTAGCTAAGGCATAGGAAGGTAACAAAACTACAAAATGACAGGAATTAATACACACTTTTCATTTGTAACTTTGAATATTAATGGACTAAACTCCTCAATCAAAAGAAAGAGACTAGCATATTGAATTGCAAAACAAGATTCATCTATTTTTTTTAACCTTCAAGAAATGTATTTTACCATCACAGTCAAAAAAAGTTTTGGGGGTGAAAGAATGGGAAAAGATATTCCAGGCAAAGGGAACAAGAAAGAGATCATGAATCGCCATTCCAGTATCAGACAAAATATACTTCAAACTAAAACTGGTCAGGATAGATAAAGAGGTTAAAGGTTCTCTCCATACTGATTAAGGTAACAACTCATCCAAAGGAAATTACAAATTCAAATACATGTGCACTAAACACTGTTGTGCCTAATTTCATAAAACAAACACTACTGGATATAAAGACACAGCAACCAACACAATAGTAATAGGTGGCTTCAATACTCCACTCTCACAAATACACAGGTCATCATTTCAAAAACTCATAAGAGAAACATCAGAATTAAAGGGCATCACAGATCAAATGATCCCAATAGACACCTATGTAACACTCTATACAAACACAACAGAATACACGTTCTTCTCGGCAGTCCATGGAACTTTCTCTAAAGTAGATGATGAAATAAGATAAAAAGCAAGTTTTCAATGCAGGAAAATTGAAATAATTTTTTCATGTTTTTACCCTTTACAGTTTCATACATGCATGTTTAGTTATTCCCATCGCATTACCTTCTTTCATACCCCTCCAACTCCTGCTGAGATGGTTATCCCACGAAGACCCCCTCCACCCTTCATGTCTCCTTTTTGTATGTGGCCCACTGACTTTAACTAGAGTTGCTTCTGTGAGCATGGGTGAAAGGTTATTTATTGGATAGACAACTTACCGGTGGTTACACCACTGAAAAACTGATACCTTCCTCCCCACAGAAATAATTTCAGGTATTCTATGTGACTATGATGAAGTACAGCTAGGAATCAATAGCAAGAGAAACTGCAGAAAATATACAAACTCATGAAGATTTAAAAAACATAAAAATAGTGAAAGGTCAGCAAAAAATTGAAAAGAAAAATTTTAATTCCTAGAATTGAACCAAACTGAAAACACAGACCAGAAAAATAGCTCAGCAGTTAAGGTGCTTGCTGCTAAGCCTGAATTCAATCCCCAGAGCCCACATGGTGGAATGAGAGAACTAACTCCTGAAAATTGTTCTCTGACCTCCATACATGGGCCATGACAAGCGCATGCATGTACACACACATGTAGCCAACTGGATTGCAGAACAATATCCATCTATTTTTTGCTACCAAGAAAACAGATTTTACCATCAAAGTCAAATCAACCTTAGGGCAAAAGGATGAAAAAAAAGATACTCCAAGCAAATGGAACAAGAAAGCGAGCATGGATCGCCATTCTAGTATCAGACAAAATAAACGCCAACTAAAATTAGTCAGGAGAGATAAACACATATTCACCAAACACTGCTGTACCTAATTTCATAAAACAGATACCACTGAATATAAAGACACACATACACATGTATGCACACATACACCAAAATATACATATATAATTTAATTAAACTTTTTTAAATAAAAGAAGAAGATTGAACATACTAAAACTTATGGGATACAATAAAAGCAGCCTTAAGAAAGAAATTCATGACTACTATTTCTTAAAAAATAAAATGCCTACTTTAAAAAAATCAGAGAAGATGGCTAGAGAGAAGACTCAGCAGTTAAGAGTATTTCTGCTCTCATAGATGACCCAGGTTCTGTTCTCAGTACCCACATGGTGACTCACAACCATCTGTAATTCCAGTTCCAGAGGATCCAATCACCTTTTCTAACCTATGTGGGCACCAGGAACACAAGTGGTACACATACATAAATTCAGACAAAATACTTATATGCACAAAAATATCTAAAATAAATAAACCAGAGAGCTCTCTAAATTTTTAATAATCAATCTTAGGCTCTTGGGGGGGATTAAAAAAAAAGCAAGAACAAGCTCAACTCAGAAGCAGAAGGAAAGAAATAAAGATCAGGGCAGAAATTCCTGAAATAGATATTTGTACTTCTTTAAAAACTTATTAATGAAATGAAGTGTTGCTTCTTTGAAAAGATAAACAAGCTGAAAACCCTTAGTCAAACTAGCAAAGAAAGAAAAAGAAGATCCAAATGAACAAAATCAGAGATGAAATTACAATGGACACCGATGAAACTCAAAATTTCATTAGGTCATACCTTAAAACTCATATTCTACCAAATTGAAAAATCTTTCTTTTAAAAATGGAATCATTTCTATATTCATTAGACTTGCAAACAAAAAATGGCATAAACAAACAGATCTATAACAAGCAACAAGATTGAAACAGAATTAACAGATCTCCCAACTAGAAAGAGCTCAGGTCCACACGGATCTACTGTTGAACACTGTCAACTACTTTTATTATTGGAAGAATACTTTGTTTCTATCATCAAGCTGATGTTGGTAAGACCTTATGTATTTTAGTACATTGCATTACCCCCTAGACAAGTGGGAAAAAATAATTTTAACCTTTCTAGAGAAACATGACTGTTAATTTCTGTACAATGTTAACTCAAAACAAAATACTCCATATCAACAACTCAAAACACTGAGAAACTTTTTGCCAAAGGTGATGGCACAGCTAAAATTTCCAAAAATTCAAATTTTACGTATATAGTAATAGCAGTAGAAGAATGCCAATGATTTTCAAAACATCCTGTAAGACAGAAAGTGGGATAAATACTACCAAATTTCTTCTAAAAGTCAGTGTTACCCTGATGCTGAGACCAGATAAATAGATAACTGTGAAAATAAAACTGGCCAATCTCGGTGGAGGACACAGATGCAAACATTGCCAATAAAAAACCTGCAAACTGAATTCAAGAATATATCAAAACATCATTGACTGTGCTCAAGTCAGCTCCATCCCAAAGATGCAGGGATGGTTCAACACACACAATAAATATAGCACATTAGAATAGAATCACAGACAGAAATCACAGTTACTATCTCAATAGTGAAGAAAAAGCTTTTGACGAAAACCAACTTTTCTTCCATACTAAAATCCCTGAAGAAACTAAGATAAAATGAATATACTTCAAAATAATAAAGACTAAATGCAACAAACACACAACCAATATGTACTCAATGAGGGAAAACTGAAGACATTTCCACTAAAATCAGGATTAGAACATTCTCCACTCTCATTCAACAGACTGCTCAGAGTCTTGCTAGAGCAACAGAAAAACAGAAAAATGGAAGAGGTACAAATAGGAAAGGAAGAAACTATTATCCTTATTAGCAGATGATATAATTTCATACATCTATAGTATAGTATTTTTAAATATTAGCATACTAAAAAATTAGTAGCTTTACTATATATCAATAACCAAAAAAATGCTAAGCAAGAAAGCAGAAAATGATGCATTCATGATTATTTCTAAAAAGAAAATAAAATACCTGATAAGCTTTGTCAAGGATGTGAAAGGCTTCTATGGTGAAAACATTGAAGCATTGAGGGAACAAACTGAAAAAAAAAATACTAAAAGGCAGGAAGAACTCCCATGCTCATAGACTGGAAGAGTTAATATTGTAGCAACAGTTTGCTACCAAAGCAACCTACAGATTCAATGCACTCTCCATCAAAATTTCAATTTTGTTTCTCACAGAAATAGAAAAAAAATTCTAAAATATGTATGCAAGCACAGAAGACTCCAGAATGTTAAAGCAATCCTGAGCAAAAAAAATCCAAGTGGAAAGTTTTGCCGGACAAGATTCCAAGTTACACAGTAGACAAGCACAGCATGGTTATTGGTACAAAATCAGAAATATGGGCTAGTGGGAGAGAACAGAGGACCCAAAAGTAAACCCAACCAGCTACAGAAACCTGACTGTTGGTAAAGATACCAAAAATATATATTGATAAAAGATAGCCTCTTCAAGCAGTGGTATAGCAAAACTGAATAGCCACATATGGAAGAATGAAACTATGTTTCTCTCACACACACACTGCATGTAAACCAATTCCATATGTGTCAAAAAGCCTTAATATAATACCTAAAACACTAACACTCATAACAAAAAAGTAAGGGAAACTATCCAAGACGTAGTGAGAGGCAAAAACTCTTTGAACAGAACCCCAGCTGCTCAGGAAATAATACCAACAATTAGCAAATAGGATTTCATGAAACTAAAAGCTTCTACAAGCAAAAGAAGCATTTAATGGAATTAAGAGGCAGCCTACAAAATGGAAGAAAATAATTTCTAGCTACATGTGGTGATCTGAATGAAAATGCCCCCCACAGGGAGTGGCATTATTGGAGGTGTAGCCTTGTTGGGGTAGGTGTGGCCTTGTTGAAGGAAGTGTAGGGGTTTGAGGGTCAGGCTTTGAGGTTTCAGAAGCTAAGGCCAGGCCCAATGTCACTCTCTTCCTGTTGCTTATGAATCAAAATGTAGAACTCTTGGCTACCTCTCCAGCACCATTGTCTACCTGCTTCCCACTATGACAATAATGGACTAAACCTCTGAACTGTAAGCCAGCCCCAATTAAATGTTTTCCCATAAAAGAGTTGCCGTGATCATGATGTCTCATCACAGCAATAGAAACCTAACTAAGACACTGCATATCTGGCAGAGGATCAATAACTACAAAGAACAAAAAAAAACAATAAACAAATGGATTAATAAAATTGACAGACTGATCTCAAAATAGGAAACATAAGGCAAAAAATATATGAAAATGTTCAACATCATTAGCTATAAGAGAAATGCAAACTTTTTGTTTGTTTGTTTCAAGACAGGGTTTCTCTTGGTGCCTGTCCTGGAATTTGCTCTGTAGACCAGGCTGGGCTCAAACTCGTAGAGATTCGCCTGGCTCTGCCTACCGAGTGTTGGGATTAAAGGCATGAGCCACTGCTGCCCAGCGAAAAATACAAATTTATTACCCTGAGATTCCATACATCCCAGTGAGACTAGCAGTCATTAAGACAGTCATTAACAACAACAAATGCGAACATGGGTATGAACGAAAGGGAAACCTTTTCACACAGCTGGTAAGAATGTAAACTAGTCCACTCACTATGGCAATCAGTATGGAGAATTCTTAAAATGCAAAAATGCGTGTGTATGTATATATATATATATATATATATATGAATGTATATATGTATAAATAAGAATGAAGCTATGTCAATTATTCAAAAATGAATACAACTAGAGACAATTCTGTTAAGCAAATTCAGTCTCAGAGACACAAATATTGCATGTTTGTTTTCTCTGATTTGTGGGTCCTAAACTTTATGGATACATACAATCATGTATGCACAGACAGCATGAAAGTAGGAACAGAACTTTAGGGAACAAAAAGGACTTATGAAAGGAAAAAGAGTGAAGATGGATGATGATAATATGAACACCGGGGAAAATTAAAATCACTTTCACTACAATCAGAGGAGACCAGGCATAAGGTTCACTACATCCTTGAAGGAAAAATAGCCCTACACAATCCTGTATGACAAACTTTTAATTAAATATGAAAAAGATGCAGAAAAGATGAAAACTAAGAAGAATGCATCAAAAGTTTGCTATAAATAAATGATAAAAAAAAGAAGCAGCTGAACAAGGTAAGGAGATGAATACATGACCTGGAAAGCAGATCAGTAAACACAGAGGAGAAAGCGACTAAGATGAATGGGAAAATCAGCAGTGTGGATGGAAAAGTCAGCAACAGAGAAGAGAGATTTTGCAAGAAAACTGAAATTTAAAATGTATAAAGCCAGGTGTGGTGGTGAGCACCTTTAAACTCAGCATGCAGGAGGGTCTCTGAGTTTGAGGGCAGCCTAGTCTACAGAGTGAATTCCTATACAGTTAGGGCTGTTACACAGAGAAACCCTGTCTTAAAAAACCAGTGTGTGTGTGTGTGTGTGTGTGTTTGTGTGTGTGTGTGTGTAAATATGGGAATGAAAGGCTCAATGAATCCAATAAAATCACAAAGGAAAGTATCACCAATGGCCTTGACCAAGCAGAAGGAAGAGTATCAAGGATGGAAGCCAAGGTCAAGGAAATAGTATACCCAAACATCCTTAAAGGAAAAACAAGAAAGAACACAATCTCCAAGAACTCCAGGGTAAGACAAAAAGCCTAAGCACACCAGAATCCATAGTAGATGGAGTTAAGGTAAACACACACACAAACACACACACACACACACACACACACACACACACACACACACACACACACACACTGTAGCATGAATCTTAAGAGGTCTTATGAATAAAAACAAACCCAGGGCCAGGTATTGAGATGAATACTGGAAGATCAGAAAGACAGAACACAAACCACAGCTGACCTCACCTCGCCAACTTCTCAGCCGATCCTGTATCCTCAAACTGGAAGCCTCTGAGTCCTCACCCAAATGAATCTCAGCTGAACTGCTGATAAAAGCCTAAAAGCTAAACAAGGCTCTAGTTCCTGATCCTCACACCTTATGTACCTTTCTGCTTCCTGCCATCACTTCCTGGGATTAAAGGCATGTGTCACCATGCCTGGCTATTTCCAGTGTGACTTTGAACTCACAGAGATCCATCTGGATCTCTGCCTCCAGAATGCTAGGATTAAAGGTGTGTGTGCCACCATTTTCTGGCCTCTATGTCTATCTAGTGGCTGTTTTGTTCTCTGACCCCAGATAAGTTTATTAAGGTGCACAATATTTGGGGGAACACAATATCACCACATACATACATACATACATACATACATACACACACACACACACACACACACACACACACACACACCATCTATTTAATGAATATTTCAAAAACCTAGAGAAATATGACATTCAAATACAAGATTATTTAGTGCCCCAAACAGGTATGACCAGAAAACAACTTCTTCATGACCTGTGATAGCCTAGATGTCAAAAATACAAAGCAAGGGAACTATAAAGTAGAAAGGAAAAACACCGCCGGGCGGTGGTGGCGCACGCCTTTAATCCCAGCACTCGGGAGGCAGAGCCAGGCGGATCTCTGTGAGTTTGAGGCCAGCCTGGGCTACCAAGTGAGTCCCAGGAAAGGCGCAAAGCTACACAGAGAAACCCTGTCTCAAAAAACCAAAAAAAAAAAAAAAGAAAGGAAAAACACCAACTCACCTACAAAGTCAAACACGTAAGAATAACATTCAGTTTCTGATAAGCACCCTTTAAGTCCAGGAAAGCATAGAATGAAATAGTTCAGTTCCTGAAGTAAATACCCACCAACCAAGATTGCTATACCCAGCAGAGTTACTTTTAAGAAGCGTTGGAAGAATAAGGGCATTGCAAGACAAGGACAGCCGTGGCACTCTATTACCACTAAGCCACCACTGTAGCAGGTACTTAGAGGAATACTACACATACAGAGGAAGAGAGATGGTTTCATTTATGAGAACACAAGAAAAAAATGAGTTTCATGAGAGGAAGTATTGAACAACAGGCAGGAAGGAATCCATCATGTCTGACATAGTAAACCAGAAAACCTTTTATACCTATAAGGGAGAAAGCAAAGAATAAATAATAATCCAACCAACTAGAAAAGTAATCAACAAAATTATAGCAGTGACTACACCTGACTCAATAATAACCTTAAATATAAATGGCCTCTACTCATCAGAAAAAGGCCCAGGTTATCTTCCTCAATTAATGAACAAGATTCAACCATCTGTTGTCTCCAAAAAACACATCTCATTGCTACCTTACCTTGACTGGGACTCAAGGGTCAAAGTCAACTGAATGAAAGGCAGGAAAGCCAAAAAGAAGTTGGTATAGCTATTCTAGTATCTAATAAAGTCACCGTCACACAAAAATTAGAAGAGATAAAGACGGCCACAATATATTTATAAAAGCAACAAGTCATCAAGATATTACAACTGTAAATATATAAGATATATATAGATATGTGTGTGTGTGTGTGTGTGTGAGAGAGAGAGAGAGAGAGAGAGAGAGAGAGAGAGAGAGAGAGAGAGAGAGAGAGAGAGAGAGAGATTATATATAGAGTGTTGGGGCTAGCAGTTCCATAAAACAAACACCAGTGGGCAAAAAAGGTCAGCTAGGTCTTGTTATAACAATGCTGGGTGACTTCAATATTGCACTTTCATCCTTAGTTATACCACCTAAAATCAATGAACAAACTACAGTTTAACTACATCCAGATGAAATGTACACACACACACATCATCATCATCATCATCATCATCATCATCATCATCATCCAACAGATTGTTTCTCAGCAAGCTGTAGAACTGTATCTAAAAACACATCACATTCTCAACCTATTTCTTACTGCATATTATTGATAAAATTATTCACCATATTAGATCTTCACCTCCCTAACCTAAATAATTACAGTGCCCACTTCATGAGTAGGATGTGCGGAAAAATAAGAAAGTATAGCATTGTCACTGCCATGACCGGCGTGGAGAAATCATTCAGTAAAGGTTAGTTTGCCTTCTGCACCGAAGATACCACCAAGCCCAACACCCACCCCCACTGACAGGGAAGGAGTGGCAGCTCTATATGTCTGGTGGATACCTCAGAGCCCCCTGCAGGAAACTGCAGGCCTCCAGATGTCCACAAGGCTCCTGGGAGAGACCAGGCTACTCTTAGAACAATAGCCCCATTCAGTCTCCTGCCAAAGATTGCTGGGGCTCCACACAGAACCGCTCGCCCCAGTCGCAGTAAGCCAAGCCTAAATTCAATTACTGTGAAATTAACTACACGTTAAACAAAAAACTCCCAACCTGGTAGTTGTCACCGCTAATTGACTGGTAACCACTCACTGCTGCTGGCTTTCAGCGGCCAACATGCTGACAAGGAGAGCTGTCAAGACTTCCCTGCAGGGTGGGCCAGAGCTGCTGAGACCTGATTTGAACTGACAAAGCGGCGGAGGCGCAGCAAGCGGATATCAGAGCCTGCCTTGGGTGAGCCACATGACACGGGGGAGGACTCACAGGATGAGCAAGGCAGCAGAGACAAGCACTGGAGGAGACACAGGACAGGGACACGTTAACGCAAGAGGAGTGGGTCAAGAAGGAGGGGAACAGCCCTGGAAAAGATGGCATTCGGCCATGGATGGCTGGGTTGTGAGCAGGCTGCTATTCAGCATTATCATGGTAACAGCATGATAAATTTACGGTTTTTCTAACAAGGGTTCAGTGAATCTTGGTTGGATAGATGAACGGATTTCATAAAATAGGAGGGAGCATCTTCCCATGCATTTGTCTCATTTTTAAGGAGCTTCTGAAATTCTACCTCCTCCTATTCTCTATGAAGAAATTAATTTGCTGAAATCCTTATGATGAAGACGTTTTTACCAAACAGGTCCCCTTCCTGCCTCCTTGTCCCATACAAGGACCATATTGACTGTCGTACCTGAAAAGATGTATGAGGCTCTGTCTCTGCTGGTCAAGAACAGCGGAGCACTGGCCACATCTCCCCACTTGCTAAGTACGAGTGCTTACAGCAGAGAACACAAACAACCAAAGAGGCCTGGTTCACAGAGTTCATGGGAAAGGAAGGCAACTGCATTTATCATCTAGACCTCTCCTGCCCTGATAATCACCCAGAACTATAACCACGGGTTTCCAGTTTGGACTTCCTGAGGGCAGAACAAAGGACTCAGGAAGAGTTTAACTGAAACTAAAGTGGGTGGTTCATTGGGCTTGTTAAGTAGTTAAATTAGAGACTCTATATACAGCCATGGAATAAGGAAACCACAGTGAGAATCAGGTGTTAAGTAGGAAACCTTGAAAGAACCGTAGCCACGAAACTGTTCTTTTTGGCCTCATGCCGTAGTGATAAAAAGGGTGGTTATGGGTGAGTTTCAAAGATTCCTACATAGGCTCATGTTTTGAATGCTCAATCCCCATCTTACAGCACTATTTTGAAGGCTGTGGAGCCTTTAGGAGGTAGGATCTAGTCTTGCTGTCAGAAGTTAGTCATTGGTGGGAGAAGAGAGGACTGAAGTTTCTCTCTCTCTCTCTCTCTCTCTCTCTCTCTCTCCCCTACCTGACTGCACCATGTGAACAGCCATCATGGATTCCTCTGCCCCCACCGGCATGCCTTCCCAGCTATGGTGAGCTGTAACCTTCTGAAACTGTGACCCCCCACACACACCCCCTAAACCCCCAAAAAACCCTTTGTTGTTTTCTACTAGCTATTTTGTAGGAAAATTGCCAAATGGTCTCATTAATAAAAAAACAAACCCAGAACCAGATATTGGTGTAAATTCTGAAAGATCAGAGAGACAGAACAAGCTCCATCCAACCTCACCTCGCCGACTTCTCAGCTGATCCTGTTTCCTCAGACTGGAAGCTTCTGTGTCCTCACCTGAATGGATCTCACCTGAACTGCTGCTAAAAGCCTAAAAGCTTAACAGCCTCTAGTTCTTAGTCCTCAGCCTCCAGAGCGAGCTACTTCCTGTATACCCACACCTATATGCCCTTCTGTTCTGCAATCTCACTTCTTCCCTCTGCCCAGCTACATCATTTCCTCTTTCTGCCCAGCTCTGTCACTTCTTGTCTGTCTGTACAGACCTCCAGACCTCTATGGTTAACTAACATTGCAATTAAAGTGTGTGCCACGATGCCTGGCTCTGTTCCCAATGTGGCCTTGAACTCACACAGATCCCGATGGATCTCTGCCTCCCAAATGCTAGGATTAAAGGCATGTGCTACCATTGCCTGACTTCTGTGTTTACTATAGTGGCTAGTTTCTTCCTCTGATCCTCAGATAAGCTTTATTAAGGTACATAGATCAAGTATTACCACATTATTTTGTCAGAAAGAGAAGTAACTAAGACAAAGATTCTGTAAATTTCCCAGACCCATGACACAGAGAACAAATTTCAGACTTTTACTTCTAGATCTTGTCTCCAACCACATGCCATATTGATAAGAACAAACAATGTTGTAGCCTGTGCTGTTCCACAGAACCTCCCTAAGGCCATTGGTCATAACTAACTCCTTCATGTCCTCCTCTTTAGGAAGAAGACAGGTTGAATATGAACTCTGTAGCCAGGTGGTGATGCTACCAAGTCATCATCACAGAGACTGTGAATCGCTTCACCTTGTTATGTCCCTTTTACTGTTTGTCTCCCCTCCCCAGTCAAAGGTCAAACGTTTACTAATTGCTAATGATTAAAAGTATTGTGCTAGGCCGGGCGGTGGTGGCGCACGCCTTTAATCCCAGCACTCGGGAGGCAGAGCCAGGCGGATCGCTGTGAGTTCGAGGCCAGCCTGGGCTACCAAGTGAGTTCCAGGAAAGGCGCAAAGCTACACAGAGAAACCCTGTCTCGAAAAACCAAAAAAAAAAAAAAAAAAAAAAAAAAAAAAAAAAAAAAAGTATTGTGCTAACTGATGCTAACTGCCGTGACATTTCTGTAATTAGTTTCAGAGTCTAAAGTGATGTTCAGGATAGCCAAAGAGGCTACAGAGCATAGCAGGGCTGTATCTGAAGGTTGTAATAAAGCCCATTTTCTAAAATTGGCTGAAGCAGCAGCCACGAAATATCCATGGTAATAAGGGTTCCATGTGTGTGTAGTTCTGTTGACTTTGGAAGTGAGGAGCTGAGGCCTTCCACACTCTGAGCTGCCCTGCTATCCAGCTCTCCAGTGCTTCACAAGTCCATGCCAGTCTCTAAAAGAGGTCCTCAGTGTCACCGTCCTCTAGCAGATGAGAGGCAATGAATGGCTCCTCGATTTCCCAAACCTGAGCTGACAACTGACAAAAGCTGGCCCAAGCCATCTGAAAACTGGCATTAAAAATATTATCAGTCTTCTCAAAGTGTAGCCAGTGTGATGATACATATCTATAATCCCTGTACATGGGAGACAGAAGCAAGAGTATTTTGAGTTCAAGGGAAATGCAGGCAAAATAGTGAGTTCAAGGTCAATCTATGCTACATAGTGAGACCAGATCCTGACTCAAAACAATTAAATGAAATAAATGCTGAATAAATACTAGATTCTTCCCAGGAGATGGGCCTGGGTCTTTATACACTGGTTTGGGGTTTTGTTGTTGTTGTTGTTGTTGTTGTTTATTTTTTATGTGCTTGTTGTTGCTATTTTGGGAGATAGTTTTATTTTCAGTTTTGCCTCTTTGTGCAACAAGGAAAATGTATGTATGAGTTAAGTTTGAAAACCAGTGCCCGACATCAGTTCACAACATTTCAGGCCCTCTTTTCTCCTTCTGTGGCCTTGAATTCCCTCTCTTTCCTTACTGCTATTCATTTTTCTCTGGTGATTTCAGCACTGGATATCGTCACTGAATAAATTGTTACCATGAATGAGGCTCTACCTAAAGCTGCCTCCCTATGCATCTGAAGTTTAGACTAACGGTTTCCCCCACCGATCATAAACTGTAACCTAACCTGATTGCATAACTCTAACCTAAACAGGCTATGACTTACTTCTGTAACAAGTAGCCAAGTTTCGGTCAATCAGAGCAGCCATGCTCATTCAACTTTGCACAGCTGATAACATAAGCCAGGATGGAATAAGGCAAACCCAAGCCAACCAACCCAGGGAGATGTTTCTGTACCTTCCCTCCACTGTAGACACTTCCTTTTCTCTAATTATAAGTATAAATGCAGTGGGACCGAGCATTCTGAACTATCTTTGGTCAATTTGAGTATCACATAGCAAATTAAGATTAAAAAGACACGAACAAAATAAAAATGGACCAGCAACATGGCTCAGCAGGTAAAAGAGTCTGCTGCCAATCCTCACAACCTGAGTCGGATGCCTGGAACCCATGCAGAGGGAGAAAGGAAGAAAACCGACTGCAGCAAGTTGTTCTCTCTTCTCTCTCTATCTCTATCTGTCTCTGTCTGTCTCTGTCTCTGTCTCTGTCTCTCTCTGTTTCTCTCTCTCCTCTCTCACACACACACACACACATACACAAAATAAATGTAATTTACTTTTTTAATGAATAAAATTAAATCATAACAAGACCCACCAAGCTACATTTGCTGTAATTTTCTGCACTAACCTGTGCAGACAAGGGAGTACATACTCAAACAGGCCAGGGCTCAAGTAGGCCAGGTAAATGTGTGAAATCAGTAAGTCTAAGATAACAGTGAGAGGTCAGAGCTACGGCCACCTTGAACCGGCCAAAGCTAAAGTCATTTGCACATGACTGTAAAAGAAATCTTGGACAAATTAGTCTGCTGCTAAACTGAGCCAGCTGGTCTCCATCCAGAGTCTACACCAGTTAATTGCCAAGCTTTGGATTTGTGGATTCTAATTAGTACAGTATATTTAATTCAGCTCCACTATACAAACTTCTATGGTAAATTCATTCATCCGAACATTCTAGAAACAAATACAAGAACACAAAGTAGCACAGACACTCCAATGTACCAATTACCTTTCAGGACTCAGACATTCCCCCAGCTGCTGAGGAGAGACTCCTAGCCCTGATCACCCTAGGGACCGCCTGCATTTAACAAGTGGGTGACTCTGAATATAAAGGGCTGTTTTCACTACTAGCAACTTAGAATTCTGAAAAGCTAGTCAAAATCAGAGTTCTTTGCAGATGTCTGCTATGACTAACCACAGCCCTAAATCTCCCCCTCCTTCTCTCCAATCTTTCCTCTACAATTTCACCCCAGTTTTATTTTCTCATTTGGTAAGGATCCATGCCCTGATAAACCTTTTCACTAGCAAGCTCCATCTCAAAGTCTGCTTCCTAGAACTAGACCTAATAATCCTAAATCCAGATGTTTTCTTCTCCTTGCACAGGGGATGGTCCTACCAACCCTGTGGATTATTCTCATCCTACTTTGGAAACAATAGTCTAAACTTGTGCTGCCCAGAAGATCCTAGAATGATGAAAACATCCAAAATGGCTGCTGAGCATTTGATTATGCTTAGTTTAACTGAGAAAGTAAGCATTTGAAATTAATTCATTTTAATTCAATTTGAATAATAACATATAACCAGCAACAACTATCGTGAGTCTAAGCTATTTGTATCCTAGCTGGGCAGAGTGAAAAGTAGAGAGAGGGTTGTTGTCAGTCAGCTTATTCACAGTGAGAAATGGAATGCACAGCATTGGATGAAATATGTATGCCAGGGAATCATTTAATTTCATTACCTTAAGTTGTAAAAAAAAAAATGTTTTAAAAAACTTCCTCATGTCTTATGAAATATTCAAGAGTTGAGCTGGAGACATCAACTGTCTCTGTGAGTTAGTCAGGGCAAGTGCTTAAGGAGCAGAGACCAGGCCTGCCATCTGCTTCGGTTTGATCAGTTCAATTCTGTCGTCAGTGAACAATCCCTGATCAAACAACGAGTTTCGTCCTGCAAATACTAAGCCTTGATTTAAGAGATCTGACTAAGGATCCACAGCTCCCACCCTGGAAAAAAAAAAAAAGCTGCAGCTAAACCCAGCAATTTTCTCAGCAGCTGCCTAGTAATTCAGTGGGCTCCTGGGGACATATCTGGGGCCAGAGAGAGACCCCTAGGACCTCTAGGACCCAGATGCAGTTGCCTTGTGATTGTGAAGGACTGAGTGCAAGAGAAAATGAAAGAAAACCTTTCCCTGTCTGAGAGGTTTGTCCTCCTCCTCCTCTTAGCTCTGCCTCTGTTTGAAATTACTTCCTGCTATGTGATTGTCAGAAGCAAATGGGAGATACACTCGGGTCTGGGAAGCAACAGACACCACAGTGGCCTGCGGACAGTGGAGTGATCTGAGGTGTTAATGCACTGTCTAGTCCTCTAGAGAAAGGTTAAAGCTCGGGCTTGAATCACGTGTAAAAATGAAGCAGTGAGGTGATATGTTGTGTACCCTAATAAAATTTGCCTGAAGATCAGAAAACAGAACAAGCCACTAGATTAAACACAGAGGCCAGGCAGTGGTGGCACACACCTTTAATCCTAGCACTCAAGAGGCAGATATCTGTCTGGATCTCTGTGAGTTAAAAAACAACCTGGACTACATGAGATTGACTCAGTCTAGGAGAGAAACATAGCCAGGCAGTGATGGCACATACTTTTAATCCCAGTACTTGGGAATCACACACTCCTGTAGTGACTGGGCAGAGAAAGGTATATAAGGCATGAGGAGACAGGAACTAAGGCTTTTTCAACTGAAGCCCTTACAGCTGGAGCTGTTTCAGGCTGAGGAGTTGGTGAGGTGAGAGGTGGTGGCTGTGGCCACTCTGCTTCTTTGATCTTTCAGCTTTCACCCCAATATCAGGCTCCAGATTTTTTTATTAAATGACTGTTTAGAATTCGTGTTACAAATCAGGGGCCTGATTGTTGCCCCTTGTGGACATTTCTCCACCATGGAGCAGCCTGGCCCAGCTGGTGATCTCAGTTCATCAAAGCTACAACAAGAGAACACGGAGTGCTTTAAAATAACGCACTTCCTCACTTTCCCTAAAAATGGTCATTAAACTATGTGTGAGAACAAACTCCTTAAAGGCAGGAAGTGGATGACAGGCTTTCCAGTTTCTTATCTCAAAAATGGGCTGCCTCTGAGCATGCTAACCCTTAGTCCATAGTGCCCTCCTTCCCTTCTGCCCTGGGAGAATTTTAATTCGACTTCTGTGGTGCCTCCATTCAACTAGCAGGACTTATGTGGCTTCTGAGTGCCAAGCCATGCTACCCTTCAAAAAGTATGCCCTGTCCATGGCCATAGAGAAGACAGGCATCTGAAAACTATTCTTTCAGAACAAATAAATTCTACAAAAAAAAAAAAAAAAGAGTAGAATTCCATGAGTAAGATAGGAAGGATTCCTGAGTGAGTCCAGGAATTCTAGGAGTCTTTGGGGGTAAAACAATTGCCAAGGCAATGCTCAGTGAGTTATGGTTCGATTGTAAATGCCCAAACAGGAGGCTCCATTCATGCTAGCATTTATCAGTGCCCTGTGCAAACCTGCATTTGAGCACTTAGCACTACCCCATATCTCTGAGTGCTAATGGCATATCCATTCTCTGCACTGTACTTGTCTGCTTCCAGTGTGGTTCCATAGCCTGTTCGTGAACATTCCATTTTTCCTTTTATCGTTCTACTTTCTACACTTCCTGAAGTGTTATCTTTTAAAAGTCGGAGTGCAACCGGCATGTCTTTTTTTTTCTTGGTCACGTGATAGGGATCACATGAGGAGATGAAACTTTTAAAGGCATGATTCCTAATTAACTAAAAAGAAGAGGACCCCTACTCTCCTTTGATGTGAAATACAAACTTGAAGTAAATTTTTGTAGTATTAAGTCACTGGGATTTGGGAGGGCTGTTTCTTCCTGCCCCATGGTCTCATCTAGCTCTGTTACAATGTATTAGGATCCCCATGAGATTGTGAGAGCCCTTAAAACAGGAGTTGCTCATATGCTTTGCATTTCTGAGACTATCATATAATACATAGTGAGCAAATAAATATTTGTTGAATTAATATATAAGTGTGACTAGCCTTTTTTTTCTAAGTAGCTTGGTGATAATTTAATCTTAATGTAACATTTCTTAAAAGGTAAAAATTGCTGATAAAATTGAGCTCTACTGATAGTTAAGATGGAAAATGATCATTGGAGAATCAATGGAAGCAGCATCCTTGAATGTAATGTCAATCATGTGCATAAGATATAATAATGCACAATAATGTTTTTGAAATGGCCCAGATATTTGCTTTGAATGCTTACTTGCATTGAATACAAAAGCAAGAAAGGAAAAGAAAAAGTTTAATGCCATGTGGGATCACATCCTTTGTTTTTGTAATTGCATCTCTAACTGACACTGGGGGAAATGAGCATCACACTCACAAACCAAGGAGAAAGATCAGTAATTAGGGAAAGAATCAATTCCTTAAAGGCTTTAAATTTGGAATCAACTCAATTACTTCCCCCTTGAAAAACCATATCCATTATTTGAAAGCACTTCTCAAGCTTCTTAGTCATCCTATTTATGCTTTATCTTCAATTACTTTTCTCATTGTATTTTACATAGATTGCATTTCCAATTTCCTGCTTAATTCCCTATCTACACCCCTGGGTATCTGAGGCTAGTCATCTCAGAGTGGAACATATGTAAGTCATAATGCAAGGCACTCTCCTACATATTTCAGGGACAAATATTTGTTCCTCATTACTCCTTGTAGTACTCATTTACTTGGAACCAGATCTTTGCTGAGAGGAGAAAGGAGAACCTGTCATAAATTGAGAAAGGGTGTCCTTTTCCAGCAGATCTCTGTGAAAAGAAGGCTTTAATGATGTTAGCCTTTTAGTACAGCTTCAATTTACATTTCATTGAGGAAAATGAATCACTGTGAATTCCAATTAAAAGGTTATTACTCAAGTCAGTGTTAGGAAAGGCTAATTGCTATAATAAATAGACCTAAACTGTGAGGTTCAAAACAATAGGAAGGTATTTCTTGCTGATTGCAGGACAGTGTTCAGGCACATTCAGAAGCAGCCACCTCTTCTAACAGGTCAATCTCAGGCTCACTTCACCATCCATTGACTTTTGACTACTCAGTCAGTGGCAAGAAAGCTTGAGCATTATATAATACTGTGGTTGGTGGTTTTATTTTTTTCTTTTTACTCTTTATTCTTTGGAGGGCCTGCCACCCAGTTCCCAAATAAATACACACAGAGTTTTATTCTTTCTTATGAATGCCCAGCCTTAGCTTGGTTTATTTCTAGCCAGCTTTTCTTAACTTAAATTATCCTATATATCCTTTGCCTCTGGGGTTTTATCTTTCTCTATTCTATATATCTTTCCTTACTTCTTACTCCACGATTGGCTGTGTGGCTGAGCAGCCGGCCCCTCGAGTCCTCCTCTCCTTCTCCTTTTCTTGCTCCTCAAACTCCTCGCAGATTTCTCCTCCTATTTATTCTCTCTGCCTGCCAGCCCCACCTATCCTTTCTCCTGCCTTGCTATTGGTCATTCAGCTCTTTATTAGACCATCAGGTGTTTTGGGCAGGCAAAGTAACACAGCTTCTTAGAGTTAAACAAATGTAACATAAAAGAATGCTATGCATCTTTGCATCATTAAACAAATATTCCACAACATAAACAAATGTGACACATATTTAACTAATATTCTACAACAAATGCAGCCTGGCAATGACATAGTTGACAGTCTGGCAGTGATATCTAATTAAAAGAGGCTATCTAGGAAAATGGACAGATTTGGGGTATATCTGGCAATCCTTATCACAACATTGTGTTGATGCACCAGTGGAATTTGAAAGACCAATGGGAAATGAAGATATGAATGAACTAAATTTGACAACTCATGTGATTGGTATATTCTAATGACAACATCAGTCATGCACAATTAAGTCAAATTTGAGTCCATTTGATCATTTGCCCTTTTCTCTTCCAAGATCATCACTTGGTAACATAAAGTAATTCTTATGATTTGTTCTTAAAGAATGGTCTGTGCACTGGGATGCCCCTGAATCCCTATCAGGCAGTCTAAAAGGATCAAAAAAACAATGCTCAGGGATCGTTGCAGAAGAGGTGGCAGGAAAATTTTAAGAGCTGGAGAACAGGGAGTTTGCTATGAGACTATGTCTCCCTGAAATGTCACAAGCTACAATCATTAAGTCTCACCAACATGACTGCTTAAACATAGGCTGGACAAGAATGGCACCAAGAGACATGTGGATAGCGTAAGGCTCACAATGCCTAAACTCTACATAAAGAATTAAGGACTACTGAGAGGTGGAGAAATACTCTTTCCAGGGTAGAGCTCACCAACTGATTATTCAATACCAAATGGTCAGGCCTGCCTGAAAATATACATACAAGAAACATTATATGACTGAGCAGGTTGTATTTATGTATTTAAGAATACACACACACTGCCAGGTGGTGGTGGCACACACCTTTAATCCCAGCACTCAGGAGGCAGAGTCAGGTGGATCTCTGTGAATTTGAGGCCAGCCTGGTCTACAGAGCAAGATCCAGGACAGGCACCAAAACTACACGGAGAAACCCTTCCTCGAAAAAAAATAAAAAAGAATACACATACATACATACATACATACATACACACACACACACACACACACACACACACACACACACACACACACACACAACAATGAAAATAGAGGGCATGGATTTGAAAGAGAGCGAGGAGGGATTTGTGGGAGAACTTGAGGGGAAGAAATTATTTAATTATAATATTTAAAAAAATAATTTTAAAAGCATTTTTATAAAAATTCTAAGATGTTGA